>NC_090784.1:5007500-5607500 GCF_040054535.1 Antennarius striatus | reverse complement strand
TGCTTCTTTTTTGTAGAGAGAGATTCCCGGGATTTCCATCCAGAGCAACACCTAGTAGATGTTTAGTTATGCAGCCTTAAAGATCTCTAAAGAGAAGCCTCTATGCACAGATGTGCAGTGTCAAGATTATTTGTGTTTCTGATGAGAAGAGCTTGTCTCTTTGCCAACTTCAGTTTGCTTGGACTAATATATTAAAACCCAGTTTCAAATAAACACAATTTTTTTTGCTTGCCTTGCCTCTGCTTGGAGCAGAGGGACAATAAGGTGGTTGTGATGAAGAACTTTATAGGAACATTTAACTTGAGAGTGAGGGATTGAAGCGGGTAAACAAAGCATTCCTTTCCCTTTCATCACCATTTAACTGTTCCCTTAACATTCTGCCTCACCTCCAGGCCAGTGCCCACCAGACCGGGGAACTTGTCAAATAAATATAAATCAAAAAGTCCAGGTTTAACTTACAGGTTACCATGAAGTTGCTTAGAAATTTTGACTGGCTTGCACAACTTTGCAGCAGTTTGGACCTGGCGTCATCTGCACAGACTCCTGGTGGTGCTCCCTGTGTCTCCCATAGCACTTTTTTGTAGCAGGAGGGCAACACAGCTCATAGCTGCACCCTGACTATGGTGCTCCAGACTTATTGCCTGGGGGGCCATTTGGTTATACTCAGGGGAATGGTTGTTGTGTCAGTCATTTGCTGCGCCTGCTAAAGAGTGCACTTAGCATCCTCTGTTTCCCCCTAGCAAACATGTGGGGAGTGACATGATACTGTACAAGAGCTGGACAACATATAACATTTCAAAGCAATTTCCTAATTGTTTCCAGGCCAAGGTCGATAGCCTATATGGAAGCAATCCCTTCTTTCAAACTTTTTTCATGCACAGATTGGGAAACATTAAAGTGTTAAGTAAACTTGACCCAGGCAGGCTAATTCATTGGGATATAGCTGGGCTTCGTACAGTCAGTGCCATATCAGTGACAGTCAGTCAGTGGATTTCCTGCTACTTGGATGGTGACCATATGTTTCTACAGGTTTGCAGCACAATCCTCAGCCAGGCAGTCACTGAATAATGATATTTGTTTTCTCAAAAAGAAGAATGGGTTATCTGGCATACCTGAAGGTACATGTGCTCTGTGTGCAATGCACATGTAAATGAAGTATTCTGCTGTTGACTTGTGTTAAAAAAAAAATATCTATGCATTCTTGAAATAGTCCAACATTATCATTTTTAATTCATATTATTAATTTTTATTATTTTATTATTAAGGTGGTCTGGTATTATAATAAAGCTTGTGATTTTAAGCTGTGTGTGATTTCAGAATCTTGAATTATCCATGTACAAAATTGTAGAATGGTATAAATAGCATGCATGGTTGTAACCTTGACAGCTGCAAGTCATTCTATAGGTTGTAAAGGCATTAGCAATGCCTTTTCTCCTTTAATTGCTAAATATAAAAAATAAATTTATTTTACTATTCCTTCACAAATAAATGTTTTTAAATGAATGAAATAGATCCAAAATGAGTTTCACTGATCATAAGAAGTAGCAGATTTTGTTTTGAATTTTATTTGTACAGTAATGGTGTGGAATATTATCCAGTAATATACGTGTATAAATAAATATACACATATGTGTTTGTATATATATACAGTATATATATACAGTATATACTGTATATGCATACATATATGTATATAAATATATATAAATGATCTTATATATCATTGTAAAAGCTCTTTACACTAACTGAATGCACCTCAAAACTCAGATCCTATATGCAATTACGAGGTAGACATTTAGAATGGTATTTTCCACCCACTGCAAAAAAAAAAAAAATCCGAATACACTTTAAATTACTCTTATCAATGTAAGAAATATATGATTATCATGACTCTGTACATCACAAATAATAAAATAATTATAGAATAGAAATTATACCGATTTGAGTGCATTTGGTATATTTACAAAAGACATGCCGTTTTCTCGTTTCTTCATTCGTTGCACTTTGTAAAGTTTTCAACTGTACAAATATTTACAGCTCAAAAGAATAATGAACAGCAGTGCATTCAAAGCTAATGTGCATTTAAATATCGTCTCGTTTGCGAGTCTTTTTTATATATATATATATTTTCGTCATCAGAGAAGACAAACTCTTCTGGCCGCACGTCCTTGGCGCAGTCAGTTGTGGAAGTGCATTTTCTTAAAGATGCAGACTTTTCAGCAGAAAGTTCGCTTCAGTTTTGTGTGCTTTTTTTGTTCTTTTCTTTTTCTTTTTTTTTCTTTTTCAAAACAGGGTCCCGGTTCACCAATCTGGCTGTGTGCCCTTGATGTCCACAAAGGCGCACGACGCCTCCGTCCCTACCGCTCGACTGACGTCCAGTAAGGCCAAAAAAAAAAAAAAAAATCTCTTGAAGGCATTATTAACCCCACCCTCTCACCTCCTCTCAAACCAGTGTGTGTGCATGGTTTTGTCTCTTTTTGGTAGCCATTCACCCCCTTTTTTTCAAGAAGTATGGCACTTCCTTGGGACTGTAATGACTCCAGCTAGACAGTGACAATTACGGCCTGGATGCACATACCCAAAAAGAGTCCTGCATGGCTGTCAGAATCACCCGGCAGAGCAGCAGCAGCAGCAGCAAAGCGCTGACAGGGAAAGTCTGACGCTCCTCTCTGGCTTCGGTACGAAACAGGTGCACAGTCTGAATCAATGGGCCCCCCATCCCGCCTCCTTGTGCCCACACCTTGTGCCACATGGACACGTCTTACCTTCTGGGAAACAGAAGCCAGTTTGATGACTTTTTTTTTTTTGCACAGGATTGGAAAGGAAGGCTGTGAGTGTGAATTAAATAGGGAGTCTGAATAAATAATGGCTGCATCCCTTTTGGAGAAGGCGCGTCATGCGTCAGAACATTGCAGACGTTTGGACTTCATACCTTTAACGTGGGACCTATGGAGACGCATCTTTGATTTCTCTGTCTGTTTGGGGGGTTTTTTGGTGAATGATGAGCGCTACCTGCACCCGCACTGCTCCACCACCATGTCCTCGTACTGTTTGTACACCACGTTATTGCCTGAGTCTATGTACAGGATGCTGATCGGGCTGAGTTTGGTGGGGACGCAGCAGCTGGGAGGGGTGCTGTTAGGGTCCATGGAGTTCATGAGCGTTTGTATGATGGCGTGATTGGTCGGTTCGAGATGCGACCTCAAGGGGAAATCGCACACCCCCTCGCAGTGGTACGCCTCGTAATCCAGGGGGGCGATGATCCAGTCGTCCCAGCCCAGCTCTTTGAAATTCACGTGCAGAGCCTTTTTGCTGCACCTGGATTTCGATTTCTTCCCGTGCCTCTTCCCGTGACGATTGTTGAGCGCGGTCCTCCTCCTCCGCCGGGGCCCCTCTCCTCTCACCCCCCTCAGCGACACTCCCTCCTCGGCGGCCGCTGCTTTCATCACCGCCGCCTCCTCCCTCTCGCCGATCGACCTCCGCGACTTGATCTTCTCCTTCATCTCGTTGAACAGGTTCTCCCTCTTCTTGGAGCGGGTGTAGGCCACCAGGATGGCCTTCTCTCGCTGGGCCCGGCCGCTCCTGTCCAGCCCCAGCTGCCTCAGGTCCACCTCGGCGTCCGACTTGCTGAGCGTAACGCGCAGCTGGAAGCAGAGCTGCTGGTGGTTCCCCTGTTGTTGTTGTTGGTGTTGTTGTTGGTGGTGGTGGTGGTGATTGTGGTGGGGGTGGTGATAATGGTGCTGGTTTGCTTTAAACATTTCCCACACGTCCAACACTTCCCAGCCGGCCCTGGTGGAGTCCAGCGGGTCCAAAGACCTGGAGTCCAGCAGTCTGTCCGAGCGGCAGGGGTAGACCTGGATGTCGTACAGACCCGTCAGCAAATCCCCGGGCGCTCTCCTAAATATCCTTAATTCGGCCCCGACCAGCTCCTCTTTGTCTGAAAGGGTTGAGACATCAAACAGATACTTTTGTCTTCGTAGAGGAGAGTGCAAAAGATCGTCTGCAAGGATAAAAGAAGAAAATAATTGCAGTCAGATTCACTTAGGGTGTACAGTGTTCAGAGGGCTAAAGGGAGGGAGGGGGGGACTCACATTCTCCCACAGAGGCCTTCTCCCTCTCCCTTTTCTTGTTTTTCAAATGTCCACACTGAAACAAACTGCAGCTGACAAGTCCCTGTTTGGAAAAACTCCCAGTTAACACCATGTCTATTATTGGAAAAATCATTGCTGGTTATCCAGCGTCGATGCATGACTAAATTACACTTAGAATTTGACCTCTATTTTTCTGCAGGCTAATTTTCTGCGGTTTGATTAAATTCTAACATTGTGTTCTTGATAATTAAATTCTATCATGCTAAAGGCTTGATATGGGTTAGGTTTACAAAGCTTGCTATCAGGGCTTCCTCTCTCAAATTGTAGTTGCTCAAGTTTCCTAATTTCATTTCATGCACATTCGTTGCACAGGAACAATTTAAAATGAGTTGATGTTGCAAAGCAAACAATGATCATGTCACACACAGATTCTAATTCCGCTTGTTCCAAAGAAATGTGTTATCCACTATCATAGTGGATTCCTCAGCAACTGTAATCAAATCTGGTAAAAAAGTGATGCCAGGTTTGATCAAAACCAGCAGGTTTAATTTTCGCGCTTTATTTTTACGCGATGACAGGATGATTGTTCAGTTCCAGCTCCCTTACTGAGAGGAAGTAAACCATCTTTATATCTTAAAATTGAATTTAGGGAGCAGTTAGAACTTCAGAATGCAATTATGTGTCTTGAAAACTCACACTAACACACAAAAAACACAAAACAAGGGTCTTAGAGATGTGGCGGCCCCTGAGTGCTGCAGACACGACGGACCAATTGTGAAAATTGTACAACTGACCATTACACAATCATTGCATTATTCCCTACTGCAGAACCAAGAGGCCTGCAAATATTCCATCAAGGTGAACCAATGAAAAAGAAATATGAGTCAATGTAGGTGTTATAAACACAGGGAAGTCAGACTTGCTCATTTCAACACACTGATCTGAATGATTTATATTGAGCGTCGCCCATCGTGCATTCAAATTGCAATTGAGATTATACTCACTATACATACAATTAAATGTTATTTTAAAAAATATTTTTTTTCCTGAAAATCCGTAACGATTCAGTAAATTGATACACAGTAATTGTCTATTTTAGTGCCTTTTTCCTTCGTCTCCACACGCAGCGACTCTATGGTTTGAATGAACTCAGGATTTAGCAGGAAAATGACAATAATTTCGAAAAAAAATAAGTGTAATAAATCCAGTTTTCAATGCTAAACAATAACTCTCCATTAAATGTCAGAATTGTGCATTTTTTAAAAACATAAGAATTTACATCGAATTGTTCTTCCCGAAATTGTGGTAAAAAAATAAAATAAAATATAGCAAAGGTTGATTGTCTCTATTAATATCTGAACGCGCTTTCTAAAAATAAAAGTGACATGCCCACATCCAAACACTCCTGCGATATAATTTGTAAAACTTGTTCTGAAGAGATATTTGAATGGAGCTGTCAGTTTCCCTCCGTGAACCCTGCCGAGCCAAACAGTAAAACAGATTGAAACCTTGTGCTCGTTCCACCGACTTTGCGCGTATGGTCTGCATTAAGATTCCTTTTTTTATAAGACCTCAAACAAATCGAACAAGTTCACCAAATAATTAACAGTTCTGAATTCCCAGCTTCCTCATTAAAGCACTTCCCCTCTTATATTGCATCTAATCCTGCCAACGACAACATTCCCTTAAAACGCCCCAGCATGGACCGGCTGCGTAAAGACGGCTGCAATTATTGAGAGATATCCAGGATGAGACTCTAATACGATGAACAAAGTACTGTTACTTTCATCGTTATGTCAAATAAATTCTATTGTGCATAAGATTCTCGACTTTGGATGACTATTGAGATAAAAGTGCTTAGTTAAATCGACATCTTGTGCTCTCTTGTTTGACCTTTTTACTTGTATTTGAACAAATGCAAAACATATTTTTGTCATCCATGTCTTCGCATGGAGAGAGAGAGAGAGAGAGAGAGAGAGAGAGAGAAAAAGAGAGAGAGAGAGAGAGAGAGAGAGAGAGAGAGAGAGAGAGAGGAGAGAGAGAGAGAGAGAGAGAGAGAGAGAGAGAGAGAGAGAGAGAGAGAGAGAGAGAGAGAGAGAGAGAGAGGCCCGCACCATCTGCGCTTTAATGAGTTACCTAAAGTGCCAAAAGTAATTTTCAGAATCGGGTTATTTTTTTCTGATCTTGCTTTTTCTGACCTTCAGGAAACACCCACCTGGTTTTATAAGCAAATTTTCTCAAACCAATAAAATCGTGAAAGGCAAAGAAAGCACAGATCATAGGTTTACTCAGTAAAGCTGTCCCTGCGTGGATGAAAAAATGCGTAAAAGACGCAGAACCTGTTACTTTATGTGTCAAACGCTGGCCCCGTATACATGTGTTTCAATTCTGACGCAAGAGACGTGATTAACTCTTAGCTGAGGTTCTTTCTGCAGGTTAATGCGATGCAACACTTGTGGGATGTTGGGACAAATCCCAAAAGAAACCAAAGGCACTTGAGCCGCGAGGACTGAAAGAAAAATAATTTGCCGTAATTAAATTGGCGGTCGCCAAGGGAGGTTCCGTAGTAAAAAAAACAAAAACGAATCACTTCACAATGGAGGAAGTATGGTTTTTCTTTTCTTTTCTTTTTTTGTTTCCTCACCCTCTTCGTTTTTTGGTGATGTGCCCATCATAACCGATGGGTCATAATGGAAGAAGAGACAGTGTTGAAATGTTTTGAAATAAACTTTCTATTATTTCACCGAGTTCAAATACTGCCATCAACCCTTCAATGCCCAGCAGCTCTCAGACGGTCCAGCCCGGGGTCAGAGCCTGAGACAAATCACATCAAAATCACGGGAGAAAGTGAGGCGTTTTCCTATCAGATCAGTTCACACTGCAAGAAATAGCCACAAATGGAAGTACCTTTTGGTCATTTATTCATTCTGAAAAAGTCAATTTCAGTCGGGAAGCGAGGGATTGTGAGTGCGTATGTTTTCACTTCATTTCGTATATTTTACGGACACGGTATTGCAAGGTGTTAAACACATATTTTAAAGTATTTTTCACCGAATATGCGTGTGGGGGGAAAAGATATTTGCAGCGGAAAATAATGTCATTTTCGCCCCAGAGGTGAGTATGGATCAGAACTTGATTGATGCCGATACTTTTTGCAGCGCGCTTTCTGCGTCCGAAGGGACTCGGGGTCTTTCAGGCAGGAAAGAACTTTAACAAAGATAGATTTTTTTTTCCCAGCAAAGATTAACTCGGTTTGTGTCCTCTTGTGTGTTTTAGACGTGTTTCTGTTGATCAGATTGTGTTTGTCGTCGCACTCTTGACAGATCACTTGGTTACACACGTTAAATGAACCAGACACCTGCTTCTCACGCCGACCTGTTCCGTAAAGGCCCCCGGCTCCCCTTTGTCAGCGCTACAGGGCCCAACTGGGCACCGTCATGTCAACAGATTTAGCTCTATTTAAATGTTCCGGATTTGGAGGCTAAAAACTCTGTTTGTATTCGAAAGGGTCTATCTTATTCCACCGTGTTTATATTTGGATATAACTGAAAAAAGGAAAAATAAATCATTTACCGGGTGCTCTCTCATAACTGGAAAAAAAAAGCTCAGTATTCACGTGGAGCATTAGGAGCACTTAGCAGCTGCCCTGACAGTGATTTATAGCCTTCATTTAGAGAGAGCCTTAATTAGTGTTTTACCGTCGTGTAACCCAGAGGTTAATTTAAGTGTAATATAACTTCATACTCGGAAAAAGTTACATCTTTTGCCGGCAGTGCGCCAAGATAGATCCCAATACCGCCACAAAACTCACGAACAACATGCAACCCGGCACCTTACAAGCCTTTCCTCTTCTTTGGCACATATTGTGTAATTTCTAGACATTTTACGCGCAAATCTGTTTGCATTGAGGCTTTTTTTTTTTTTTTTTGGTAATTTGGAACGTGCGTAAAAATTGCCGCTATACGCAGTAGTTTTCTCTGTTTTTTGATGTGCCACGGCAGTATTAACCACATCCATACAAGAAAACATTAGTTCAGTCAGCTGAGGAAAGCCTTTCAGCAAAATGGTTCAAAAACCGAGCTGATGAAGCTGGCAGCGCTCTGAAACCAACCTGTTCCTCTGTCCACAAAACTCGTTATGGTGTTGGCAGATTTAGAGGAGCGGAAAAAGCTTGCATTTAGTCCGAGCTTCTCCGCAGCCGAGTATGTCCTGTATATAGAGAGCATATATTCATGCGGCACAATAGCGTCCTTAAACTCTTCTTTGTGATGACTAACGAAAGGATGCGAAGACACAAAAATGTCCTTTAGGAATTTTGACGACCTTTGTCCGTCTTGATGAGAAATCCTGGGTCCCCGGTTTCTCCTCGGCGCAGAGGGAGTGATGATAGCAGCAGAATGGAAACACGGTATATTCCCAAGGAAAACAAGGAGCAGGCCCAGATATAGCGTTACGAGTCGTGATGCGTCCATGGTTGGAGGAGACATCGGGAGATGTTCATAAACACTTTCCCGCTTGGTGAAGTTGAATTCGGGGGGGCGCCAGAATGAGAGATGATGTGCGCGTCGGGGTCGGAGAGTTGCTACTTTTGCGCTCTCCGGTCACACCAGAAGAAGTGCGTTTCACGCTCTGGACTCCACACATGAACAGAGCGCGTTGGGCCGAGGGAAACACGCCCACATGGTGGCTCAGAGAAGGGCTTCCCATGCAGGTCTACGCCACAGAGCTCCAAACTGACGCCAAATCACCGCCACAACACACCATACTCAATCGAGGGAAAGCTTTTGTTGGTGTTGGTGGTGGTTTCCAGAGAGAATGTTGAAAATTTAATTTTGGGTTTCCTTCTTTCTTTGCAAACAGGAATTTTTTACATCGATTATCAATCAAATTACAATGAAATCAAGCATAATCTGTTGAGATACTTTCCTAAATATCTGTTTCAGAATCATATTTAGACTGACAGCACAAAGCAGAGTATAGACGTAGTTCGAATAGTCCAACATGACACACAAAGCAACTAGGTCCAGTTTGCAGTTCAACTAATTTAAACTGATCCTTATCACGGTCTTTTAGAGCCTGAGGGCTTCCAAGGACACGTCAGATCAGATTAGATTAGATTTTACGCACGGATAGGATGAAGACACGTGCATAAACTGGTCATAAAGCAGAGAAAAATCTGCATTTTGCGCCTGAGTTTTACAAATTAATCAAAGAAATAATGCAATTATAATAAAAATGAAATTTCGTAATTTTATAAAATGTTGGACAGGGGAGGAGACGTTTAACTCTTTAGATAGTGTCATTTATTTTGAATACATCGGAAATTTATAACACAATAAGTTAAATAATACTTCTCGTGCATTTAAATGTCATCCTGAGGTGTAAAAACAAAACATTCAACTTTGACGACTCAGCCAGTTGTATAATAAATGTTCTAAATACCCGGGACCCGCAAGGCGGATGAGAGGCTGCAGACGGGGGTGTGTGGATCGTCTCCATTACAGGATGCATCTTATAAACAACAACAGTGACCTCTAGTGGCCATTATGTCATATTACAAACAGAGGATGGACCAAAAACAAAACGAGGGCAAACGCTCCGATGAAGTTATCTCGAAGACTTTGTCAATATAAAATTAATTTATCGGTGAAAACTACACAGCATGACCAAGACTGGTTCTAAAGCCCACCATTCGTCATGCAGCCGTCATGACTGGATTGACACGTCTGTTCCTTCCTCAACATCAATGTTTTAGGATAGAAACACAAAGTAAAGATCTGACAAGGACTCAAAGGATAGTTGTTACAAAGTCTTCGAATAAGTTCTTTATTTCCTTCACTTGAACGCCAACAAATCCACACATGACGCAGATTGTCTGCATGTGTTCTCATTGTCACAGATATGGTTGATTGATATGTTCTCTCAGACTCTACAACATATTCCTGTTCTATGTGTTTATTCTATTTTTGATTAATTCTGTATGTCAGACAATTTTTTTTAAAAATCAGAAAAATCCAACGACTTCAGGCCCTTTTACAAAAGCAGGTCGGGTTAGTTTATTAAACATATGACAAACGCGTTGCATCAAGAACAAATCTGGATATATATGTGGGATTTCTGATGTATCAGGTGTCATTTATATTACATTTGTATAACTGATTGTTGTAAATTGTGTTAGATGAACCTGTAAACTGTGTACCAGAGTACGGTAACTTGCGGGGATGCTGCAATAGTGAATCGGATCGTGGTGATTGTGACGTTTCAACTTGTTCATTGTCTGTTTTTGGACTGTGTGGCACCGTGTTGTTTTTCCAGCAGAGGGCGTCAGTAAAACAACGACACAAGAGTCTTGATCCAGAGTCCAGAGCGACCTCACAATAAGACAACAGCATCACAGACGCATTTACACGACTCCTCGATGACTCCATCAACGGCGCTGCGCCAAATATGACGACACTTGTTATTCATGTATTTATCATCCGTACATCAGTGACTTCAAACTAGGAGGAGCAGGGCCCATCTCCTGGTTTCAGCACCATGGAGAGCAGACTGAGAGGAAAACACGCTGCGTTCACGCACATCTCTGTACACGCAGACCTCCTGCTTGTATCGAGCGTTCCTCTATTCTGCAGATTAGAGACCGACACATTCTGTAGAACGCAAAAGAGGCGGGATATATCAATATGATTCTCCTGAAACACCCCTGATGGAGCTTATGATTTAGATCCTGGATAAACATTAAGAAATATGAAATGAATTTTGTCCGCTGATGAATAATAATTCATGGATAATGCTTACATCATGTGCAAAAATAGCTGTCGAAGATGACGCACAGGACTGCATGGGATCTGCGTGTGGTTCGGTGGAGCAGCGCGGCTCGTCAATGGTTAAGTAACGCCTGACACATTATGTAACACACTCGAGAAGCTGTGTGTGTGTGTGTGTGTGTGTGTGTCTGTGTGTGTGAGTGTGTGTGTGTGTGTGTGTGCGCGCACTGTCAGTGGTCCCGATTCCTGTCCAATCGTGTGTGTCCTCAGTGTGCTCCCAGCTCTCCTCCGCCCGACATCACGACGGCAGAGCGCAGGCTGGCACCGCCGGATCACCAGCAGCGGAGCGGCCGGAGGTGCTTCGCCCGCTGACGCACATCCTTCTGAGAGGAACCGACATCCAGCGTCAAGGCAAGAAATGTGTTTGTTGTTTTTTTTAATTTTTTTAAATTTGTTTCAAACCAACCCACCATTTTCAGTCACCATTACACTGACTCTACAGAGAGCAGGTGCTGCTGAGGATGAGCTTGTTTATAAAGTCCGTGTTGCGTCAAATTACGCAAACGTCGACACAAATCAGGTGTTTTGTGATGATTGTGGAAATGTTAGGTCTGTATTTTAAGTTTAAATCACGTTTAGTGACGTCACGTGACATACATCGCAAAGGTTTCATTCCAGAGAGTGAGGAGGAAAACATGACAGCATACTGCGGGGGCGCCACATGAAACCAAACTGCTGGATGACGGTAAAATAAAATAAAATAAAGCAATACGCGTAAAGACTGTGTGGAAGAACATCATGTGACTCTCGTTGGAAACAGGGACACGACATAGTTTGGAGTATTCACCAAGGATGACAAAGGCTTTGTAGTGAAAACAAAGGGGGGAGTATAAACATGCAACACATGGGGCGCGTTCACAGCCCCCCAGTTAGAGCTGCGCTCACATCTCTGGTCTCATGTTGACGGTTATAGTTTGTTGGGTTTGGAACCACGAAGGTTCAATGTGGAACAATCAAAACATTTATTCTACCGTGTATATCATAACAGTTGTGTTTTCCATATGACACTAGCCTGGTAAATGTCATTGATACCATTTGGAAGTAATTTCCTCAGATGCTGGTATTTGGTTACATGTGATCTGTTCTGAGTGATTATGAAGTCAGTTTGGTCACCTAGTGCTGACATCATGCAATGATGATGTCATTTTTTAAATGTTTATGGGTTCTGAACAAGTGTTATAAATGATATACTTCTCAGTAAAGATTTAATGTTATTATTTCTCAACATAATGTTAAAGAAAATAGATAATTTGTACATAAATGCCACTTGACAAACTGAAACCTGTTTCTCTTACTAACAATCACCCAAAAGAACAAATGGATTCAATGCATCACAGATTAATATTAAACTGGCGTAAACAACATCACATCGGTTCCTGTGTATGACGCGGCACATAGACTGGGATTAAGAGAACGTGTTATTCACGCCCACTCCATCCTGTTTTTGACCATCTGGATGAGGGAAAAGCTTCTGTGGAGCCTTTAATACTTCTTTACCATCCATGTTCAGATTATTTCTGCATCTCAATGAGAGCGTTCCTTCAAGACTTCCCTTCTATCACCTCTTAAAACCAGGTTCTCGTGTGTTGAAGGAGTGATTTAGCGTCGCTGATGCAGCCGGGTTGTCTGCTGATGCATGATTAAGATAATTGGAAATCCTACGTTTGCAACTTGGATAATGCTTAGTCTGTTCTCTGCAGGCAGCCAATCAACATTGCCTGGACTCCTGCAGAGGGTCTAGGTGGAGGGTTGAATGCATGATCCTGATGAAGTAGACAGGGCAGGGCAGGAACAGCTGCAAACACAACAGAAGTAGATTCAAAGGTCGTACAAGCTTTTGACTGATCAGGAAGTTAGAAGACAGGACATCAGCTGATCTCTGGCTCCTTTACTTCTGATGTTTCTGTCTTTCTAAATTTATTCATGAGCTAAAATCCTCTCTCCTCTCATCTGCACATTTTTATTTAAAACATCATTTCCAGTATTCACTTTTTCTAGTATTTGTTGTTTCTTATCTATTTCTCAAGATTTTACAATGACTTGCATTTATTATTTTTAGCATCTATCATTATGGTTTAATGGCTCACACCCTTTTAGTCATCACTGTGCAAATTGTCATGTCTAAACTCAACGTATGCAATTATCTTATGCTACAAACATCTTAAATATAAGCTCCCTAAGCTCACACACTGACTCAGGGACAAAATGTTCATCCAGTTGGAGACAAGCACTGTGCAGGTGAATGCTGGGAACACAACCTGGCACATGTAAATAGTATCTGAGTGGAGGAGAGTAACTCGGGAGCAGCAGGAGGAGAGGACATCCTGTACAGACCTATGCTGAGGTGGAGTCATTTGTGCAGCATTTCTTTCCTCTCAGGCTTGTTCTACCCCATTTGGTTCCTGTAACCTGGTTCTGTTGTGCATTGTTACAGCATGAATAGAACCGATGCCTGGATGTGAAAATGGTGGTGAAGGCCACCCGAGGCAGATCTATATTTGTCTAATAAAAAAGAGAATGGTTTTGATTCCCATGGTTCTCTGCCCTATTTTTTTTTTTTGCAATCCTCTTCAGGCTGTTCATACTGAGGACGTGGATCATATTAAGCCACCCCACACTGACATCATCCTGTTATTGATAGAGCATCATTTGAGGAGGCCAGATGGTCAAAGCAAGGTCATCAACTACTCAGCCCAAATTTTACATCTGGATGAAGTGAGCAGGAAAAAGGTTCAATGATGCAAGAGCAACGCATAAACCTCTGGGTCAGAAACATCATCACAGCATTAAAAAAAAAGGGGGGGGGGTATGTATCATACAGTTATACAACAAACCCCTTATGCAACAACTCAAAAAGGCAATCAACAAGCAAAAGGAAGTGTAGTGATTGTAAAGTTTATATACGCATGAGCAAAACTCTGCATTATTTAGCTTTAAAGCATCAATTAAACATTTCTCCTCCTGGTCTGGATATGAAAGGATAAAAATAGCAAGTTCAGCATTATCTCTACTCTGTTCTCTAGTTTTCAAGAGAATTGGAAAAAGGAGTAATAATAATAATGATAATATAATCATAATCATAATAATCATCTTAATAATAATGAGTTAAATCTCAGTATTTTAGAAGCCCTACAGTTTTGTCTGACGTACAGTAGAATGACAAAGTGATTTCCTGAAGTCAGTTTGTGCTCCCCTCTTGAAGCACTTTGAGCTAAATGTTTGTGATTCAGATTGAAAAACCTTTTGATTGACTGCTGTGACTGCTGCGTGTTCTCCCCGTGTCTGCGTGGATTCTCCGGCTTCCTCCTACCTCCAAAAACATGTGCTTCAGGTTGACTGGCCGTTCCAAATTGACCCTATGTGTGAGTGTGTGTGTGTGTGTGTGTGTGTGTGTGTGTGTGTGTGTGCATGATTGTCAGTTTCTGTGTGGCTCTGCAGTGCACTGGCGTCGCACCCGGAGTTTCCTCCGCCTCATGCCCTCAGTCAGCTGAGATAGGCTCCCCACGACCCGCCACAGTGGATGATGCTGTAGACGATGAATGAATGAATGAATAATACAATATAATGTAATATAATATAGTGTAATATTATATTATATTATATTATATTATATTATATTATATTATATTATATTATATTATATTATATTATATTATATTATATTATATTATATTATATTATATTATATTACATTATATTATATTATATTACATTATATTGTATTATAATTTCATATTTTTCATATATCTCAACAAGTGCTTCATTGATTGAACTGAGCTGGATTTTGGGAGACATGGTTCCCAGATGTGGTGTCCTCATGACTTTGGTGATCTTAGATCCTTTTCCTGGTCAAAAAGTTTATCTAATATTTTACGTAATGAATACCAGCAAACCTCATGCTAACTAACAAAGATCTTAAACATATACATGCAAATGTACACGTGTCCGCCTTATCACTATAAACATAAAAGCATGTTAAAGTTCATATTCAACTCAAATCCCTGCTTTTCTTTTTGGTAATTATTTTATTCTTTTTACTCATTTTGCCTTTAAATTCATGTGAATTTAAAGAATATCAGAAGTTCATTCAGAATGTTCTTGGCATTTTATTTTTGAGGGTAAAGTGACGAATTATCTTCAAGCGTTCGTGGTGTGACACTTACGGCTGGCTTTTAGTACCATCTGTTCCAGACAGCATGTGTGTGTGTGTGTGTGTGTGTGTGTGTGTGTGTGTGTGGCAGTGAATCACTGTGTAACAGAGTTCACACTGAGGACTAATGTATGTTAGGGGTTGGAGAACCACATCAAAACGTTTGTGCACAATCCACAAGAAACGCTACTGCTCTGATATTTATCCTCTTCTCTACTTATCAGGGGAAAACATTTCGTGAAGCGCAATGGGACCCTTCCAAGAATATGAGGTGGGTGTCTCCTCAAAAGACTTCTGCATATTCAATCAGACTTGACCATATTGAGGTGGCATCTTTTTTAAGTAATGTTTTAAAGAAGAACAGACATAAATATGAACAATATGAACAAAGTTCCTCCTGAAAAGATAGGAGATCTGAGTCTAGGAGGGTGCTACATCCTTGCCTGCATTCTGACTGACGTGAATCTGAACAGGAAAAGAAATCACCAGAGAAAGGGAGCCCCCGCAGCCGCATCCCACGCTTGGTCCTCCATCCCTTCCGACCAAAAGGCAAAAGCTCTCCTCAGTCTGATTCACCTCTGTCGGAGGAGGAGGGGAAGGAGTGTGACCTCAGCTCAGACCACTCCAAGAGGACCATCAGCACCAACAGCTTCTGCTCCGGTAAGACCCCCAGCTCCAGTCTGAAGACGGCTCGCTTCATGACTGAAACAGACTCAGATGCTTCGGAAGTTGCCTACAGGTTGTGTTACATTCTAGGCAAACATTAAATCCTTATTGAGAGGGCAGTGAAGGCAGCAGCAGATGTGTTGAGGTCCATTACAGTGAAAACATCACTAATGCAGTGTGGGAAACTTTATTTTAAAAGTAATGTGATAAATTGTACTTTTAAATGTTATGGCTATATTTGATGCCAAATCCTGATATGGATTAAGATGATGACTCAACCACAGTAGAGACATAATGAAAGGTTATTGTATTTAAATGAAGAAGACGTCACCTCTTTTTAGAAACTTTACTAGACTTTTCTCTGTTTCACCTTTAGGTCAGATTTGACCACTTTATCACTTGTTTTCAGAAATTAATTCTTTTAGGAGTCAAAGACACAATGATGAGTACAGTATTAAGTCTAAAAGCTGATTTAAATGATGGGATCAATGAAACACAACAAACAGGATGTTCATTTAATTTGTACTGAAATGTGATTCTAAAGTTACACGGAACTGAAATATTCAGAAAAAATTAAACCTCCAAATAAAGATGAATTACTTGTGTAACTGTATTTAGTTAAACTCCTCCAATGGATGAAAGCAACTTAAAGCTTCAGAATACCTGAGGTATTTCACACATCTTGTCCTGTATTTTAGTCGAGAATGTTCAGTAATGTTGTGTCTGTAAAGGTTAAAGGTGAACTATCTTATGAAAGTGACGAGCCACCGTAAAAACTGTTGGGCTGTGCTTCATAAAACCCACGGTGAACCTTGAGCTGTCCGTTTGTGTTCGCTGCCACTTGTAGGCTAGTGCTATCTATGTGCCTGTTTACAATAGATGACACCGGCTGCCCCACTAGTCAGTCTGTGTCCCCCTCCAAAACCCCGTCAGGCTCAGAGCAGAGCGCCCCGTCACCGAGACCACCCGAATACAAGCTCAAAGTCAAGAGGGTGAGGGTGATGGCCGAGTGCGGTGGGGAGCCGAGGACCACCCCCAGGCACAAGAGGGAGCAGAAGTCAGCCATGAAAACCAGAGGTAAGGAAGAATGGAGATCAAGATTTTTTAAAAAATCTCAAGTAATCAGGATCAGTAGAATCTGAATTCTTCATTTTAGGCCTGGATTATTAAAATCTGATTAGAACAGAGCATAGGTGGCAAATCCAGAGATGAGAAAATAGTCTGCCTTTATTGACTCTTCCCATACCCAGTTTTTATATGCATAGAGCAATGCACATCTATATGCATACTGTATATACTGACAGCAGTTCCCCAAAGACCCATAACTGTATTTGTGACACGTCAGCAGGCAACACATTCCCTCCTGTGTCGAGACAAAACAGCTGCTCGTCTAAAAGCAGAGCAATAACTGGTTGAATTTTCATAAATGCTTCTTTATCACATATTTTAGATATGCTGCACTCCTTCCCTAACCAGAAATTAAAATTTTCTCTCTTTTAGAGAGGCCAAAAAAAACAAAAAAACTGCTTGATGAGTCAAAATGAGGAGAAGCTCCATTGGCTGAGGAAAATGTTTGGGAGCTTAGCCAATTAGACTGATTAGCAGGAGGTTTCTCCACCGATAGATTGTGTGGACCTTCAGTCAGTCCACTTAACAAGAGGTGAAGGATCACTTGGTTCTGAATATTGTTGTTTGTCACCGTCATCACTGGACACAGGAATATGGTTTTGTTTGATGGAAAGGGATGCTGCTCAGGTATGGATTTAAGTTTGACCTCAATACTTTAAAGTGATAATCAGTCATATTTTATCTGCTTCAACATTTATGGTATGTTACTACAGTAATGTGCTGAGAGCAAACCAGAAGCCTACAAGACTACAAGTTCATTGATTCATTCCAGCACACCAGTGGACCTACACGAATTAGGTTACCTGTATGCCTCCTTCTTCAAATTCCCGTCAGGGTGATGATATTGTGTGCAGCCGATCCAAAATCTGTTTTCTAAGACTACCCCTTCCATGCTGGGATATCTTGTTCCCCCCCAATCTGGAGATTTAAAGGAGGTCCTGCTTACAGAAGCTGTAACAGGATAACAGGAGACGGAGCTTATTAAAGGGAGTTAGATAACGAACTAACAGGGAAAGATTAAGAATGATCTGAATAATTGTATGTGTCTGTAATGAAGCTCGGTTAGCTTTGGGGCGAGTGCTGTTCAGTTGTCAATGCTTCTACTGCACATCTAACAATTATTATTAGTGGTGGTAGCTTTTATCATTTGTCTTGTTTGTGGCATTTCATTGTCAGCCTGGCATGAATTTACTCATTTTGTTTTATTTTGTCTGATTGGGTCATTTTCTCTTAAATATTTAGTAATACGGTGTTACGTAATATCCTGAATGTGGTGAACTGCAAATTAACACTAAACATTTATTTTGCTGTAAAATAAATGTTAAGTGATCCCCAATGAAAAACACAATTGTTGTTTTTCATTGGGGATCAAAACATTTCAATTTTCAAAATTGCAAAAAAACTAAAAATTAAACAATTGAAATATTATTTATTTTTATAAAAATCAATAGAGACTTCTGAAATATATGTACAGATGAACAATGGGTTTAGAATGAGAAAAAAATCCAAAGTAAACTTTGCGTTTTTATATTTACTGCTTTTGTTTAACAATTTATATTGAATAAAGTTTAATATTTCCTAATGTCAGCCAATGTAAGCTAATGTTTGGTAATGTAATGTCAATGTTGTTGACTAATGGAGGTTTTAACAAAACCCCTCAATGTCTTGAACTTTAATTTTTAAAGAATTGTCTTCCTTTTGAGACACTTGATCAGAAGTTATATAGAATGAAAATGTGGTACTCAATGAACAAGACAAGTTAATTTATATTAAACTATTCAGACACAAGTATTTGGTTCCCCGGGACTATTGACCATTGAATGGAGGAGCCGCTTCAGCTTGATGGGTTCTCAGTCTGGGAACACAAAGTAAACCTGTCCCAGAGGACCTGAGGGTCTGGATGTTTCATAATGCACCAATAAATCAGATGCACTTTGGTCCAAGACTATTTAGTGCTTTATAGACCTGGAGTTGGATTCAAAATTTATCATTCTTCACAGAGGAAGACGGCGTAATGATCTCAGGATTGTAATGTACTCTGCTTTCTCCATGTTTGTGAAAACTCTGGCAGCCGAGATCTGAATGGTCTGATTTTAGTGCAATCTGTAAAGAGTCCATTACAATAAATCATCCTCCAAGACCAGACTGATTTGGTCCTGATGCAGCTGGTCAGTCATTAATTAGACCAGACTTTCTGATTTTGATTTTTAGGTTGTCTCATAGAATCTCGAGTTTTGTGTTCAGTCTTTGTGATGGTGAGCTGAACCTGTGATGCCCCTTCAGGTAGTGAGGCAGGCTTCAGCTCCTCCAGCAGCACCGGCAGCCTAAAAACCAAGGGGAGCCTTTCTTTTAGCTCTGCTGGAAAGAAAGCTCCTTCACGCAGGTACGGCCTCCATATGTTCATGGTTTAACCATTACCTCAGATTTCCTGCCTTTTTCTGAAGTCAATGATTTATTTTCCTTTTTTTATATATATATTTTTCCCGATCAAGTCGTGGCACACACATCAGACCGCTCCCAGTGTTCAAACCAGTAGGGAGCTCGACGACAAACCGTGATGTGGAGCTGTACGCTCCCTATAAGACTCCTCCCAGAGTCGCCTCCTCCTCCACCAACAGCAGCAGCTGCCACTCCAGCCCAACGTCCAGGTAACAAACACGTCTCTGGAATTAAACATTCTTTACCGTCATAGGTTCATTATTTTTTAGTCTCACCTATTTGAGGCCGAAATAAGATGGACTTTGAGAGAGATCTGAAATGCAGCTTTTGCTGTGGTCAGTGTGATGAGTGTGAGCTATGTAGCTGGATTAAGGTCAGACTTTTAGTATTTCCTCTCTTGCACCTGTCTGGGATTATATTGGTCATGATTTGACTGTGGTTGGGATTAATAAAGATTTATTATAGTAGATGTCTGAACAAGGAACCCAGACAGTGATCTAATGGACTGCAGCCATGCTGTATTTGGATATTAATGAACCCAACTCAGTTTAAGAGAAAACGTTGATAAATTAAAATGACAGGATTAAACCCTAAACTGAAGATGCTGAACTATGAATGCTTGAGTCCATCATGACTTGGTGTTCTAGGCTCTGCATTAATCAGGAGGTTTACTGCTTTGGGTTAATTTGTTAGCATCTCAGTCCAGATTAAGATTTAACTTCAAAATCCCATCTCAGATGATTAAATTGCAAACATCCAGCCCATGTCTTTTAGTTTTTTTTTTTAATATAATAGAAAAGTCTGCCCTCCTTATCTGATTATTACTTCTCCCATGAAGCGAGAACGTTCCACTAGTGTCGTTTTAAGAATTGTCTTTTGGCTGGCTGTCATGTGATTGACTCTCCTGCTACCTTCTGCTGGGCTGTTTCTATTTCTGGTTGGATACAGAGAACTCTCATCATACCCTCATGTATCCGTGGTTACTAGGATAACGTGAGTGGAAGAGAGGCATTTGGGATGCAAATCCATCAGCTAAAACGATAACAAATTCCTTTTTGTTCTTTTGAGCAAGACGGAACACTTATCAAAGAGCATGCAAAGATAATTGTAAATGCTCATGTAATTTTTCTTTTTCTACGGTGATTTATATCCTCGTAGAACTTGCTTGTATTGAAACAAAACAGTATTTTTGCCTGTAGCCTTAAGGCCAGTTATCCCGTGTCAGACATTAATTCCAGGCTTCAGACTGCATCTGTCCTGGCAGTAAACTCAAACAAATTACCGTCTACAGGGAGGGGCTTTTACTTTTGAATGTCAATTTGGCTCGTTCTCTAGTTGGGAACTGAATAATGTTGGCCGTGATCCATTTAACCAACGTGTTCGTCTCTCTGGCCAACAGGAGAAGTCTGGGCAGCTACCACTCCTGCAGAGATAATCATGGCATCAAGCCCCCGAACCCTGAGCAGTATCTCACCCCTCTCCAGCAGAAGGAAGTGGCCATCAGACACCTGAAGACCAAACTCTTGGAGTCTGAGAACAGAGTACATGACAGGTTGGTGTAGGTTTAGCAGCACGGTGGTGATTGCACCATTTTATGGTTTTACAGCAAAGATGGTAGAAATAAATACAACATGGATGGGGGTTAGTACCTACACACTGTAGCTCTGCTCAGACATTAAACTCATGTGATGCATGACTAGCAATACCGGCTCATTCAACTGCCCCACGATGATAAAATTCTCTAAACTTTGTGAGGTTTGAAGGTTCAACAAAGCTAAATATGATGTGGAATGGGTGGTAAGCGTATTTAATGCACTCTTGTTAAACCTTGTACTCTCATCAGCCAAGCACCACCACCCCATTCCTGAAGCGAAGAGTATGTTGGACAATATTTTATGGTTAATTCAAGAAGAGAAATGTCCTGATTTATTTCATTACTCTTAGATGATTGTTACTGAGGTCAGTTCAATGTGGATTCCCCAGTCATTTATACAGATGAGATTAAGTGAATTGGCAGCTGACTTTAGCTTTATAGTGAGCACATCCTGTGGCTATAAAAGTGCTATTGGACATTCTCGGCTAATGCTCCGGAAGAGAAGATGGATGTCTTCCAAAAATATGAGACCATTCCATAAGTAACTGTTGTTTTCCCATCCTGCTGCATTAGAGAAGGGGATATTGAGGAGCTGAAGGCTCAGCTCAGCAGGATGAGGGAGGACTGGATCGAAGAGGAGTGTCACCGGGTGGAGGCTCAACTGTCTCTCAAAGAGGCCCGCAAAGAGATCAAGCAGCTGCGTCAGGTGGTGGAAACCATGAAGAGCAGCCTGATGGAGAAGGATAAGGGAATACAGAAGTACTTCATCGACATCAACATCCAAAACAGGAAGTTGGAGTCCCTGCTTCAAAGCATGGAGCTGGCCCAGAGTGGTGCCAGCCTCCAAGATGAAAACACCTTGGACTTCTGTGACAACCTCGGTGGGAAGAAGATAATGGGGGAGGACGAAAGTGGAATGGGGCTGGGAGAGCAAGGGGCGGAGGCGATGGCGGATAGTGGGCTGCTGGTTAATGATGAGATGGCCAACAGAGCGGACATTTTGGAGCACGTCTTGATGTCTACTGCCATGGATTTCAGCCAGGACTCCAGCGGTAAGCTGAGGGCAGGGATGGAGTCGGGTCCTATGGTGTCTGCGCTGTCAGAGGAGCAGCTGATTGACAAATCCACTGAAACTCCACTTATTCGAGCAAACACACTTTCCACCACCGCCACCTCGTCCGCACATTCCCAGCACAACGGAATCGACCAAGGAATCCAGACCGACATGGTCCCCATGTCTCCAGACCTTCCAATTCTGCTCATCCAGCTGCTGAAGCTCCATGGAACGACAGCTGGAGACGCCGTCCTGTCTGCCTCCAATCTTCCAGGCTTCCCAAACCTGCCAAAATCTACTGCCACACCCCCCACCTCGGCACCTCCTCGTCCCACACCTGACACCTCTGATTCTGGCTTGGGCTGCTCCGAACTTGCAGATAGCCAGGGATTCATGAAGGAGCTGGACTTCGGAGTGGATGAGGAGGAACCTCGTCCGTCACCAGGACTGGACGTGGTTGGCAAGCATTACTGGAGCAACAACTTCCTAGTGGATCTGGTGGCCGTGGCAGCGCCTGTGTTACCCACTGTAGTCTGGCTGTACTCACGGCACGGTGTGGATGGAAGCGCTCCAGTTTACAACATTGCCTCTCTTATTAGGGGCTGTTGCATCATGGGATTGCACACTCTTCGTCACGTTGCTCACGGCTCAGATGTGTAAAGGCTTCCACCGGCATGCACACGCCTAAACTTGAACCTAATGCACTTAAAGCATCTTTTTCAAGAGTATTTATTAGATTTGTTGCGATTATGTGTTTAACACAAAGGTAATGTGGTTATTTTTGTTCCAACACCTTACTTTGCACTGTGCAGTTAACATGAGATGGAAGTGGTGACAGATTATTTTCAAGGGTAATTTATATATACTTATTATTTATGTGTATAAGCTGATCATCTGGGTAGATGGTTATGTTATCATTTCCAGTGTCCCTAGTTGTCCTTGTTTGGGGTAAAAACAACTTTCTTTGTTTAGGATGAGATTTTTAGGAGGTGAAGAATTCAATGTTTCTGTTCGGTGGGTTCTGAAGATTCAAATGTTTTGAGTTCTCGTTTAAAAAAAATACCCTTAAACCTTCAGCCAAAGCTTAAATGTTTGCTCAAAGTTATTGTTTTGTGGAGTGTATATTTCTTCCAAGAGTAGAGCTTTATCTCGTACAGCCTGTGTATTGTTCATAGAAGTAAGTTGACTCATCAAAGCAACTGACACCTTGTTATGTGCCTGAGCTATGTGCAATACTGGTGGTTTACATGAAATGTCCTTGTATCCTTATTATTAAAGCATGATAAATTCTAGACACATCGTTGTGACTTTTTGAATCTTCAAGGTTTGCATTGGGGCAGAAAGAGCAGCTGTTGGGTTCCTTTATGTAAGGATCCAGCAAAGACTTGGAGCTTTCATCATCTGCACATGTTCACACATGAATCCAAGTGCAACCGAGCGACGTTTCCAACATTAAAAGCTTTCACCGCCGTACTTTCAGACATCCCTGGGGTTGGGTTTACAGAAGCTGTAAAATGCTGCCTGTACCATCAAAAGCTGAGTCGGCGCCAGAGTGGATGCAAAAAAAAAAAAAAAAAAGTCGCCTTTTAAGTCATTACACAACCTTTTTTATTTTCACTGAAATTTTAAAGGGAAATGGATCAAGGCTAAATGAGCTAACATTTCGTATGCTTGCCATGAGTCAAGTCCTCTCTCTGGTCCATGGCGTCATCTTTTATTGCATAACCATGAACTCACACTTCACAAAGCATCAGACTAATGAGTCATCAGATGCTGTAATCCCCCACACTAGTATGTAGATGCTAGATTAAAATGAGTGGGGGGACACTGGTTGGAAATCACTGGAGCGCCGTAAAATTTAGTCTTTTAGAACAATTATTCATCCAAGTTTCATTTTTCTACGGCAATTCATTCTTCCCTTTTTGGAAGTGGGTCAGTCTCTGAGGTTTTGGCAGGCGGTGTGGACAGATGGGAGTGACACCACTGTGATGGTGGATGGATGAGTGACGACTGTTGTGCGTCAGTGAAGATTAAAAGCCATCGTACATGGTGATGTTAGAGCAAACAGAAAAAAATAGCTGAGTGAGGCTGGTGCTTCAAGCAAAATGTGGAAATGAGCATGACAATAATTTGATGGTCAATGATAGTTAATTGAGGTGACCACAAATGTACCCAAGTTCATGGTCATCCATAGAAGAAACCACCTGAGGCAAATACCAACGCAGCATCAGGGAGGTCATGAGGATGTATCCTCTGGAAACTATGAACATCTGCGCCACATTTCACGTCACTCATCACACACAAGGTGTTGAAACATGTCAAGCATACCTCGTCTCAATTTGTTAAAACCAACTGCTTTTCTCATTTCAAATTGCTTCTAAATTGAAGGTTTTTTTTAATATATATATCAATTTTTCACCAACTAGGTCAAACTTGCTTATTGAGAGTAGGTTTGAATGTAAAACTATTTTTAGAAACATGACCTCGGTGCCTTCATCGTCTCCTAAATCACCGCCACCACCAAGACGCACAAAGGCTGGAGATAATGTCCTCCGCTGGAACGCCAACACTGTGATCCGGATCATTCCACTGGCATGACAGCGGTGACTGGACTTCTGGGATGTGACCAATGACGAGACTAGATTCAAACTCCAAACTTCAAAGCTTGTGACTGCTCGAGTGAACGATCATCCTGCAGACTCAGCAGTAACTCTTCAGTCAGCAGCTCTGACTGGAGAGTAGATCGGAGGCTGTTTCGGTTTATAAGGACGAATACACTGTATTTTAATTACAGGGTGAGAAACGATGTTCTCGGGTTTGCAAGAAAATTTAATGATTACTTTCTAAAGCTGATAATTCACTAATGATCAATTTATGCATTTACAGCTTAAAATGCAAATTAATTGGAACCCTCAATATCGTTTTCTCCCAGTAGATAATGTAGACTCATCGACTCATTAGTTATTTCCCTCTAGAGGTTTGAATCCCATCATTTTATTAAAAAGCCTCAATAGGATTAACACACACACAACCCTCTGGACTGATTGAGTTTGTGGACTCAATGTTACTCAACCATGACAATCCTTCAAATGTGAAGTCTTACACATCTGTGAGAAAAAAAATAAAAATGGTAATGACCACAGCTTGTTTGCAATTAATTTTTAGAAAACTTAAAAGTGCAAAACGATTGAATCACATGTGGTTTTTGAGATAAAAAGGAAATGGAAGAAAATAATGGAAAACGAGGATATTGAAAAAGAATACATTCAAATAAAAAGTCGGCTGTACTCCCTTAAATTAAAACATCCTCTGAATATTCCTCTTAAACCTGATCATGCTCTACCTATCATTGTAAAAATCAATCTTTAACAGATTCAGCCCCTCAGAGTAAATCAGTGACACTGTTATGTAAAATCAACCCACTGGTCCTGTAGATGCATCAAAACGCCTGCGACACACAGAATGAAATGGATATCTCATCTCCAGTTATCTGACATCACAGGCCAGAGACATTCATAGTGTGACATCACGTCTGCACACTCAAATTTACAAGTGCTTTTCTTCACTTGCCAAGGTTTCCATGACAACAGCTTGCCTAACTGGGCCTTGCACCAAGACTTCTAACACTGACTCGCAATTCCATTATAATGATGCATAAGAGGATTTTCATTCAAAACCAGCTTTACACTTTCAGACGAGAAAAGAAGAAAACTGGTCTGTGACCAGTGACTGGTCTGAGATTACTGATGAGCGGAGTCAAGCTGAATATTTTCTTTCAACATCAAACTGAATTAAAAGAATAGACCGAGGACCAGAAGCCATGGGATTACCATGGGAACCCACAGCCGGAATTAACAGTTGGATTCCAGTTCCTGTCTTCTGCCTTCAATTCAGATTTCCAGTGTATTAGGGCTGCATTGCAAAATACCAAGCAACAATTATAAGTGAAAAAACAAATTAAATCCCGACAATGGATGACATAAATATAAAAGCACAACGATCCAAGAAAAAAGAGCCTGTCACTGATGTACAGGGACAATTAAAATTAAAATGTCTTTGCCCTTTCAGGTTATAAATACAGCAAAGAAAGGGAACTGGGCTCCCAATTTGAGTTTCAAAAGGGAGCACTGATATCAGTTTATTTACACATGTTCCTGGGGAAACAAAAAAGAACATATTTCTACACTACCTGACAGGTTTAATCAGAATCCCAACGGTGCCTGTATATGATGTATCTAACGTTTACGCTAAGATGAATGGAATCAAATGAATACAGCTTTGCCTTGAGGACCAACATGACCTGTGTAATGGACAGTAAGTACACCAGGTCTGTCAGCCAGTGTGGGATGATGCATCAGTTATGATGCATTTTACATTGCTGCATCTGGAAATCAGACTTAAATGGTTGCTGGTGGAAATAGGGTGGAGGATAGTCTGATCACAGATAAGTAGTGTAATACGATAATCCCGGTTGATTCGATGACTTTAAAGACAGGGTAATGAATCATTTGTGTCTTTGTGTAGACCCATCCCACCGGCTCAATATTGAGCATTTCTAAAATGTTACGATAGCTTGACGGCAATTTTCTGCTCCTTCTTCATCATCCTCTGAACCTCTTTTTCCATCTTCTTCCTTTGCTGCTCCAAGGAACGCTTTTCCCTCTCTGCCATCTTCTGTTGTCTGTTAAGTAAAGGCAAGACAAATGCATACATCCACCATCAATGGAAGATTCTCATCTGAGTGAGGAAAACAAAATCTCTCTCGTGTCCTGGTGGTGAGGCGCACACTGCCACCCTGTGGCCACTATGTGACACTACACTGCCACAGGAAAACGGAAACACTCATTGAATATAACTTCTTGTCCTTGTGTTCCTCAGAACTGGCTGCCACAATCACTTTTCACTGACACTCAGTGTGTTTACACACTGCTTTATGTTCTCTATAGAGAAAAGGAACCATTTAGTTTAACACATCTGTCTTATATTCAACACATTTTCCTCAAACTCGCTTGGTGCATTAACAATGAACCACGTGAAGTATTAGTCGACATACTATACAGACATAATGTTTAAATATTACCTGAGTACTTCTTCTGCCTCCCATGCAGCTTCCGACTCGTCCTCCCAGGCATTTGTGTCCTCCTGCCAGTTGTCCATTTCTCCCAGTTCAGTCTAAAATTAAAAAAAAAAAAAACAATCAAGAACTTCCTTCATATGGCAAGTACGTATTTTATTTGTTCGTCCATTACAATTTTCCATTTCAGTGTATTTTTCATTTACCGTAACAGTGTCGTTCTGGCAATAGATTCAATGACTGTACAATCTAGTCTGATCATCACAAGGAGTTAGTGACTGGTTTTCATTTGCAGAAATAGAGCTCTCATATCTTCCACCAGTTAATTTCTCATGAAAATGTGATTTTATTTACATCTCTGGTCCATTATATGTATAATGTGATAAAAATGTATTATGTACCATTTGTGTGGCCTGATAAAAACCCATGAATTATATTTGTAATTCATTTAAACAAATGAATAATGAAAAAAAGATTGATTATCTTTGCTGAAGGTTGCCTTTTTCATGTTGATTGATGATGTTGGTGTGGCGTTAAATTGAAATCTGACTTCCTCATCCATCCATCCATCCATCCATCCTTTCACAAAGTTCTTTAAAAGCTAAACAAGCTAATGACATTGAACCAACTATAATATTCTGTCCCATAATAATTTTAATCACCTCAAACATTTTGTTTTGCAATTAATACACACCTTCTGTAGAATGAAGATAAAACCATTTTAAATCCATTATCTATCCCTTATTTTGTGGATCTGCTTTGTTAACATATTAGCACACATATTTGTACCATACAGTTGCATTTAATTTCTAACAGCAGAAAAAAAAACTGATCAAAAGAGCTTGTTTGTGTGAAAAAGAGCATTCCTGTCTGAAGCTGTAACTCACTGAAGGTGGACTGAAGGTCATCATGTCCTGAGAGGCGGCCAGCCTGCTGGAGAAACCTGCTGAGCCATCAGGAACCAGGTAGTTGATCGGATCCCTTTTCTTCAGTAAGATCTGCAGAGCAAAGAAAAACGGATGCTGAAGGATTCAATGACACAGAAGACAATCCTATCATAGGAAAAGATTTGCTGGTTTTACATCTTTGGACAGCTGGGATCTTTTTTCCTCCTGCCTAACTAATACAAACAGTAAGACAAAGCTAGTTTGTCAAAGATACTGACCTACAACTTATTTACACAGTGTGTTGCAATGAAGGGAAGTTATGAACTTTTTCTATTCCTAGGCTCTGTAATTTGCTTAGAAATAGAAAAATGACTCAGTGGTTTCGGTACCACAGCTTTTCTCCAGTCAGCTTCACACAGTGTCTCAAAGGTTCCATAATGTCTCAGTGGTTCTGCATAGTTGGTTCTGTAATGTCTCGGTGGTTCTCAGAGCTTGGTAGTTCACAAAATACAAGGTGCAATCGGTGTTTTATAAGAAAGGCAGGGTATTGTACTGGAAACCCCGAAAAGTAGAGAACAATCACTAAACTTAGAGATTTAAGTAAACCTTCCAGATAGTAGAGAACAGTAACTTTTTCCTATATCAAATGCCACACATTATAGGGATATCTCTATTTTTTTACTCTTATCTGCTAAATTAACCAATGATCAGAATATATGTTCCCATGTGGATTGGTTATCGTCTTTACTGATAAATTTCCTCAGAGAAAACCTGCGTTGTTAGGAGGGTTACCCTAAAATTCAACTATCTATATTAAGTTTAAACAACGCACGAAGGATCAGTGTTTGCAATGAATGTACAAAGATGAAATCAATGCCCTGCAAAAAAAAGAGAAACATTTATTATCCCATAATATTGAGCAATTCTTTAAAGGGGTCCTATTATGAAAAACACATTTTTCACCTGTTGTCTCCTTCACGGATTTCTATCCCATTTGCAAACATTGTGCGTTGTTTTTTTTGTGTGTTCACTGGCTGGTCTCATCATGTTTACACAATGAGCACGTGTTACGTTCAGCTAACTGAGAAAGCAGATCCACGCTTAGCACAGAAGAATAAACATCATGGAAAACAAGGGTGAAAAACAAGAGAAAAATAAGAGCAAAATAGGAAGTAAAAAAAAGTCACTGAGAATTAAAAAAGTTCCTCGCCTATTAAAGAATTTCCAAACAGTGGTGGATCCAATGATAACGGGCACATGTTCACGTGGTGCATGTAAACAAAACGCACTTGAACTGGAGGGGGGCGGGGGGTATTGATAGAGGGAGCTCAGACACGGCCATTAACACAAAGCGTTAAGAGGATTTTATCAATATTCAATCAAAGATATTGAAGACCACAAATCAGTCTGGGGCAAGACATTTCAAATACAGTGTAGTTGGACAGTCTGAATGACATGATTTTTTTAAAAAAAAGCACAATATGGAACCTTTAATGAAATAGCTCTTCTTTTTGTAGCTGCAATACAACGACAGAACAATGTATAGCCTAAAATTACTAAGTGGATATCCAGTATATCACTAAGTTTAAGTCCATGTAGTAATAGTTTTTCAGCCGCAATTTCCGTGACAAACCTTCTGTGTTTTCCTAATAGTGGGAGCCATGTCCTTGAAGTAGTCCGGTTCCTCGTCTGCCTCATTAGATGAAGGGGAAATGTTTCCGTTGCCACCTTCAATCTTGATACTTGTAGGAGCCTCTTCATCCCAGGAGCTCCATTCTTCAATCTCTGGCTGTGAAAGATAATACAGCATTTTGCAGACAGAATTCAGATAATATGTAGCTTATCTGTGTGGGCAAATACATGTAGTTTTAGTCTCATGGTAATATTTCCAAATACTGACCTTCTTTGGTACCGATGATGAAAAATCCACTGTTGTTGGAAGAGTAATTTGATCACCACTGAGCTTACGGCCCCTTCCACTCCTGCGATGGACACAAATATTTAATTACACTAGTATATAACAAAACTTGCATGTTATCATTAACCACTAAAGTCAGACATCCAACATGTGTCGTAAATCACAACCCCTTCTGAATCGCTAGATTCTACTAGTGCAGGGGTGTCAAACTCATTTTCACTGAGGGCCACATCAGAATAAGGGCTGTCCTCAAAGGGCCAGATGTAACGTATAAATGTAACTCAATATAATGTAAAATAAATGTAAATACTCCTTAATGTTTAATAGTTCTGAATGTATTACTTATTTAAGTTACAAACAGTTGCACTGTTTGTAACTTGTTCAAAACATTTTTGTCAGGAGTTAAAATGGGGCTGAATTACTGCATTGTGGGAAATGTAGTTTTGGTCAAAGCACACTTTTGACCTATTCATTTTTAGATACCCTGACCTTATATGCTCTCATGGGCCATATAAAATGATGCGGCGGGCCTCGTTTGGCCCCCTGAGTTTGACACATGCGTACTAGTGGATCAGTACACATGTATTCATCTATGCCATGAGCCTGCATGCTTCCTGTGAACATGCAACACTTTTGTGTTAACAGCTCTTTCTAGAAGAGGATTATATGCATCAGAGCTTCTAATTACCGGGTCTGTGATGAAAGTATTCCGTTGTACTGACCTGCATATCAATCTCTTGAAGAAAGAAAGTAAGCTGGCTAGACAGGTGCAGATCTTGAAAAGACGGAACTGAGTGATGGCCATGGTGAAAGTGAGCCTGAGAGAAACAAAAAGATCGAGCTGGGGTTAAAGTAACACGAAACGCTATGATTCAGACCAATATTTATGTTAGAATTAAGAAACATACACACAGACACTCACTTTACTGGATGTCAGTGGACCGGGTGCAGAGCAGCTGCTTTCTTCTTCAGGCAGAGGAGGCCAGTTCATTTAGCTGCTAACCGACGCTTGCTAGCTTAGCCCACAAGAAAACACGACATTTCTGAATCCTTTAACTGTTTTTGCAAGGCGACACATTGGCCGTGACGAATTATTTCGCTATTGTGTAACGATGACATCTGTGACAGCCGTGCACATCAATGTTGTCTCACAAACATAACTCCAAAATCGGTGTCGTCTCTCATCTCGGTGCCATAGCTGCCATCTTTGAGCTGGGAGGAACAGGGAAGTGCAGCGTGTTGCTGCTGCCTTCAGGGACTGTCGGAAATGGAGAAATCAGTCATATTTTTCATTCACGGTGATCCCATCTGTAAGGACTTGCAGCGTTTGGATATGTATACCTGTATAATAAAATAAATAAAATCAACCAAAATTTAAAAAAAAAAGTCTCGTTTCAGAATTAAGACAGACAGAAATAACTACCGTCTGCTTTCATGGGTAGGAACTGGCTCATTTATTTAGTCAAAGTCCATTCATGTATTCCCGGTAAAGAAACGAGAGAAATTAAAATACTGTATAAACTGCGGAAAAGGGGAACCTGCAGAAACAATAAAATGAAGAACAACGCAAGAGTTTTATTAGATAGTGAGCTAATGGCTGGTAAAGATATTTTCTCTATTATTAAATTTAAGAATATCCTCATTTTCGCTCAATAGGTGGCGCTAATGGCATATTGTCTGTAAATACCAGAGAAGAAGATGACGTCATCACCAAACGCTGTCCAATCAGTGAGCCACTCGGACGGAAGAGCCAAGTTTGAAAACTGTCAGTTACAGGCGAGGACAGCGCCACAGAAAACACACAAAAACATAATATAACGCGTCAACATGGTAAGGTTATTTTTTTTAATGCGGTTGTAGTGTTTTAACGTCATTATCAACGTCTTGATATGTTTTTCCACCGAGGTTGCATGATCCACAAGAGATCGAGTTAGCGAGCGATGTCATGTCAGCTAACAGCTAACGGGGACTGTAAACACCACAGACAGCGGTGACTTTATTATTATTATTAATGGCGTTCATCAAAGTCCTGATTAACTCATTGAAACGAACGTCCTTTTTTTTTATTCCTTACAGCAAGTAGACATACAATAAATGATTAAAATGCGGAACATAACGTCATTTTTCAGCAGAGTAGAAATAAGAACAAATGATCCACAGAGCCGCAGAACTGAACTTCGCTACATCCTTGATGGGGTGAATGACAATGAAAGTGTGTAGTTTTGTAGAATGTATTTCAGGGATTCGTATTAAATGTGATGTTGTATATTGCCAACATAGTATGCATACAAAGTAGGGAATTATGAATTTTTTATTGAACGGGGTTTTAGTGTCCATAGTTAATGGACATCTGTGTGCAAACCTCATTTAGGTCAATGCGACGTATCTAACAATTTCCAATCGATTTCAGATGGAGGAAGAGGAGCACACAGACAGGAAGCAGCAGCTTGCCATACTTCATCAAAGACTCCACAAAATCAAAAAGGATCTCCATGAAGGTAATGTCCAGTAAGCCTGGCCCTGTAACATCCATGCTTTTGCATTGTATGACAAAACTTATGACACCTTGCAATTGTTACAGATGACACAAACAAGATTATTCAGGTTATAGGATCCAACTCACCGGAATCATGCCTTTCGTATTTGATGGGTCTGGAGAAGAGGGGAGACCCTCACCTTGATTGTAATCTTCTCACCAGACTTATTGGCTTTTATATCAAAGTATTCTCCGATATGCCAGTGGGTAAACACTGTGACAACGAGAGCTACGCCAGGATGTTGGTCAGATTTGCAGAACTAAAAGCGTGAGTAGTCTGACTTATTTTCATGGTCAAATTGTGTTTCATCAGCAGATCAAGTCAGCCAGATTGTTATGTTGGTATTGTATGTTGTTATGATTGTTTCTTAAAACAATAGGCCTTTATTCATCTTTTTAAAAACATTTTTTTATTAGAATTCAAGATGTTACTGAGGGAGAAGCTAACTTTGAGGTGGCAAGATCTCATTGCCAGAACTTCGCATTTGTCCACATTGCACATGCAAAGTTTGAACATTATCAAGGTAAAAATGAGATGAGCATTTTGTGTTCTTTTACATATAAACACATCCCTTATTGCACATTGTCTGGTGTATATCAGTTTCTGCTTTATCATTTTGCTAGGCAACACAAAGAAAGGCATTTTCATATTACAAGATGCTATTGAAGTTGGTGCCAAACCAAAAGAACTGCTGGAAGCAGCCTTACAAAATATGCAGGCTGGTTTAACACCAGTCTTAAGTTCAGAAGATAAAGAAAATATACCATGTGAGTATTAATTGGTGATTTATTACATCATGACATAGGTGGTTAGATCAAAAAATGTCCATAGTAATATTCTATTACAAGGGATTGATATATATTAACAGAGTTTTGTCTAATTTTCATATCATGTGTTCTGCCAGCGTCTTCGAAACGTACTGTGCATGAATCTGTCAGAAAAGGCTCTGCATTCCAAAAAGCAAACAGAATTTCCGATGGGACAGGCGACTTTCCACTTTCCAGTAGCTTTGGTTCAGGGTAAGAATAATTTTTCAGTGGTTAATAAACTGTGTGATGTAGAGAAGTTCACACATTATGTCTTATGTTTCTCTTTGCCTGCAGGACGGAACACTTCGGTGGTTCATCAGATGACCAACTCCTCGAATGGAGATCCGGATCTCACCGAAAGAGAATAGTCAGCATTGTGAGAAACATTTATAAGATTTGTGCTTTTGCAAATTTATTTAGCATGGTAGGGTTGTTTTTTTGGTTTGTTTTCAGAGACTGCATGAAAGCTGGTTTTGTTTACTGAGGGTGAAATTGTTTTTCCAGCCAGGTAGAGTTCCCATAGTACCTTTCTCTATCCCAGAAAAGGATGATTATGATGATGATAATGGCTGCATTCAGGAGAAGCCTTCTAAGAGAAGTGATGTATCAGTCCATTCAAGTTTGTCCAGGTATTTATTTATAGAATTATGTGTGTCCAAATGTATTTAGTGTATTTGTTTTGCAGAAAGCTGTATGAAAGTTTTTTCCCCCTAAATTCAAAACAAAATAATATATAGCACTGAAAAAGCTTCTTTTATACATCACTAAAATAATGTGGACTGAATATCTAAGTGCCCTTGCAAATGTTGCAGTTCTTCACACAGTGTATCACTTAACACAACAGTAATGATTAGAGTAAAATTAAGCATGTTTTATACAAATTGCTGAGAAACTACATTCTACCCCAGTAAACACAGAGTAATTTAAAAACAAAAATATTTTGTGGTTTCTTATTTCCCAGCCAGTTCTGTTTGAAAAAGTGTGATAATTTTTGTTTTTTAATTCAACTTGGTACCAGGAAAACATCAGGTTCAAATTTGAATGCAGGAGTTGGGCTGTCAATGAGAAATACAGTCGACAGAGATCTTCAGGTGAGTATAAACCAACCACAGTCATGTGAATCTAGCAAAGAAACAGCGATCAGTGGTATTCATTGTCAGCACTCTGCTTCAAGGACATTTGACTTGAATTAAAAGCACCGTTCAATCCAAAGTACAGGTGTCATTGTACCTGTAGTGTCAGTTATTCCTCCAAGTGTGATTGTGTGAGCTGCAAACATTTCTGTCTACCGTAATGTAACCAGAGTGCATTTCACATGAGTTGCTAAAAAAATTTAAAAAAATCTTTTGATAGTCAACAAAAATCCTTCAAATTGTGTAATATTTTTTTTATTAGCTTTGTGTGCAGACATCTCTTCTCACAGCCCTCAAAATACATCAACTCACCAAATCAAAAATATGTTGCTGGGTTCTTTTTCCTCAAATGGTCCCTTTTTAAAGAAAAAAATGTCATTGTGTTCTCAGCCACCGGCTGTGAGTCCAGAACATTTCGCTTTGGAGGACCAGGAAGTTGTGGACACCACTACCACACTCCTGCATTCGATGGACACCTTCAAAATGGAAGGTATTGTGTACCCAACAATCTGCCTTGCTCAGTATTTTGCAGTTGGTTGAGTAGATGGTAAAACTTGTAGACTTAGTGCATCGGTGATATCTATATGATGACATCATCTTTCTCTCTGGCAGATGTCACACACAACTTCGATCAGGTCATCAATACGAATTCTCCTGAGTCATGCTGGTCTTATCTGATGAACCTGGAGAAAAGAGGCAACCCTCACACTGACGTCAACTTCCTCAATAAGCTCAAGGATTGCTATTCCAAAATCTTCACCAGGCTGCCGATAAGGCAGTTCAGCAAAAACACCAGCTATGCCAGAATACTGGTCAGATACGCAGAGCTCAGGGGGTGAGCATTGATCACAATACTGAATCAGCATTAGCCTGTCGTTACCAGAGTGCTGAATTTTATCCAAGCCTTGTTTCTGTTTCTTTTTCATTCTGAAGGATTGAAGACCCAGAAGAAGCCCAAGACCATTTTATACTTGCTAGATCCAATTGTAAAGGTTTTGCCTTTGTCCACATAACACATGCCCAGTTTGAGGTTTCTCAAGGTACAGTACAGCAAAACAGATTTGTTGATTATCGAACACATACTTATTATTTCCATTTCCATAAATGTCTATGTAATGGATTACATGGAGATTTACTTTTGAGAAAATCAAACACCTAAAATGAATGCAAAGTTGTTCCAGATGAGACTGTTCAAATATTTTTGTAACATTTTGAGTTTGTATAGTCAGTGTTTAGTTACCCTGTTTTCTGAATTATAGTTGATTTTCTTTTCCTCTTTAGGTAATATGATCAAAGCAGCTTCAATTCTACACAAAGCTCAGACTTTAAATGCCAAACCAGCAGAGCTTCTGGAGACGGCCTTACGTAACCTGAAGGCTGGAGAGAACCAGCTTGTACCCACCAGGCAGGAGGAGTACTCTACAGGTACGTGTTCACTGAACACACTCTCACTCTTAATGCTAAAGCACTGACTCCGGTGTGACTGAAACTTTTAATAATTTTGACTGTTTGTCTGGAAGATTTGCAATCAAGTTCTCCAGTGTGTGTGTCAACTTGTGGAAGAAATCAGGAAGTCCATTTTCCCGCTCGGCTCCCTGTGACCCGGTCTGTGGAACAACTCAAACCTGCCAGCAAGGAGCCACCATCAGAGTGGAAGATGCCAGCTTTTGTCAGTCGCCATGTTTCTCCGGAGGTTTGATAACATTTCGTACTTTATATTCTGTGCAATTCATATAGGAACAATATATTACACATTCATTAAATAACAGTTATAATATTTGTTTTAGACTCTACAAGTAAAGGAATATCTTCTGATTTGATTTATTGATTCCATTTGGGAAACTGGTGTATTCCGTATCATCAATAATTTGTTAAGCCAATCAGATTCTGTTTTAGGATAGAACTATGAAACACCCCAGTACATAAGTGACTACTGTAGACTTATACATCATGTTAAGTAAAAATGCTCATATGAAAAATATGCAGGATAAAACGTTCAGCTGCAACTGGTCAGCCATACCTGTTTTGAGCAGGAGTTGACTGAATGATAGAGGCCAGTTTTGTTATATTTCATGTTATAGCACCTTTAGGATTCAACACAGACTACACCTGTGTGGACTGTGTTTTTATCCTTAGACTGAAAAAGTTAATTATCCTGATCAAATATTCTAATTATTTCCTTCCAAGGATAAACGCACAACACCCCCTGACCCCAAGCCTGTTCCTCGCCTGCTTGACTCGCTCCCTACTCCGTCCCTCCTTCCTGCATCCACACTAAACACACCAGTAGTTTGTCAGACGCCAAACAGCTACAGAAACGTCTCTGCCAGCAGGTATTATCTTAGATATATATTTTTGTTTCGTTTCTTTATCGGTACCATCAAAAAGTCTTTCCATTCAAGTCTACTCCATCTTTTTCTTCAGCTTTATTACCCCAGTTGTAAAGAGACGACCTGAAGTTTGTTCGTCTGCAGTGGCTCCACACAGGGTGGAACCCCCTCCACAGCCTTTTACTCCACAAAACCAGGCTCCAAGTTTCCAAACTCCACAGGTACAGTGTGATCACAATCTTCCCTTTGCTGTTGTCTGATGACCAACATTCCAGAATTCTTCATAAACAAGTTTGTCAAAACACCAGCCATCTTTCCGTAATGAACAACATCCAAAAAACTAAAAACTTAAGTTTCCACAACCTAGCGCTGTTATTGTAGATATAAAACCATCGTAGTTTTTTGAGATATGGATAAAACAAATAGCTTTTATCATTGTAGAAAATATACAGAAAGTATCTCTATATTTTTTTGACTTGCTCAATAAATATTTACAACATAACGTCCTTTTGTCTGAACCCCGTTTTAGGCTTCCTTCCCTGCGCTGTCTAATGAATCTATTACCATCAAGGGCAAGCAGTTCTACATACTCAAGATGATCGGACGTGGGGGATCCAGCAAAGTATAACATTAGAACCATAGCTTACACCTTCCACCACTAGTACACTTTGTTTTTGTTTATATAAAATTTAACATTTTTTAGTGTTGGTTTGTTTGTTTGTTTTTTCAGGTCTACCAGGTCCTGGATCATAAAAAGCAGCTGTTTGCTGTAAAATATGTAAACCTTGAGGAGGCAGATGCACAGACAATAGAAAGTTACAAAAATGAAATTGAGCATCTGAACCACTTACAGCAGTACAGCGACCAAATTATCAAGCTTTATGATTAGTGAGTAGACACCCTCTTATTGCTATCATCGGTGTAATTTGATGGAGCCTTGAATCCTTTTTTTTTGTCTGTTCTACTTTTTATGATAATTTTTCTCAGAAATACTGTGTTATTGTGATTATAGTGAAATAACAAACAGCTACATCTACATGCTGATGGAGTGTGGAAACCTGGATCTCAACACATGGCTACGAAACCGTAAAGCTGTCAATCCGCTGGAGAGGAAGTTCTACTGGAAGAACATGCTGGAGGCCGTCCAAACCATACACAAACATGGTTCTCTTCCTTTTGTAGCACCTACTTGTGTTCTATTATTGAATCTCAACATTGTTTTCAATATGGGACTGAAATTAAATTAATTTCCTGTCTACTTTGCAGGGATTGTTCACAGCGACTTGAAGCCAGCAAATTTTGTCATTGTGAACGCTTCACTGAAATTGATTGACTTTGGCATTGCAAACAAAATCCAACCTGATGTTACGAGTATTATGAAAGATTCACAAGTAAGATTTGTGTCTATTGTACCTGGATGTGGTCACTGTGCTTCATGGAACAGCACAACTAAAATACATTTTTGTTAATACACTCTAAATATATGGAATGCTGCATAAAATTACAAAAACTTCAACGGTATGATGTGCAGTCCTGGAGAATATGTCTCTACCTGCTTAATCCATGACTGTTCAACAAACACAGGTGGGAACGTTGAACTACATGCCTCCTGAGGCCATCAAAGACACGTCATCCCAGCCAGGAAAAGCACGCTCCAAGGTACGTCTCCCACGCCAGTTAATAATCCTGAACGGTCATGTCTACTTGGAGTACAGTTGTTAAGACATTCTTTTCCCTCCTAAAGATCAGCCCCAAAGGTGATGTGTGGTCCCTTGGTTGTATCCTCTACTGCATGACTTATGGGAAAACCCCATTCCAAAGCATCACCAATCAGATTGCCAAGCTGCAAGCCATCATTGATCCCTCCCACAAGATTGAATTTTCAGACCTATCAGAGAAGGATTTGCTGGATGTACTAAAGGTAAAATCAGGAGTTTTGAATTTCCATCTCCATGAAATTATGTGCCATGAAATATATGGTGTCAAAAAAAAAAAGAATTGGCTCTCTCATACCGTCCAGTAAATCAGATGGATGGGCTTTCAATTTTTTAAGTTGCTACATGTGTTCAAAGTGAAAATTAAAGAAATAGTATGTTAAATGTGAATAAGAAGTTGAATATTTTTTCTGTTGATTTAATAATAGTTAAATCAAAATCAATAGTCTGTACAAATTTCAAAAACAAATCTCTTGGAGTCATGTCTTTTTCAGAGATCATTCCTGTATCAATTAAAGTATTTATGCGTGTCCATAGAATAGTTTGAGATATGTTGAATATAAAATCCAAATGAGCTGTATTTATGGACTGGTCATTCCAGAGGTGCCTGGTGCGAAACCCCAGAGAGAGAATTTCTATTGCAGAACTGCTGGAGCATCCATATCTACAGCTGAAGCCACAGTCACCACCTGAACCAGGTACAACATACAAACTAACATTCACTCATCACAGTGTGTGGACTCAGATCCACACTGACTCTGGCCTGATGTCATTTTATCTGTTCCAGAGCCTCCGTGTAACAACGATCTGAAGAAGATTCTAACAGATCTCGCCGCACTCCAGTCTCCAAACAGCATCATCCGAGCTGCTAATGTAAGATTTTATCAGCTCAAGCTTTTCTTTCTGGGAGATTTCTTAATCTTAGATACTGATACTCTTGTCTGCTTTTTATAGAATCTGGCAAAAATGTGCAGCAGTGGCCGAAAGCTGGATGTTGCAGAGTGTGCAAAGTCATCATCTTAGATCCCCCTGAAAAAATTCTGTGGATTTTTTTAGTTTAACTTCATCTTAACAGCTTCAGCTCAGTAACAAAATTTTTTGTAGATATAGTACTAACAAACTTTTATGTATGAATCTTATGAACCAAGTCATTCTTGTCATATTTTTAGTTGTATCTATAATAAATGTAACTGTACATTAAAGCACTGTCAAATATACTTACTGTATCTTCAGAAGTTGTTGGTTTTTTGTCTCTACTCATCAGAAAATCAATCTGTTGATGTATTTACACTTTTTTTGAGAGAAGACTCAATGTATTTAGTAACTTAATAAATGAAAACCATAGTTGATATATGAGTCTCTTTTTCTGTCAGTAAGTCTTCTGCAATAGCTTATATTTAAGATAATCACCGTGGTTATATATCACATATCAATAATATTCATAATTAAAATGAAGGTTAACTACTCTTATTCTCTCATGGCTCAACAATAGAGCTGTTGGTAACTGGTTTGGTGATGTCATTCAAAATTAGATACTCAGGGCCAACTGCACAAGCAGCCATATTCAAAATGTATTGTAATTTACTTTGACTCCTACTCTAAACTTTGGGCTGCCATCAGCACTAAAGACTGGAAAAACTGGGGAAAAAAAGTTTGCATTTTAAATATATTGTGTAAATAATATAAATTCCTCCTGCCTGGCAGGAGGCCTAGTTGGTGTGAGGGAAGAGGATGCAGAAAACAGAGTTAGATGGAGGCAACTGATTTGCTGTGGCGACCCCTGAAGGGAAAAGCTGAAAGGAAAAGAAGAATAAACTTGGGATCAAAATGCTTGGGGTGGCAGTGGCTCAGCGGTACAGTGGGTTGTCCAATGTTCCAAGATCGTAGGATCGATTCCTGGAATTAGAGCTGACAATGGGAGGTGTCAGCTCTGCCAAGGCGCCCTTGAGCAAGGCGCCCTTAATCTTCAACATCTGCATAACCATGCTGAGGATGTTCTACCAGTCTGTGGTGGCCAGCGCGCTTCTCTACGCTGTCCCAGATACACAAACAGTCAACTTCAAGATTAAATCTATGATATTACAGTCCATTACAAGCTGTGTCTCACTAGATTTGTATTTGAATTACCTTCATATTTAATGTATTTTTATTGTAATTTAATGTATTTGTTAATTTCGATTACTGTTACGTGATGTTTTTACCTGACTACTCTTTTGCCGTCTCGACCTATTTGTTATTGATTTTTTTTACTTCAAATTACAAAGACGCTCCGACCGTACCGGAATCACCGGATTCTCCGACGCGCTCTCACTCACACCGCCCTCCATTCCGACCAATCACAAACTAGTGCGAAGGAGCTGGAGGACGAGAAACACGAGGTGTCACTCTGACATTTTTACCTCTTGTCATACAATGCATTTCCTCGTTAATCACTGCAAGTGTTCTCATCAACAGTATCACACAATCTCATGTCTGTTTCTTACTATTGTTGATCAGTTCATCAGTTATTATCTTAACCCAGTATTGAAATACTGTACATTGTCATTAGTCTGGTGGAAAACAACATTTCTGAGCCGGATTTCAGAGAAACATCAAGCGTCTTTCTCAGTTCCACACTGCGCTCTTTAATATCGACGATCTTTCCACTTCAATTCATTTTGCCCTTCCTGGTTAGCCATAACAACAGCGATGGCGGCTGCTGCTCGGTTTTTTATTCGAGGTGCCAGCTCGAAACTTTCCACCTCTGGTATAGGCACTGTGGCTCAGAGCTCGTTCGGAGCCACTCTGCTGAAATTGTCACCTGGCTGTAGCTCTCGTGGAAAAACACAACGAAGACATGCGGCGCACTTTACGTTCCAGCCTGACCCTGTCACCACTCAATATGGTGAGTGTCTGTGTGACTTGTAGGCTAACGCTAGCTGAGGAGACGAGGCGAGTCTCACCGGCGTTCAGAACAGATCCTGCCACGTGAAAATACGAGGGTGGTATTGGTACCATCTAGCCATCCCGAGAGGGTTATTGATCTATTACTGTGGTACATCTAGCATTCCTAAATATTTAAAGATTCTCTCATGACAAATTAAATATTATATCTTCCACATTAACATTGTTTTCCATCCACTCAACTCTCCTTTTTTTCTTTTTAAAACTCGTTAACTCATCAGATATGCAAAATGTGAAACTGCAACAAAACCACTGCCGGACCTTCCATGTGTGCAGACCGATCATTGCTGACCTGCACACTGCAGGAGATCAAGATCACGATGAAACTTGACGCCTTTAGGTGATAGGACTGAAACTAAACTGTCGCTCAAGAATCAAAGTGACTGAGTATATAGACTAAACCCATCTTTAGCAGGTGGAAAATGACAGTGAAGTATCAGCCTATGAGTCAAGTTAAGCAGCCCCACTGAACAGTAACTAGATCAAAATTTCACTATTATGTTATATTTAATTTCTTGGAAATAAACTGGGGAAAAAATGTGTTAGTTTGACTTGTTTCTACAAAAATCTCACTAATGAAGAGGAATCAACTTCTGCAACAAATATGTGTCTTATTCCATTGTTGTCAAGGATATGCTGACAAGTCTGTGTCATACAACAGTTGTTACGTCCCGCTTCAAAGCGCTGATGTATTGTAATTGTCAGTGTTTGTGTGTTCGTCTGTCCGTCTTTTATCCACCAAATATCCTCGTAACCGTTGCAGATAGAGAGATGAAACAAAAAGCAGATTACTCAGGCAGCAAAGGGGATGAAAATGAGATGATGACCTTCACCTTGAGAAAACTAGTTCAAGGTCATATTTCAACTTTTATACACTCAGGAACCGGTTAAGATAGAAGGACGAGGGAGAAGGCCAGTGTGAGTAAGACCATAGATCAGAGCTAGTAATTTGATCTATGAAAGTAGGTCAGGGTAAAATTTTCCAATTCAGGGTGTCACGGGATGTGACTGCATTGGTTCTTGTTTTATTTTGTATTGATCTTTTATAACTTTTAGGTCCCACCCAGAAGATGAACTTGTTCCAATCAGTTACAAGTGCACTGGACAACACTCTTGCTGCTGATCCCACCGCAGGTAGGATGGCACACAGGAAATGGATTTTTTTCTTGTCTAAAAATATGTGGGAAGACTGGTTTGGTGGTAAGAAGTCAGTGTGGTTAAAGCTTTGAACCTGAACGTGTTGGCCTGGTGGAACAAACTCATATCTCACAGCTGATCGAAGCAGGACAGAGGTACACTGTCAAACATGCAGATTTTTTTCAGGAGAGTTCATGAGTGCAACTTCAAAGATAATGATGGTGAGATGTTGCCATTTTTTTTGGCTATTTCCATAAATTTGCCAAAGACTGGAAAGCCTTTTAATCTTCATTTGTTATTCATATTTTAGGAATATGAGTTATTCCAAATATCAGACTAACATGAGTTGCATTAAATGTTTCTTATTTGTAGATCATATTCATCTAACAACATTTTAGCTTTGCTTTTCCACTAACTTACTCTGTATATGTTCAGGAGCGTCATGATATGGAAACCACATATTAAGTGCACAAGTTGTTTTTTTTCTAGTGTTATTCACTGTCAGTAGGTTTGTAAGATCTACACAACATAGTAAATGCAGCTAGTTGTAATGTCATGTTATTGAACAAATTGCAGTGTCATATTTAAGGGTCCATAATGGTAAACTTGTCATTACGGGTGGAATTATTCTCTAAGCTGACTATCAAGCCCCAGCCAGGTAGGATTATTGGTGCATAACCTACCGTATACCATTTTTGCCCTATTGTCATTTTTGTATTATGCTGATTTATTCTGTCCTGATGTTTCAGATTACAGAACTGTAAAATGCCCTTTTCTCCTTCTTGTATTGTGTGTTAATCCACAGTTATCTTTGGGGAAGACGTTGCTTTTGGTGGAGTGTTTCGATGCACAGTGGGTCTGAGAGACAAATATGGTAAGATGTTCCATTTCTTCTTAATTTCCCTCTTTCAGAAGCCTTGACTGCAGCAAGCCCATTCTCCTTTGTGCGTTACAAGATGTCGCCACTAGATGGCAGCAGAGCACCGTAAAAAATTTTTCCCTGTGGTTCCTTTCTGTTCACGTTTCTGCCCTTCAAAGGCAAAGTACAGTATCTGCAATTTTTTACCCTGTTGCCTTTTCTTCAATTTGTTCGTATTGTTCAGATAATGACACATTCTTCTTATCCTTGTTCCTGCCTACATAAAAACACCCCAGAAACTATTTTTGACTTGCAAGGCCACGTTCGCCTTGAGGATTAGAGGGATCTGTTATCGCTTCTGTCTATTGTTAGTATGATTTACTGTACTTTTCTGCAGCTATGGTAACATTTTCTTTTTCTTTATTTTTTTCAACCATCAATATTGTTAAGTGGATGTTTTGATTGAAAACCAAGGAACTGTAGATGGGGATTAGTCTGTCTAACTCTTAGAAGAGCAATGCGGGGTAAAAGGGTAAAACAGCTGAATTTCATATGTCAGAAAACAATGCTGCTCTGTTCAGGAGGTTCAGTTTGAAACCATGAAAAACCCAACATATGGTCACAATTCTCCTTTATCTGAAACATGTTTAATGTGTTTCTGTTAGAAAAAAAAAGACTATCAGCCAATTAATGAATGTTTTTGGAAATGGATACAAAGAGAGATGGGTCATTGCGAGTGCTTGAACTTTTCATACTTTGTTCAAACAATACAATTGAAAGTTGAGATTTTTTTTTTATACTCCATACCAGTAAATAGGATAGGTTTCTCTGTCCAGTAACGGCTGCATCACTACTTCAATCAGCACCTCCTTAAGGAAAAAGTGAAATACACATGCAGGTGGTTGAAGTTGTATGCTGCAGCTCACGAAGAAAGCTTACACTAAGCAAATCTTCAGCGCGGTCTGGAAAAAGTTAATTCCAAGACTCGCGGCTCAGCAAAGTCATTTACAAAGACTAGCTTGTCTGCAACACACTACAATTGAGAAGTGTTGACACATTCAAGTCTGTCTCTGTTCACAATTGTCGTCTTAGTACTCCTATAAAACCAGTTAATTCTGAATACAAAACATCTCATTGTTGTTGCAGAATTTAGTCTCAATCTATGTCTGAAGTTTTGGTATGTTAGGACCTTGAACTTAAGGACCTGGAAGCCTTTGAATTGTTCTTATATTTAGTGTTAAATAGGTTATGAACTGTCCGCATTGGCCTGGTGTATTAATTAGAGGCAAGTCTCCCAGCAGACATCTTGACTTCATAATAAAAACCAAGGTATGACTAACAACATTAAGGATGACTGCTTTGCTAAAAAGCCTCAGTATGTCATGGTGCTGATCCAGCACAATGCAAGGACCTCAAAAATAAAGCACATAAAAGGAATCCAGCCATATTTGTTTTATTATTTATTATGTGCCTTTTTATTCTAACATGCTGTAATGCTTGTCATGCTTTTCATGGCCAGAAATCTGATCTAATCTGTAGTCTATGTTGAAGCTTGACCCCGCATCGAGTGCTACAGCTGGAGTTTTATTGTCTTGGAAATTTATGTTTCTACCCTGTTTTAGATTTTGATGAGTTTCCCATCAGAGGAAGAGGGCAGCTCGGCTTTGATTGTTCACTTGACAGCAAGAAAATAAACATAAATCTCCATGCAGACAGAAATAACTAGACATGTACTATCAAGTTCTGAACATACATACTGTATATTTAGATATTTTTTACTATTTAAATTCAATAGCCAAACTTTTCAATCAAATTCTGATGCAATAACATAAATATATTATAAATTCATTCTTGTATTCACTTTTTTTATCTTTACAAAAGTGATCATAACACTAAGAAAAACACATTCATAACTTTCATTAAAAAATGAACATGATACCCCCCCCCCCGCAAGTCAAAGCTTTTTGTATTGTGTATATTGAGCATCTGTGTCCAAATCTGCTTCAAATTGTGATCAACTCATCTTTAACTTTACACTCATCCCTCCGTATTATTTAATAGAACTCTTTGTGAGATGTTTGGTGCACACACAACCACAGATGGGTCGTCATGAATCCCCTGCTCAAATCTGTTTGTGGAAGATATAACATGAAATGTGGATATATTATATAAGTATTTATTAATATTAATAATAGTAGAAGGAGAGCTGCTGACTGTAACCCGTTCCCCGGAGATTCATTGAAACTAAATTCACTTTTCTATATAAATCGGGAAATCTGTGTTCTTCTCTAGTGTATCACCGAATGACGTAAATGACATAAAATAATTGCAGATCGCCCATCTTACTCTGAGTCAGCTCAGTATAATTTATGTGTGTTTCATTGAGTCTCCAGTCCACCCTACACTAGCCGGTTTACAGTGACGTCAAATGTGCTGACCTTTTGAAAAGGAATCATTACTTTCCGTCTCATCCTTCCGTATAATGACAGCTGCAAAGCTGTTCTTATCCTCCTCGCGGCTGAGAGAGCTGGTCTGCACCTTTGCCTCCCACTTCCTTCATACAGAGGGCGGGTTAATGCAAGCCTGACTCCGTATGAATGGAGTAGAACCAGGGGGATGCGTTTGCCGCAGAGATCCCGATCTCCTGCTGCTGCGTCTGTTGTGATGAAAACGATAGCTCACGTCGCCTCCGCCAGCTCTGGCCGATGTGTGGAGTCTCATTCACAGTCGGTGTCAGGTGCTGATTATAAACCACAAAAGAAGTAACTCGTCACGTGTGCACAACTGAGGCAGATGTTGACATTTGAGGGTTCTGTGCAAATAACGGTTGTGTTAATCTAACATGACTTTGCTGTCGACAAACAGCAGACTTTCGAACGTGAATTGTCACATTTGTCACTTTTCCATTAAGCTACATGTTGGAGTTTTGTTTTTTTTTAGTCTGCTGAATGTTATCACTGAGACACAGTTCGGCCTATTACCTGTCACCATTGTTATTTCTGTAGAACCATGTTTCACTGAACTTCACCATCTTATCACCATACAGAAGGTGTGCAGAAAGCAGCCGTCAGAGCTCAGTGGTGACTTCTGTGAAATACATGGTGTTTGAGTGTCAGTAGACTCGTTCCAAACTGAAAAAAACCACCCCCAGCAAGTTTTTAATGATTTTCTTCATCAACTGGGTCGTGATTTCTGGAAAGGAACCATTTAAAAAGTTTTTTTTTTTTCTTATTTTTTGAGGCATATACTTAAATCATAGTCTAAAGAAGACAAAAACATCCAAAGCTGGTGACGCTGAAGCTCTCATCAGAGTAATCTACACGAATCAGTTGAGCTTCCTGTCGGGCGTCTGCAGCGCTGATTCAACTTGGTCACCTGGGCACTCGAGGACAGGATGTCGTGTTGGGACGCGAGCTTCACAGAACAAATATGGCAAATTTACACACCAAGATGAGAGCGAAAATAACGCTCCACACTCAGATTTCAGAGTCTCGCTCCAGTTTTCTGATTACAGGGTGCAGAGTTAAAAACATTTTCCGTCTCGACTCTTTGTTCTTCGTGGGGGTGTGAGCGCCTCACAGGCTTGCTTCTTTATGGCTGAGTATGGAGAGTCCTCAGCTTTTTGCTTCATTTATTTTACGACGACCTGGCATTCAAGGATTCTTTGAACTCACAAGTGTCACCATAAGTCTGCTGCTGCACAGACCCTCTCTACTATTGGGGTTAGCGGTAACGCGTCAGTGTTACTGGTCCCTACCTGCATGGCGGCCGTCTTGTGTTAGACCTTTATCTAACGTCTGGTCACCTACTGCTGCTCATACTGCCAGCACTACAGTATCTTTTCTCTCTTACTCCCCCAGGTAAGGACAGAGTCTTCAACACTCCCCTTTGTGAGCAGGGAATCGTGGGATTTGGAATTGGTGTAGCTGTTGCTGGGGCCACCGCCATTGCTGAGATACAGTTTGCTGACTATATCTATCCTGCTTTCGACCAGGTAAGTCGAGCTCCAGCCGCGTCATGACTTCAGCTCCACTTTCTGCCCATAAAGTGTCAGAAAGCTGAAGAAATTGATTTTTCTTAAGCTCAAGATGATCTTTGAAGGTCTTGGTCTCACCAACAGGCAGAATCCAAAGATATTTCTTTTATTTCCACGAAGTAGAAAATTCCTCTTATTCAAATGATCACTTTTTAAGAGGTCAGAAGCAGAACCTGCTTGTCATCTTTGCTTGAAAAATGACTTTATTTTGCTGTACAAAAAAGGTACACTCCCTGCTCAGTTGCCATCACAGACAAATACAGTGTTCATGTGAGATGAGCTCCATTGATGTTACAGAGACAAGATGTTCCTAAGTGCACTTACACTTTGTTGGAAATGTCAGTTTTCGTGTGGATGTTTCTCAAAAGAACTTTGGTTTTATTCACTGGCGCTGTGTTGGTGTTTGTTTAAAGATTCAGGGGTTGGAATGAGAGAAATGCTGACGTAACTCATGAAACATGTTTCACATCAATAATGCTGTCATAACTCAGAAAAAGCAAGATGCACAGATATCATTAACAACAACACAGCTAAGCTGTGCAGTCATTTTCTTTCATAACATAACAATCAAATTCCTTTTCTTCCCTTATCAATAAGTAAACCCAAATGTATCCTGTATGTTGTTGACTCCGTAGCTAAATTATACATCCTGTTTATTTCATGCAAAGCGTAATGAGAACTGTACGAACTGAAGTCTAAATACATGAATCATAACTGGAAGTAGAAGTAAATAAGAAAAGCAACCTGGGGATCAAAAACATTTTTAGGATTTTATGATTGTACTTCAGGAGTAATGCTGAGAAGATTCCATCTCTTCTTACACATCGGACTGTTCACATGCTATATAATGACATTTCTAAGTGACCTATTGTGTATGACCGTTAAGGTAAAAACATGTTCAACAACAAATACTGTGTTCAACAACGAATTCTTTGGCATTTGTTGTTTAACAAATGTCACAGTGACAGATATCATAATGAGAAGGACTGTGTAGCTTCCTGTGTTGCAGTAAAACAGAGCTGGTTGTGTCCTTCATATGTTCTTAGTGTTGTAAGTATTCACACAGCATGCAAACAAGAGTGGAGAATTAGATTGTGTGGAGATTTTTTTTTGCATCAGTCCAAACAATACCTATCTCTTAATTCCTCTAAACATAATTTGATAATTAGAAAGTTATGAATCACTAAAAGAACAAAAGAAATTAAATTTGCTGTCCTGGCTCCTAGTATTGGTAGAGATTTTTGTACCTGCTCTATTTTGATGCCATGCATGAAGTTATTTGCACGACCCTATTTGGTAGGTCGACCTTGTGGATTTTTTTTTTTTTTTTGTTACTCTACAGTCTAGTTTTGAATAAATCTATAAAACCTTCATCCTGTTGATGATTAATGCAGCATTGAAAGTCTGAGCGGACAGGGCAGCTGATTTCACAATTCATATCTGTTGACACGAGAGTCATCCTGTGTATTCACGCCCACTAAGATGAATGTGAGTCCCTGATGTGTGTCAAGGCAACTGAAAAAGGAAGACGGTTTAGTGAGGTTTTTAAAAGCTTTAACAGGAGTAGCAAAGAGAAAGGGGCTGAGCGTAAAGTGTCCAGTGTCATCTTATTTCATTAAAAACAATTGAATGTAAATCCATGATTTATTACCAGCAGATGCCTGGAGAGCCCAGTTTTTCTAACCGTGTCAGTGGAATCAGTGGACGTTTGCCCTCTTATGTCAGCTAATGATGTTTGTTTGTGTTAGTTCCAATCATGTTGTTCTCTTTCCAGATAGTCAATGAAGCAGCCAAGTACCGCTACCGCTCTGGAAATTTGTTTGACTGCGGCAACCTGACCATCCGGGCTCCATGGGGGTGTGTCGGCCATGGATCACTTTACCACTCTCAGAGCCCCGAGGCTTTCTTCGCCCACTGTCCTGGCATCAAGGTCAGGTCCATCTCTTCTTACACATCAGACTGTTCAAATGCTAGGTAATGACATTTCTAAGCGACCTATGGAGTCTATTAAACAGATTCTTCAGGTAGAACGACGTGTCCACCTATTGAGCCCCATTTATCTCTTTTCTGCGGACTCCCTGCATCTGTTCTCCATTCACCGAAATGTTGCTCCGTGCTCTATAAAGGTTGTTACTTTATGGTTTTAGATTTAATATCCTTTTTTTTTTGTCCATGCAGCAGTGACAGCTGACCGACCATGTGACACTGTGCAGGGTCACGTTTCAGCTATCTCACTGACATTACTGCTGTTTGAAACCTTTATTTACATGTTTCAATACATGTTTCAAAATGTTGATGCAAATTGGATTTGAAAGCTGTAAGACCAATTTCATTTTGTAGATTCAATTTCTCAATGGAAGCATTACTGAAAATCAGACTAGAAATACAGAAAACGAAAGATATTACAATTATCCGATTGTTTTACAGCCTTTCATTCTGTTCATTGCTCCTGTAGGTATTATCCAGTCAATCACAGCTAAGGATGCTCTCATAAATTTTATGAATTGTATGTGTTGCAAGGCCCCAGTTCTATTATTAAATGTCTTTTATTAATCTCTGCAACATTATTCATGGAACAAAGCAGGTTAAAGGTTTACAGGGATACTGCAGCTGGGGTAAATATAGATCTTCATGTGGAAATGAAATGTGCCCAAGAGGATGAGATGGTGTGGAGGTGACAAAGGAGCTGCTCTTGAGGAGACGAGAGATTTAACTACTGTCTAATCTTCCCTGACATGAAGAAATTAAGTTTCTAGCAAGGAATGGTTTTGTTGCTCTGTATGGACAGAAAACTAACATTTGACACTGGCTGAAGGGACTGTGGATCTCGTCTACGCCACAAAACATCCTGGTGTGTGCAGATACATGGTTTAAGGGTTCTCGGGCTTTTCCTGAGATATTTGAACTGTAGAACTTGACTAAGGCAGGGATAATTTGCAATCCATTTTCATATATGCTGAACTGGATGATGAAGAAATTGAAGTAAGAATCAATTCTGCTCTCTATTAGAAAATCCTAAAAAAAAAAAGAATGTTGAGTTATGGAGCAAGACAGTGATAGCAAGCATGATATTCAGTCTACCTCTGAATGGCTCAAAAGGAAAGTCAAAGCTAGTCGTAGCCTGGATCTGAACTCCATTGAGATGGTGTGGTGGGACTTGAAAAGAGCAGTTCATGCTCACAAAACCGCCAGTGTGGCTGAACTAAAGCAGTTTGGCTAAGAAGAGAATGAAATCTACCACAATGAAGTAGAGACTGATGTCTAGTTACCGCAGGAGCTTGGCTGTATTTAGCCGTGTGGAGCTGAAGGTGGCACAGGAGTTTAGAACGATGAATACCTTCACACACTGAAGATTTAAGAATTGTATAACACTTTTGTATCAGGTAATAGATTATCATTTAAAACTTGCAGGCTCCGGGTTTGATCCCTTTCTGTGAGGAGTTTGTATGTGTCACTGTAAATACTCTCTGAGCTGTCCGGTTCCTCCCAACTATGAAAACATATAGCTTACGCACTCCCTAGGTGTGCGTGAGTGGTTATTTGTCTTTCATGTGGCCCCACGATACACTTGCGACTCGTCCAGGGTGTGCCCTGCTTCTCACTTGTAGCTATCTGTTACTTGCAAGGTAGATAAGCAAGTGCGGACAAGATGATTAAGGTCATCTTGTCGTCAAGAAGATGAATGAATGATTGGATGGATATTATAGTTACTTGGGTTGTCTTTGTTTTATGTTAAATATTCTTTCAAGAAATGACAGTTCAGTTTGAAATGCACACAAGACTAGATGGAATCAGGAGAGGGTCCAGTAGTCTCACCACAGTAAATGTACGTGCATGCATGACTTGTTAAGGTAAAAAGACAAGTTTGTGTTACTTGAAGTGTGTGATTGAACCTGGGAGAAGGAAAACAGGCACAAGGTCCCTGATACGGGAACATCTACATGTGCAAAAAGAAAATGCTTTGGTAAAAATGTCTAGATAAACCATTCCTACATGATTTTCCATTGAAGTTACATATAGTCACTATTTTTCATAGCTGCTGTATGGTTTACACTATAATTCATCCAGTCAGTAGCCATTGAAAACAGCAAGAAGCAGATGTTCTTACTGGAAAGGTCAGGTTGATGAATATTAATCTTTGTTTAAACTATCATTGTTATTCTCTCCATCTGTGTTGTTCAGTTCAAACAAAGAGCCTAGTAGGTTTGATCCAGCTTTGGCTCTACGTTCTTATGTTGCAATTAAAATATACAATTAATAGAAATGAAAATACAAGAAAAGAGGGGTTGAGAAGTATCCTGGTCCAGATTGTGTTGGTCTTTATCCTACAATAAGGAAACTGTGAGACAAAGGTTGCAACAAGTCATCAGCCTCAGTGACAGAGCAAATCTCAACCCTGACCAAATTTGCTAACTCATGGACCTCTGCCGGAACACCACCTATTTCTAGTACAGAGGGAGAAGGCAGAAACATGTATGTGCCATGGGCTTGCCAGTGTGTCCTATTGTGGCCATTCTGTACATTAAAGAAATGGAACACATCTGACCTTGTTTATTGGAGCAACACCGAGCCACTAGTTCCAATATGTTGACGACATATGGGTCATCATAATCCATGAGGCGTAAACTTTCACAGAACACATCATCTCGATGGATAGTAACATCATGTTCACCAAAGAGGATGTAAAGGAAAACAGTTTGCCCTTTTAAGATTGTAAGGTTGACATAAAAGAGGACAGAAATTTGAGTATCGGGGTGTACCCACTGCGCCACTGTGCCGCTGACCCTACAGCAATGGGTGGACAATTTACCCACCAGTACCCAAGGCTAGACACCTGAAAGGGGCACTGAAAACTTGTGGATACCCTGACTGGACCTTCGTGAAGACCAACACAAAATCCAGAAAGGAAAACAATCCAGCGAGGATGGAAGAGAAGGAGAGCAGGCTAAACAGCATAGTGATCTCATATGTCTCTGGAGTTTCTGAAAAATTAAGGAGAGCCTATAGCAATACCAGATCCCTGTGTTCGTCAAACCAAACAACACCGTCAGACAAAGACTGGTCCACCCAAGAGACCCCATACCACACAGAAGAACAACCTGGTGAATGCAGTTAAATGCAGCAAGGAATGGTCAGATCCTTACACAGGCAAAGCAAACAGCCACTCAACAAGCGCATGGCTCAACACATGTGATTTTTGTACAGATTTTGGACAGGGACAACGGAGGAGAGATAGAAACATCTAGCCCTATTTACAATCAAGTCCTTTCAAAATTCCCCGAAAGAACTAGTGGCTCATGCTAATCAGCTCCATTAGCATAAGAGGGCTTGATGACATCTTTGAAATTCATAATTTGATGACCACCAAACACTCCTTGGCACTCCCAATGACCATCGTTGGGGCAGTGAAGCGGGTCCTGGCAACGGTCGTTGGAATGTGAAGAGCACTGACCATACCTCACAGAGGTGAGAAGCTGAGGCAACACCAACCACCAGCAGAACTGAAGAAGCCTCTTGGAGAAGAGGTGAACTGTCTTCACGGAACTTTCTACAAGTCCAGTACACTGAAATAAACGCCGTTGGATAAACATGACCTAGATGAATGACAATCTTCACAGACATGTTGGTCTTTATCGGGGTTCGTAAAGACGTTTAAATTAGACTGGATCTATTTCAAGACATGCTGTTCTGTTTGATGCTGTTATTGGTGTATGTATTGGAATCACACACAATATGCACAAGACAGACGATCAATACAGAACGAGATATTTTCCAGTGACTGTTAGGACAGTTCAGATGTCTTACCATACTGATGTTAACAAGGTGTGTCATACGATTCCCAGGTTGTAATTCCACGTGGTCCAGTTCAAGCCAAGGGGCTGCTCCTGGCCTGCATTGCTGATAAGAACCCCTGCATATTCTTTGAACCCAAGATCCTGTACCGAGCAGCAGGTGAGATAAATCCTGAATCTGAGGTCTATAATTAACAATTGTTTGGTTTGTTCATTTGTTTGATCTTCAGCTTCCTCCCGCATCGTGCTCTGGCTGGCCTTCACGTACCATCTCTATTGAAAGCAAATGTTTCTTCCTTTTATTCTTAATGAGCCGAGATAAACAAACAACATGCCTGATTGCAAACAATGCGTGATCAGCCCAGACCATAAGTATGAGGCAGACCATTAAAAACGAGCTGTGAAGTGTCCACATTGCCAAGTTGAATTCTCTCTTCCTTTTGCTGCATGTGTGGAGAGATTATCAGATGGCTTGGTTAAACTTGAGGCCAGCTTGGATTTGGCAAGCCGCCACGCTCAAAGGTGTCCAGCAATAACATTTGTTGGCAGCTGTTGAAAAACAGTGCAGTCTTGGCTAAATGATAGTAATGTGATATCTATGGTTTGATGGCTCACATCAAACCTCCAAAATTGTTGGAGATTTGAGGTGATGATATTTGAGCTCATTATAGTTATGAAAGACAGATTTGGAGCGAACTGGTACCACCAGCCTCAATGCATAACCTCATTTTCACAGGTTTGATTAGGTCTTCATCCTGATAAGAGCTCAATGAGATTGTGAAACGTTAAGGGCCAGCAGGTGTTTGGCTTATAAATGGGTTAGTGGTTGTTGATTGTTGGACACAAGAATTAAAATGATTAATTTCATTGTCAGAGGTTTACTTCCTTCTGCTGTTGAGAAATACTCTATGTCTGTTTTTATATTGGGAAACATGCAAGGCCTTTGAGTTCTCCATCTCACAAGTACAGGGCAAGATTGACCCATATGTGACAGGGAAGGTAAATGATTGTTTAGACATTTAATGTCATTGTTAATAAAGCAGTGATGGATAAGTGAAACACACAAGAAATGCTAACATTACTGTAATGTAGTGATGGGTTTCCACCTAACTTCATCACCTGAGACTGACAATTTTATACAGAAATATGCATAGGTTTTAGGCAAGCATGAACGCTATAAAAAATGTGAAATGTCACTGTTTATTTTAAGCAATTTATAAAGTACAATGTGATTGAACAAAAGAAAATGTTGATTTGATTTTGATGTTTTCGTTTGATCATCTTGCTTGTTTCATACCACTTACCTTACTAACGTACATACCCAGTTGGCATAACCATCTTTGTATATAAAGACACATGCCCTCATGTGGTACACAAGTCTTTTCGGCTTTGACAGACTGGGACTGGATAAGCTGACTGTGGTGCTTGTTTTGACCTTAAAGTGTTGCATTTGGGATATATAGTTGATAAATCTGACAAACACAGAATTTCAAAGCCAGCTTGCTTTTTCTATCTTTTCTCTTGGAACGTCAACTCAGTGTGGTGTGATATGCAAATTGTTAATCATTTAATAGGTATGTTGTTTTGGTACACCTTTGATAAACACAACTGCACTAACAGTCTGAAAAGAACAAGTTGGCACGCACTGCAACAAAGTGTGGCTTAGTGGTGGCATTCAGTGTTTCCTTAATCATCACCAAACTTGTCTTGGTTTGTATAAGGAACAGGAAGATTTTCAAAGTCAATGCACAAGTTTGACAGCTGATGCACACAGGTGTGAAAACAAATAAAATGGCTCAGTCCCATTTAGTGTACAACTAATAGAGAAGGTGAAACATCATGCAAGACCTCCTCTATGAAACATGCTGCAATCATTAATATACCTCTGAGTTTTCTGCTGTTTCTTTCTTCCAAAATTTCTGTTTTGCATCCAGTCCATTAGAAAAACAGAAATAAGTGAACATAAAACCTGCAAGTCCTTACTCAAAATAATTAAATTGCTTGTAGCTGAAGTAGTTCAGTCAAAATGATTTTATCACTTACTAAACATGTTCAGTTTTGGCTGAATTTTATCTTGATGTTTTTTTCACCAATCCGAACTGTCTGGACCGATCATGCTTACTTTCATACAAAGCCACCTACCCTTAATGCCTCTTCTCAGCTTGGAAAAGTGGTGACTGTGTCTGAACAAGTCAAGAAAACACAATGCTAGAATGGTATTTCTGATTGATGTGGTTAATCATGGCAGCCGTGAGCAGGAGTGTGAGATCTTGGCAGTCTTTTTGTTTGCATTCCTGCTCAGTTGTTACGGATCTTGAATTATCGACCCCGCAGGGAGAGATGAAGTAGTGTATCAGTAATATGCTGCTCTTCTTGATTTACCTCGACCAGGATGACTGAGAACACAGACAGTAGTGTGTTTTGTTTTAGAGGATGTGGTTACTGACTAGACAGACATGTCAAGCTTAAGTGAATGTATTACTTTATGGTCCCACCTTCACGAGTACCCACTTTGTTTCTTCTTGTTTGTTATTTATTTCAACATTGAAGCTTTATAACCAATCCCAAATCAATCTCAAAATGAGGGATAATCGTGTTTAACAAGTTAAGCTATACGCACAAAGTATTGGAACACACGTCTTGATCATTGGTTGGAGGGGTTTCATTCAGGAACGTTGCCGCAGTCAGTTCATGAAATTTTCCCCAGCTAGGTGTTCCTCAGTCAACTGGAATACGTAGTGGAAGCGTGTAGGAACAGCAGCAACCAGCCACAATGTCAGGCCAATGTGGCTTTCCCTGAGTAGGGAGGCACATAATCTAGTGGTCTACAACATTTTTTGCGTCATGGACTGGTGTAATGTTGGGCAATATTTTCACAGACTGTAAGTTGTGGTGGATAAATACAACAAAATAAAAGATACGACCAGCATAAAAACTGTTAACAGCTTTTTTATTTGAAGTCGTTCTTCTGTCTCCTCACTGAGTCTTTTAGCCTGTGCAGAGAAACCTTCCAAAGACGTTTGTTTTTTGTAGCGGTAATTTATTCTGTGTTGCAGGCCAGAGCGGTCCCTTTAAGAAGGTAGCCATGTGACTGAGGCAAGCATCTTCATCAAGACTGACTCCCAGACAGATGTGGCAAATAGAATATAACAAAAACAAAACATCTTTAAGAATCAGATAATAAATAAAATGGAAATTATGTAAGTTCTGTAGTCTTTCTGTGGGGCCTGGTACCAATTGACCCGTGGACCGGTATTGGTCCACGTCCCGGGCTTTGACGACCACTGATAAATGCTTAAAAATCCCCAACTTTCTGTTGACTCAGTAACTGCAGAGTTCCAAACTTCCTCTGGCATTAACATCAGCACCAAAACAGTGCCCTGGGAACTCCATGGAATGGGTTTCTATGGCCGAGCAGCTGCGTGCAAACCTTACTTCACCAAGCAGCATGCCAAGCCTTAGATGGAGTGGTGTAAGGTTCGCCGCCACAGGACTCAAGAGCAGTGGAACTGTGTTCTGTGGAGTGACAGATCACGCTTCTCTGTTTGGCAGCTGATGGACAAGTCTGGGCTCGGTTGATGCCAGGAGAACATTACCTGTGACTGCGTTGTGTCCATTGTAAAGTTTAGTGGAGAGTTTGTTTTTTCTCAAGGACTAGGTTGGGCTTTTAAACACAGTTTGGTTAGTCTACTGTGTGTGAAGCTGAGTAGCCGGCACAGAACACTAAACATTTCTTTCTGACCTCACAAATGCTCCTCTGGATAAATGGTGAAAATTGCCACAAACGCAGTCTTTCAGCAACCCTTCCTATAAGAGTGGAAGCAGTTGCGGCCGTAAAATGGGGGCAACTCCATATTAGTGCTTATGATTTTTTAATTGGATGTCAAAAATGTTTATTTAAGTGTAAGAACCACATGTCTGTATATTTTTGTCCATACTTTATATGAAGATATTTAAAAAGGGCAAAATTTGCATGCCAGGTCCACATGCTTCTAATAATCTGTTCCTGGATCATGAAGTCATATTTTTAATCGCAACTGTCCCTCTCAGGATAAAAACCATACATTTATCTCATCGAGGTCGTATTGTTTTGTGGGGCATGGATTCTTCATATTAAACCATAATCTAGTTTTCATAATTAAATAATAACATTTTGCAAAATGCTGTTATTCCGTAGCCATTTTTTGTCATCTGGAGTCTGAAACCTCCAGTGATTCACATAATCTATTTATGTATGTCTTTAACAGAGTGGGTCGACACGATTTGCAATTTTCCTTTTCTTCACTGCTTGAAAGAATAATGGAAGCTACTCAGTGTTTCCACAAAGGTCTTAACCCATCACCTCCCAAGAATATAACCACTCTGACTAATTATAAATTGGACTTCATTCTATGCCATATAGGAAAGCTTTTAGTGCTTTGTTTTCTCAAGAGTCCAACCACACTTTGTGTTCTGTGTTTTATGGCTTAAGGCATACTGTTAGATGCGATTCAAAAAAATAATACATTTTGTGATTATTGTGACTTGCCTGAATAAATTTTGCAAATAGCCAGCCTGTTTAGAGGTACAGCATGTTAATAAGTGATGGCAGTTTTAGTTCTTCATAATTATTTCCATAACCAGACTTAAGCTTTCCAATACAATTTTTTTTAATGATTATTCAAACCATAAACGAACTCTACTTTGTCTTGAACTGGTTCAAAGAGAGGCCGACTGCAAGCACCACCAAAACCCCCACCCCCACCCTCTTTCTGGGTTGATGCTATCCCATCCCAGCAATGGTTTGTTATTGTCATGATAAGGCAGGGTCAGGGATGTGTTGCTGGCAAAATATATCATTAGATCATGTACTACATTGTGCTGATAAAAGTAAACTCTCTCATGATGGATGACTTTCTGGAAAAAGCATGAATAAGCATCTGACATTGGCCAGATGAATTGTTCTTGAGCAGTAATTTGTGCTCTTCTGACAGTTTTGTCATTTCACCAGTTTGTAATTTGGTCTATCATTTAGGGGTGCAGTCACTTCACATGAAAATCCCATTCGGCATTGTGAAATGATTCATGAAAGTCTTGTTTATGTTGCATGTGAGCTTGCATGAAGTGTGTTGGCTTGTAAGAACTGATGGAATATTAATTTGCTATCGAAATTCTGTGTGTGCGTGCGTGTGTGTGTTTTCTCAGTGGACCAGGTTCCAGTGGAGGCCTTCACCATCCCACTGTCACAGGCTGAGGTCCTGCAAGAAGGAAGTGATGTTACCCTGGTTGCCTGGGGGACACAGGTAGGTGATCCCATACATCATTGGCAGGGTGTCGGGGGGTGACCCAAGCAGTGCTGACCCCCCAAAAATCAGTCTTTGTTGTGGGAAATGAACGGTCAATGAGACCAGACCTTGACAAGCGAGTCCACACTATAAAAGTCTTGAAAGATACGTCCAAAGAAGTAGTAAAGGGAAGTCTTTGGCCATGACTGCAAAGAAAAGACACTAACTGGAGGAACGAAGATCCACGTAGAAGAAATACCTGAACGTCAAAATCCAGCCGCGGGGAGATATGCCTGTTCGCTGCTCCTGACATGTTCTGGAATTAAGGGGGAAAAATATCAGGGAATGAGCCAAAGAGTCTGCAGCTAGCAGAGGTACATCAGACATACCACGCACGTCCAAGTATCAGTCTATCGCCATCAGTCATTGTCCGTGGACATAATGGGGAAAAAGGAGCAGTGTAATGTCTGCTAAATTACATGTATAGCTTGTAAGCAGTGGATTAATTTTAAATCTACCACTCTGTCCCAGCAGGTCTCTGACTCTGTGTGCTATATCTGAGCAGATAACTCTTTTAATACCACATTTCTGCTGCACACTTTCCTTTGTTGCCTTTCCTTTCATCCAAGAGATTTTATTTTCTGCAGCTTGGTAGCAAGGTGCCCATAACTCACCAGGGGTCATCCCTGTCTTTGATTGTACCCAGCCACTTAAACAGGCTTAGACAGGCCAAAATGTACCTGAAGCTTTGGAGGGGGGTCTGACGTCATTGGAGAAAAAGACACAAAAGCCAGAACTATTATTGAAGGAAAAAGAATGAGGATCCAGTAAACCAGTAGAAAGCTTGGTTCTTTTCTTTTCAATTCTTGCTTTTCTTTCCCAGCTCATTACTCCACTCATCCTTCAGGCCTGTACACGACTGGAGAAAACAACCAGAGTGGAGTGGAAGGAAGGGATGAGGGCCCAATCCTATGTTTCTAATTACACAAACAGAGGGAGGTTCTCTCCCTATTGTGATCATTTATACTCTTAAAGTTTTCTGCATGTTTTCAGAAAAAAAAAATCAACTTAATCTGCTGAAAGGACAGTAAGGTGATGGCAACCTCTTTTCATAATAAAGGTTTCAAATCATTGAATAGCTTAAAGCCAGGTTATTTTCTTTCAGTTTGACCCAACCAGTGACAGTGTTTCTGGTTGTCATTATTCTCATTTATCGAAGCAGGCAAGTAAATAAAAACAGAATACAATCATTTACAAATTTGCGAAGTACTATCCTTTTCATCAGGTGTTGAAGGAATTAGTCAACATCACCATTGTTACTTGTGAATGCCCAAACATGATGTCTGTTATCACCTGTTACCAGTGAAGAACTTTTCTTGGTGAGAGGCATTTGTTTGCAAATTACTGAAGCTGATGAAATGATAAATGTGTGTTTAGTGTTTTATAGTCCTGTCTACCCAACAGAATGAACTTTATCTCAGATGTTCTGTTTCCACGTGTGTCTATTTTTGTTTTTCCATTAAAAAAAAAAAGATGTGGTTTGGCTCAGTTAAGAAAAAATTACATTTTGGTGCAGATTTGGATACAGAGACAGATTTTTGGATTTCTGAAACTCAATTGTTACAGAACTGTGATTTATTTCTTAAAATAATATCTGCTAACTGTATATAAATGGAATTTAAATTATATTTGTAAGAGAAAAAACAATGTTACTTTGTCTTTCATGACTACTTTTTATGACCTGCTATGTTTTATGACAATTCACTGAACTCTTTTTTCTGCTTTTTTGCCACAATGTAGACTATGCGGAGTTATTTGAGCTTGGTGGAATTTTGTTGTCTGGTTGCCGTCCAAGTCACTTAAATTCTGTTTTTGGTGTCATCTGTGTACCAGCATTGCTCCGTAAAACTAATGTGAACATTAAATTGTAAAACACTTTTTTTTTTTACACATTTAATATATAACACTTGACAGGCCTGTAAACCAGTCCTTATGAATTAGAAGTGCCTGGGGGAAAGGAAAAGGCCAAATCAAAACCAAATGTGCAATTTATTTTATATTTATGCGTAAATGAATGCAGTACATACTGTATATGGGTGTATGTGTATATTCATTTATACATATGTGTATGTGTATATAAAAAAAAATGTCCCGCTCACCCTTGTGGGGTGGTATCTGTGTGTCATTATCAAGCTCGAGTCCTCTACCAGAGGACTGGGAGTCTGAGGGTTCTGCGCAGTATCTTAGCTGTTCCTAGGACTGCGCTCTTCTGGACTGAGGCCTCAGATGTTGTTCCAGGAATCTGCTGGAGCCACTCTTCCAGTTTGGGGGTCACTGCCCCAAGTGCTCCTACTACCACGGGGACCACATTAACCTTGATCTTCCACATCTGTTCTAGCTGTTCTTTCAATCTTTGATCTTCTCAATCTTTTCATGTTCCTTCTTCCTGATGTTGGCGTCAGCTGGAATCGCCACATCTATCACCACTGCTCTCTTCTGCTCTTTGTCCATCACCACTATGTCCGGTTTGTTAGCAAGCAGCTGTTTGTCAGTCTGGAAGCTGAAGTTCCACAGGATCTTAACCTTGCCGTTCTCAACCACCTTCGGTGGTATGTCCCATTGGGATTTGGATACTTCTAGTCCATACTGGGTACAGATATTCCTGTACACTATCACAGCTACTTGGTTGTGCCTTTCCATGTATGCTGAGCTGACGAGCATCTTACACCCTGCTACCACATGCTGGACTGACTCTGGGGCTTCTTTACACAGCCTTCCTCCTCAGGTTTCTGCTGTCTAAGGCATTCACTGAGCAGTTCATCTGTTGGGGCCATCTTCCTGATGTACTCTTGGATTTTCGATGTCTCATCCTGGACAGTGGCCCTGATGCTCACTAATCCTCGGCCTCCCTCATTCCACTTAGTGTACAGCCTCAGGGTGCTGGTTTTGGGGTGAAACCCTCCATGCATGGTGAGGAGCTTTCTAGTCTTAATATCTGTGGCTTCTATGTCCTCCTTTGGCCAGCTTATGAACCCAGCAGGGTATCTGATGACTGGCAGTGCATACATGTTGATGGCTCAGACCTTGTTCTTGCCATTCAGTTCTTGCCATATACTGTGTGTGTGTGTATATATATATATATATATATATATATATATATATATATATATATATATATATATATATTGTTCTTATAATAATATTTGAACTAAGATTCTTGTTCCCTGATAAAATGCTGTATGTATAAACATTCTTCAGTGCTGACTTTTTAATGTGAGCCTATGAAAATGGAAGCACGTATAATGTAGCAAATGTAGAGCAAAAAATCTGTTGTTGCTGGAGTCCCTATCAAGTGTGTAAAATAGCTTGCAATAGCCTTTGACATTTAAAAGATATGGTTGCTTTCCTTTTTAAATCTAGGTCCATGTGATGAAGGAGGTGGCCAACATGGCTCAAGAGAAACTGGGAGTATCCTGCGAGGTCATCGATCTGCAGACCATCCTTCCCTGGGATGTTGAAACAGTTTGTAAGGTAAAGGAAATGCACACATAAGACCATCACCATAGCAGCATGAGTCAGACTGCATCTCAAAACTGCTGTTTGAATTGAACCAAGTGAAATAAATTTTTCATACTCTATAGTATTTTCTAATTTGGTGTAGGTATGTGAATCTATTCTGAAAAACATTCTGGTTCATGTCTCTTCCTTCATCCTGTGTGTTGCCATATCCTGAATTCACACCATTTACTGCTGAGATGACTGATCTCAATTTGGTATAATTGAATGGTTGTCTTATTGAAATATGTTACTGCTGTCAATTTATATGGTGGTATGGCACAAAGGAAATCCACCTCTGGAACTGTGTAGTGTTCTCTGGTGCTTGATAAAACAGGATTCCTTACACTCCTGCCAAGCCTCGACAGTTTGTTCCCCCAGCCTCACATTTATTTAGAAATAGGGCGAATGAAAACATGCAAGATTTGACATTGGTCACCACTGGGTCCTCAAGAAATGAAAAATCATGTGAGCTATAAGATGTCAAGGACCACTCTGTTCATACGTACTCATCCTTTCCAAAATCCTGATTTTCAATAGTGCTTGAATTTATTACATGCTGTCCTCTTTTTGTGTCAACATCACTGCTTTTCGCAGCCGAATCACCAGATGAATTCAAATTCTGAATGTTTATGAACCAATATTTCATGCTCCTATGGTGAAACAAACGACTTTGTCAGTGAGCACCATGGTGTGTCTGCTTCCAAGCAAATCTTATAACAAACAGTTGAGGCACAGGCTGCGACTGCGGTAGGGCAGTAGTGCTCAAATGGGGAGTCAGTTGGAACTGATTGTAGAGACTGTAGTTTTCTGCTGGAAACAAAGGACTTGCAGTGTGAATTGAGTAATCGTCCATTACAGATGAGAGTGCGTCTTGAGAGAATGCAATATTTTTATTTTCATTTTGACATAGTCTCCCATTAAAACAAATGCCATGAAATTGAACACGGTATTTATGTGCTGCCTAGTGAGCCAGGCCTGCAACCCCAGGCTTGTCAACATCTCTCCTTGTCATTTCCTCCAACTAAATGCCTTCTTGAATGTCTGTCAATTATTAAATCCCGTAAACCAATTTCTCCTGCAACCCCAAAACGCACACACACACACACACATACACACACGTACGCGCGTATACAGTGATCAGGTAAGTCACAGTTGCATTACACTGACACACTGGTCTGCCTGGTGTTCTTTTTCTCCTTTCGTTTGTTTGATGTTTTTTGAATGGCTGAGAACAGAAAGAGCCTTTTAATCAGGCTATGATCAGCTTTCAGTGAAGACAAAGAAGTAATTCTTGGCCAAATCATGATCCTTATATAAACTAATGGAGAGTCATGCACATTTTGAACTTTTATACATTACCTTCTATTTAATCTGAAGGGCACAGACAAATATCCAGGTATGAATCGGTCAAAATGAAAACAGACAATTGCTGCAGACAATTTGAATCTCCTTGCCAGCTTTAATTCAGGGTGCTTTATGGACATGGCATCAGCCCAACCTTGAATCACATGAGCCATCTCATGTTTCTTTGATGCTTCTTAATTTTCAATTTTGAAATTGTAAATCATCCATTTTCTTGTAGAAGAGACAACCGTATTTGTCTTGTCTACAGCTGCTTAGCGACCTGAGGTCATGGTTGTTGCTGGAGTCTATCCCAGCTGACTATGGGCAGGGGACAGGGTACGCTCCGGATACGTCGCCAGCACATTGCAGAAATTATAAATCAGTCAAATCAATATCTTTAGTGATGTGCAGTAGTTGTGCACGATAATTACTACTGTATTAAGTTGCCTTTATTCTGTCTATAATAGAAAACCTAATCAGAGATGATGCAAACTTTGTCAAACTGATACTTCATAAAGTTAGGCGATCACTGCTTTGCCTGTGCATACAGTCCAGAGCTATTGTAGAAATTGAAGTTCATTAATACAATCCTTGAAGACAAAATTTAAGAATAAAGGAAATGGACAGAAATGCATTTCAAGTGAAGCACAGTATTTCATATCCTTAATGATTTGCACAGTGGTGCTGTAACTACTTGGTGCTGCACAGCTGCTCTGTGCTGGTATTACGTTTATAGAGGTTTGTGGCTGAATCTCTGCTTTCGTCAGACATTCAAAGTTTATTTGCATATCAGCCCAAGCGGATTACCTATAACAGCTGTTTTTCTGTAGTTATAGTTATGCTTATGCAAACCTTTGTTACATTTGCCAGGTTGATTTCAGCCAGCAACTTTTCTTGCATGCCATGACCGTCTTGTCTGCCTCTTTACCTGTCACTATGATAATAAAATACCAGTCATCAGTATGTACTGTATGCAGTTTTTTTCTATTAATTTTCTTGGTCTGGGTCATCATGGACTTGCCTTTCTCACAGCTAATGGTATCAGACAACAAACGATCTGGAGCAGGACCATAAGCCTTAATTACATTTTCAGCTTTATAAGTGATGATCTCTGCTTTTCATTCCATTGAATCGTGTAAAAACCTCATATTCCATTCTTTTAGCTTATTAAATACAATAAATAGAGGCGAGTTAGTAGATCTTTCTTTGTAAAGGTTGTCATCCACTGATTAATAGAGTTTTAGAACCAGTGCTATTATTGGCTTTAGAGATGGAGTAGTCAAGATACTGTCTCAAGTTTTTAATTCAAAAGATTGTACACCTGGTGTCCAGCTTTTTCTGTAAAGCTGTACAGCTTTTTTTTTTGCACAGCTTATTAACTGGCTGTCTCATGCGGTGAGTATGCATACTGTGAGATAGACCCCAGACGCACATCCGGCTCCTGGCAGCCAATTAAAATTTCCTGTGAGTCACATTTGCCTCCTGTATTTTTCAGTTGTGTGTGTCTGAGTGTGCATGCCTATGTGTGTGTGCGTTTTTGTTTGGCAAACTGAATTATATTTATTCCATGTGTTTATTTTTGAACATCAATACAGAAAAAAAAGAATGATTTGTATAGCAGCACAAGAGATCAAGGCAGAACTCTGACGTAACATTCCATATCTGTGCTGTCTGAGGTATCAGGTATAGCATACTATGCTAGACTAAATCATTCTGTGCTATGTTAGACTAGTCTAGACTAAATTATAGTCTGACAGAATAAAATACTGTATACTGCACTGAGCTATATTATTTGATACTGTGCTGTACTATGTCATGCCTAATCTAAATATGTATTCAACCCATTCATTGGAACTGCATGCAGACATTGGTTACATTTTTATTGATGTTTCATTTGTCCTTAGACTGGATCAACGGTGTGGTTGTATCCTATCAATTTCTTCAATTTAATTTAATTTCAATTCTTCAATGTTTTTTTATTTTTCTCAGCCACGTGAAGTAGAAACAGTAGCTGAGGCTGCTCCCGTTTCTTTGAGCATCTTTATCCTTTGTAGAAATTCTGATGTTACAGTATTTTTGGCCTTTTATCATTTTAAGAAAGTCAGTAGTATCCACTCTGTCTGGTAAAAATACAGACTTTGATCGTTGTACCTTTGATTGTATATTGTGTCCGCAGTGAAAGGTTAAGCTCACTCTGATGTAACAAACTCTGTTTTTGGGGCATAATCAAAAAATTATGACACTAATTTCAACACAGAAATGATATCATAATGAGGTGATTATTTTTTTTATATTTGTTAAAGTTCAACTTAATGGCTTCATTGTTTTCATCTTTCTTGTCTTTATTTGATACCATAATTAAAGACACAGAGGGATAAATTGTGACCACATTTCACACAAGGCAAACTACTTGAAAATACTACAGTATTCTAAACTTAGCTTTTAGTTTGCATTTGATTATTTATTTGTGTGATAAATTTTGAAATTTGAGTCAAATATAAGAGCTGAACTTCTTCCATATAAATATGTTATAATATTAATATCAGGTTATTACATTGTACTTGTACTTGGTTGTGAAATACAAGCATGCAAATAATGAATTGAAAGCATTTTTCTTCCTTCCTTTCCTTAATGGTGTATTGGTGTCTCATTGAATGTAACACCGTTAGTAAAAAGGAACAGCAAAAGATATGGTGGGTCAAGATGCTGGCACTGTAAAGTATGGTAATATCTGCTAGTGGGACAAAACATTTATAACATTTATATATATAACATATATATAACATATAACATTTATAACCTCTCTTACGGGTCCGTCATCATTTTAGACCATCTTCCTTTTATTCTTCCTGCATCAATTCTGCCTTTGTCACTTCATTTTAAAGTGCTTCTTAACCACATTAGAAAAAAATGTGTTTTTTTTCTAAGCAGGACCCGCCCCCATAGCCTGGGTCCTGCCCGGAGTTTCTTCCTCAATGAGGGAGTTTTTCCCTTCCACCATCGCTTATGCTTGCTCTGGAGGGCATTGTTGGCTTCTATCTGTAAAGCGCTTTGAAATGTCTTCAGATTTGATTAAGCACTATATAAATAAAAGTTGATTGATTGATTGAAACCTGCTGTACTTTAGCCATATGAAAAGCTCTGACAAAACATGTCATGGAGACAGAATTAGAAGGTTTGCTGGGTTAAAGCTTCCTCCGGTGACAGGTTAGAAGGTTGGCAGGGTTTTTGTTCATGATGAAACAACTACCTAACCAAGAGACCAACTTACAAGGATAGATCCCAAATGGACAGAATGGGGGGGGGGGGGGGGGGTAAATTTAGGCAATGATCAAAATAAATACACAAATGGGTCTCAAGGGAATAATGTCAGTCTACAGCAGAAACAAAGAACATTAACTGCTACAGCACTAAAAAATAAAACTGCACCATCTACGTGGTACAGTTGTCATCTGGCCTGATGGCTCAACAGAAGGACCATTCAAGGCTTATAAACTCCATGCCCTAAGTAAGAGCGTTGCCTTAGCGGAAGGTTACCCTGTACAATGGGTGGAGACAAGAGAAGCTGTAGCCTGGATAGGCAAAAGAGAACACACATAAAAACAGCTACAGCACAAGGGTTGTAACCGTGTGTAAACATCCTCCCTCGATTGATGTGTCTTTTGGCTTAGGCTGCAGCTGGAGTCTGTGACTGAAGTGCTGCTTGGATTTCAGCCCTCACAGTGATGCAACCAGTCTGGCTGAACCTGTTAAACCCTCAGCACACATGCAGGAGAAGTAACCGAGGGACTTGCACCACCAATATCTTAAATCTTACAACATATATACAAATTGTCTGTCAAGACATATATAAAATGATTTCAAATGTTTGGAAGGTATTTAAAATAGAAATTACAACAAAAAAAGTTTGCTTATAGTTTTTTGAAGTGTACACACACACACACACACACACACACACACACACACACACACACACACACACACACACACACACACAATGCGTCAGCACTGACCCAAATCAAAGATACTTTCAAAATGACCAATTCCATGAGAATTATCAATAAGACAACAGCAATTTCCCCATTTAGAAATTCATCCCACTCTAAAAGGCTTCAAGATCAGCAGCACTCTCTAGAAGTCTCCTCTTCTGATGCAGGACAGGGAACTTTTAACAATCTGGATGACTTGACTATTAAAGGCCAGAGTACATATTGTCTCTGATGTCTCAAAACAATTTGAAAGGGGAACTGCAGCCAGCAAAACAAAGCAATGTGTTGAATCATGCCTCATATTTCTTTTGTTGAACGCCTTTTTTGAAGACACCTCGTTCTTTCCTTATTGTGATCACCCAAAGGCAAAAACAAAACTTCTACCTGTGGCACATTAGAAATAGTTTTGTTGGTTTTTTTGTATTACACCACTTTACCAAACTTTTATTGGCCATGATCCAACTTCTTGAAATGTGTTGCCAGCATTAAATTTAAAATACAGTGCGCAATCGCGCATCAATGCTCGCACCTCATTACGGTTTTTTGGTCGGCAGTCACGTGATACCGTACGCGCATTCTATTGGCTGAAAGCATCTGGAAGTGAGCTACGTTCAGTGAATCTTGGAACGCAAAGCATTTCCATGAGACACAAAAGTGCTTTAAACAGTATATCAGAGTGTGGACAAAGGTAATACAGATAGAAGATGGTTTAATATCAGTATGTGGAGGGTTCATAAACGTTTACATTACCGTAAATAATAAGATAAATAGTTTGTCGCTATATTGTGGAATTTGCTATTCGCGTGTGTTTCCTGGAACGCATTAACAGCGAGAAAGGAGGGAGCACTGTAAATATTTTAGAAAACTAAAATATAGTCTTTGTACATTTTTCACTGGAATTCAAAGAAGTGAACAAAAAATCATTGGAATCTGTTTTGTTTTTGTTCTGGAATTAAAGGTTTTATAAAGTCAGGATTAAATGAGTGGTTGATGACGGAAAAGGACATGTTGATTGGCTGCTTAATGAGGAATGTGCAGCAGTATGTGTTCTAATTCTGGGAAATGATGCAGATTTCACTGCCTGCATGTTTGGAGTGCTCTGACGTCTGTTGACTCACTGCACAGATAAGACCGCCTATCACAGCTCTGCTTACCCCCCACTCTCTGTTAATGGGTTCAAGCTGTAACGTGTGTCCTGAGCCAGAGACAGCAAGTAAATACAGTATATGGAAACAGGCGGGAGTCAGGCAGGACACAGTATGCTCAGATGTTTGTCGTACGCTAAGGCAAAGACAAATAGACATGGAAATGGACTCCGGGAGCCATCAGTGTTTCGGCTCAATGTCAGGTTGAAAATATTGAAATTTAAAAGAATGTGATCATTATTGTTTTTAATACTACCTGACGTTATGAAGTTGAATTGTGTGTCATTTGAAGTTTTAATGAAAGCACTTCAAGCTGGCACATTTTTCAGATTGAATTAACATGTTGCATAATCACTAATGAAGTATTTATTATGGACCATACGTATGTATTAATCCAAAAGTAATGTTGGCATCTTTAGTTGAAACATGCTTTTAATGAAGATAAAACCTCACACCTTTTAAACCAGAACTTAAACATCCATCCATTTTCTTGTAGGCCAGACGAGTGTGTTTATCTCGTCTACGGCTGCTTCTGTGCCATGTGGGTCACAGGTCTGCAGGAGCCTATGTCAGCTGACTTCAGGTGAAAAATGGGGTACACCCAGGTAATGCCAGCTCATCACGGGGCCGCACGAAAGACGAACATGCTTAAAACAAGTCCAATTCATCTAAACTGAGTTGTTCAGTTCTAAATTGTCTATAGGTCTAAGTGTGTGTGTCAGAGTGGTTGTTTGTCTATCATGTGGCTTTGTGATGCACTGGCAACGCGTCCAGAGTGTCCCCCAGCCTCTCGCCTGAATGTCTACTGGGATAGGCTACAGCAAACCCCCGTGACCCGCAAAGCGGAAGCAGTGGAAAATGAATGAATGAATTAACCTAAACTACATGTTATTTAAGGTGAGAGGAAACCAGCGAATCCACACAGACATGGAGAGAACATACAAGCAAGAAATCAAATGTAGAACTTTCTTGCTGTTAGTCAACAGTGTTACGCACTGCCACACCCACAATTTAAATATCTATGACAAAAAAATAGTTTAGCAGTTGATTTCCACTGGGGACCAAACAAACCACATCAGTGACTGAATCGAATCCCCAACATGACTTGTTTATCAGAATAATTGGATAATTTCATGTAATATCATAATCACCAAGTGTCAGAGTTGTTATGATTATATGGGCTTTCAATTTTCTGAGCGGTTTTTCTGATTGCATGTATTGACCAGGGTAGATTATTATTTCGTATTTGGCAGTGGGGTTTAACAGCAAAATAAAAAGCAATAGGGAGGGAATAAATGATGACAGTGTTATATTTTTACTACACAGCTTGAATTGAATTGAAATTGAAGAATTAAAAAGACAAAATTTATCATTATATTTCGGAAGCCAGATAAGGTTACAGTTTGCAAAGACACTTGCCGTGTCCCATTTTTTTAAAAAATGGCTGCTTGCCATCTTCCACACAGCAGCCTCTTTGCCATTGTGCTTCAGCTGCAAGCTGATAAGCCAGGTTCCTTCACAGCTACAAAGACATGGTGAAGCATACTTAAAGAGTATAGTAAAGAGTATATTCTGTTTTCCATGAGCTCTGCATTTCTACAAAAGTCAACTGAGCAATAGAAACAACAATATAAATTATGCCCTATTTTACTTAATTTTAACACCGCATTATCCTTGAATTAGTCATGAAAATAATAATGTAGGATAACAAATCAAATCTACCAGCAGGTGGCCTACAGATGGTGGCCTAGGAGCTGCCAGTTTCCACTGTGCGTAGTTTGTGGGACCACTGCTATTAATCAGTAAGGCTTGCTTTTCAGAGGAATGCTGTTTGAACAAGATGCAGGAAAGCAATTAGTTATCAAGATATCTAGACAGTAGCACGTACTATAAGAGTAGATGAACAAGCCTGAATGGGACTTATAACCATATGAATTTTAAAACATATTAATAACCTGTGTTGAGACTTGATGTGTTCTATAATAATAGATTCAATTAATAATAATAACAAAATGATAACCTACAATTGCACACTTTGGAATACTATGAGATTACAATACCAGAAGATGTTATTACTTAAAGGTGAAAGTGTAAGTACAAAAAAAAACATCAAAAGGAAACTTACTTTAAGTTTTTGCCAATCATTTCAGATAATATATCATGTAAGGACTGGGTGATTTATTATTTATTGTTTAAACACTATTATCTGATGAGGTCTTTACAGTAAATATCCTGAAATAGTCAGAATATTGTTTGTTTTGTATCATCCATCCATCCATCCATCCATTTTCTACCACTTATCTGGAGGTGGGTCTTGTAGACAACAATCTGAGAATCTTGTCCTTTTCTTCATGACCCAAAGCTCATGACAATATTGTAGGTATACTCCCAAGAACCCCCGAGCACCTGATGGAAAGTGTCCCTCAACTGGGACAAAAACCGCATTGTTCCTCCTGAATCCGAGCTTTGACTATCAGTCTAATCCTCCTGGTCGTGCCCCACTTAATGGTTTAATGTGCTGTTTTTATGCTTTCATTTACAGTATGTGGACGAAGTCAGTAGAACATGATAGCGATGCATTACTGAAAGTAACAAGAGTATTTTTTTAAGGGTATTTCATGAGGACATATTTTGGGGAGATTATTAAGCAGTTGAATTGACATGAGCAAGAATAGGGCAGTAGGTTCTAAAAGTTGCTTTGGATACTTTTTTTGTTCATTCTAGGTTTCCCTTTTAATGTAATAGTCAAATCTGTAATAAATAACAATAACAAAGCCAAATATATATATTTTGTAACACTGACACAAGGAGAAAATGAACAACCAATGATTGCAAATGTTACATGACAAAATGCAAAGCACTTGTATTTGATCAAGCACAAAAGAGATATTTAATACTAACAATGATGATAAACATAAGACAGATATTATTATACAATATAAAATAATAAAATATAATAGTCAAAATGCTAAATGTAATCAGTTAAGTAGTAATAACTACATGATATTGCTTTTAAGACTTGTATCTTAGAAGTATTCAAATGTGATTGAACTGCGAAGATTCTTACAAGATGTTGGAACTATTAAAATGCAGCATTCTCTCAAAAACATGTAGTTACTCCTCTCATGTTCTATGAAAATAACCACACAATATGTTTCTCTTAATACGTAGTCTGTCAATTCTGGCCTTGTGATTTAGTCAGCTAATGTTACAGTAATATTAGTAATTTATCTCTTTCTTATTAAAGCAACATGGAAAATTGTCTCAAATAACTTAACACAAATGATCAAATTCAAGGTTTAACAAGCAGCTGTAATATTTATCTAGTCTATGATGAGTTCTACTATTCAATGCTTTGTGTGAGTCAGACTGCTTGTGATTACTATAGAAGTTGAGGGTTGCCATTTGACAATAAAACTGATGTTTTTATTGTCATTGATATATTTTAATAAATGAATAATTTAAACCGGTATTATGATTTGATTTGATTTTTGTTTCAGTAACCATTTTCTGGCTTGGCTTGTGATTTGTTAGATAAAGATGCAGTTTATAAGTATCAAGGAACATTTCTTACCTTTATATCTTGTTTTGTTGTCACCCAGACACAGGAGGATACTTGAAGACGGAAAAACTCCTTTAACATACGGTACAGCAGTAGCATACATTAAACGATAAGGATGCTAGAGATGTCGATTTGATAGAAAGCCCTGGTGTTGTGTTTTTTCTGCATTTTTGGTCCCTACAGATATTTATTGGATGTCTAAATGATCAAAAGCCTAATTTTGTTCATCCTGTCAAAGAAATGGTCCAGTAGTCATCTGGTTGAAGTCTTTAACAATTTGATGTGTCTTTGTACATATTTATTCTTAGATATTATGGCCTACAGAAAGAATTTTCAAGTCAAATTTGCCGATTAGACATCTGAGGAACTTCACATACATGATGTACATCAGTCTGTACTGTAAATTTAGTGCTGTTTTTCATTTGCAGTAATTAGCACCTCTGATTCCTTTGGAATAATAATACTGTATATTATTGCTCGTTTAAAGCCAGTAAGGGATTGTATAAGACGAAAGAGGAAAAAAAGTGAATATGATAGCTAGATACTTTATTAATCCCGTGGGACATTTCATATATAATTTGCTAACAATAAATACACATAACCGTTATACCATAATAACATAGCCTGCAGATTAATAACTAACCATCATGCACGTGCTTTTCATGAGATATGGTGTCATAGAGTCGGCGGACATTGTTCTCAGAGTTAACTGAAAAATTTCAGATGTTGAAGGAAATGAGAATTTGACAGAAGAAATTTCTTCATGAAGATCAGTAGACTGAAGGGTGTGGAGAAAAATGGAAAGCCCTGCAGTTGTCCAGAGGCATGATCCGATGAGGAACATACCAGACATGGTGTCAAATACCAGATTTACAGATTGTCCTTTTTACTTAGTTTAGTTATGCAGTTAGTTGGAGGATATTGCAACAAAAATTTAAAGAGAAATTATTCTTGTAGGGCGCTCATTTTTTTCATTCAAACTGTGGATGTTGCCCTCGCGCTGATGGTGGTGAGCGAACTGTTGTAATCTGAATATGAGGTCTGAAAGTGGGACAGCAGCATCTCCAGCAGTTGACGGCTGCTAGAGATTAGCACTTCAGTGGCTTGGGTTGAAGCCTTTGTATCCTTTTCACTTGAAGGGATTCAGCCAATATCTGATCACTTGCCCACCACAGCACTGCATTGGACCACTGTTTCCAACACACACACATTCGAACAATCAGAGGAAAATGGCAGAGCATAAAAGTGGCCAGAGGTTTGGGCCTGAATCCGTATGTTCTTATTATTGTAGCCCAGGTCTGTAATTACAATGTTAACACTTTGGACTGAATCATTGAGACTTTGTGGAGAAAAGGAAAACTTGGGGCAAAGGAGAGCTGGATAAACATTGGATTTCAGTGAGGGGGGATCACAGATGTGTTTTGGCTGATGTGTGTCTCATAGCTCTGTCATGTGTGTTGCTGTGTTTCAATGGGTATTAGAGTGGAAAATTACTCAACTGTATTTTTCAGTTGCTCGTCTTTCTCCTTCCTGTCGTCACAAGTGATAAGAAATGGCATAATGTAAAACTGCAAGAAGAATAGATCCTTAACTCGCACCTCCGTTTAGAGCATTTAGGCAGTTTATTTAGATTACAAATGTGAATTGATGCTGGCTATTTGTGGTTTACCCAAAATGTTTTGAAGGTATTGTAATTCCTCCTCTGTGTCTCATCCAATCCCTCACTTGACTGTCTCTGACAAACGTCTTTTCCATTTTTGTACTGGCTGCATTTCATGCTCACATTCCGCAGTTAGGCACTAGAGATTTCTCAAATTCTTCCCAGTGTCACTCAGCAGAGAGAAGTGGGCAAATCTCTCTGTGGCCATAGATTTGCTGAAAAAAAATTTGCATTATATCAAAGTCCTGAAATATTACCCATAGATGTTCTTGTTATTTTTTCCTATTTTTTTAAAGAGATGATTCAGCACTGACTGCCCCAGATGAACAATTCTGTGTCTAGCATGCGGATCAAAGCAAATTAAAATGAGTTTATATACGTGTTGTAAATTTGTACAAGAAAACAAAATTTCAGTAAAATACTTTGCTTTTCCATATTTCCCGTACAGAAGATATTAGTATAACACCATTTAATATCATATATTAATGACAATGATTGCAGTTCCAGTTTCTGTGATTAAACAAGCCCTCCAAAAGTAAAAGTCTATCTGATTCAGTTTTCCACTGGAGAGAACTGTTTGGTTAGAAAATCTTGGCCAGAGGTGTGTGCATATTGAGATCATTAAGGTCAGCCTGAAGCCCGATAGCAGGGCTAGTGGAAAATGAAGTGTCTGAAATCACAAGGGCATAGATTGTTGCCCAGAAATTCTCCGTATCCTTTAAAGCTCAGATAAAAAGTCTCCACTCACTTACATAAATTAAAATTTACCAAAAATCTAAAGAAGGATTTTAATTTTTTTCAATGGAAAACAGTTTTTTTTTATCTTACAATATTTTGAAAATCCCTTTGAACAACTAATAAACATCTTGCGAACAGCTCTATAACAGAGGCAGTTTCATGTCATTATTCACTATATACACAGTATAGAGGGAAGAAAATTATAACTGCTATAACCATAATTATAACTCCAGGGGGAGAGATTTCTTCTGTTGTTTTCACAGCACAATTCAGTGCTTGCACTCAGTGGATTTACAATACCCACACAGTGATAAGGAGTCTGTCCATGATGTCTCTGGATAAAGATGTGACCCTGTTGGGTTTCTCTGTCTGTTAAAGCGCTTTGAAATGTCTGCTGATGTGATAAAGCGCTATACCAATAAAGCTTGATTGATTGAATAACGGACTCCCTTCAGTTGACACATGAAGTAGAGGTGTTTTTGTGTGGCTTTGGCCTTATGGTTAGTGTTGAGGTAGACAGTTGTCAGACACGTCGATGCCAACATTGGAATATGAGAAGTATGTTTCACCATTTCTCTGGTTTTTCCGATCATCATTTTCAATGATGATGCACTGCTGGGCTGTATTTTACAAGGCGGTTGTGACTGTTTCTCACCAAATGAGGGCAGATACTCTGAGTGAAGAAATTTACCACCCAGGTATAATATTGCGCCCTGGAAAATGCAGTGTCAATTATACTTCCATTGTTCTTGCCTTCTGGCCTCATCAGGCTTCAGATCTCACATACAGGCCTCTAAGGCTCAGTCCAGACCTTTTTTATTTCAAGCTACGGACCACGAGGCCCAGTATTGTTTTACCAGGCGCAAGTAAAAATAACATAAGAACATGTTTTATCACAACATAGATATGTTTTTTTTACATTAATTAATGTCTAGGTCAGGGTGATTATCTATGTAAGTGGAGATTACTATTGTATATACCCTGGTAAGTTTGCCACTGTAACTTTTCATGAGGTGATGTTGGATGTGGTTAAGAATAGAGAGAGGGGACACGTATGTCTTTGAAGTTTATATCGCTGTCATTGTCTTGTATAGTTATTTCATATTCCACTCATGGCCAAACACCCTGCCAGGGGTTCCTGGTGTGTCCCTGGTGCCACAGAGGTGGTCCTCAAACTTCCATACATACTGACCTTTACTGCCTAGGCGGTATGGAAAAAGCAGTCATGCCATGTTGCTCCATCCCTTGTTCCAAAGGTGGCCTCATGGTATCAGATCATGGATCTCAGCTATTGGCCAAGGTTACGGTTACAGTAATCCAATTACTGCACTGTCATATTCATGCCTTTGCTAGCTACCACGCTTGTTGGGTTGAAGTAATTGGTAGTTAGAACCTCAGTGTTCTCTCCAATTCTTTCTTCTTCTTCTTTTTCAAGTGTAGGGTGTAATGACACACTCCTATGGGATTATTTGAATGGCTGTCAGTCTGAGGAGGTTGATCTTGCCAAGTCAGTGAGTTGATGTCACTTATGTAATCATCACACACCATGTCCCATTCATCTTTTTGTGGGCATACATTACACTGGCAACAGTGTATTAATTAAATACTTTGACAGTAGATGTTTTGTATCAGAAACGTTATTAGCAGCATTCATAAAGTATTGTAAATGCATTATAATGCATTTACAATAGTGTGTATGCCCATACTGGGCTATGACATTCCTGCAGATCCTTACAGGAATTAGTTAAGATGTTACATCCATTGAACCAACCTATTTGTTATGCCATGCACCATTTTATTATGCCTTGAAATACATACTGTTTGCTGGAACATGAAACAGTCTCTGGGATGCTCACAAAGAACTGTCATTAAATTGTACACAGAGGCACAGTTTTTTGTAGGGCAGAAAGGTAGTGTGTGTTGTTCCGAAGAAATTGAGATGAATTGGTTTTAATGGGCTTTTATGGGATGTTTGAAGTTATTTCTGTCTGAGGTCTCTTCAATGTTCCGCGGCTCCTCTAGAGGATGGTTTGGGGCAGTGCTGTTGTGTTCTGTCATCCTCCCTCTTTGTCATTGGTTCTCACTTACACATGCTCTGTTGTGACTGAGTGAGTTTATGCCACTGAAAGAGGGAGTGTCTGTGTTTCCTCCCACAATGCTTCCTTCTGCACTCTGTGACTCAAATCGGACTTCAGTTCACCCATCTCCACTAATCGAGTACCACTTGAAAGGCCCCAGCAAGTAGTCAAGCCTTGTGCCGACTCTCATTTTTCATAGAGATCACATGGTGAACCTTGAGTTCAGTGGCTGTGCAATTACAGGGTCAGCTAAAGGAACCGGAGCCAGGAGGACCAGCAGGAAGTACAAGTTCTCTGTGGCAGCACAGAACTAATCTTTTTGTTGCTGTCGCATTTTTATGAAGGTCGGAAGTCATTTACAGGCTACTCGATGTGTATATGTTTGTGTGTTGCAAGCACAGCAGACCTTGTTTTTGTCATAACCCATTCCTAAATCATTCTACACCAATTTAGTGTCATAAAGATACAGATCGAGCAAATAAGGGTTGACAACTTCTTCTGGAAAGACTTGCATGTGTTCTGAAAACTTGCTGTACCACAGCTCATTTTAGCTCCAATTATGGACTGTTTATTCACATCCCATTCCTGTAGTCTGTACAATGTCCTTTAGAATTAGTTATTGCTCTGTAAAAACTACATACTGTATGAATATACTCTGTTTTCTGTCCGCTATTTGCACACTTCCTTACACTGGAATGACATAACAATGATAAATATCACAACAATATCCATAGGAGCAGCCGGTCTAGGAAGCTATCTCGCTGCTTCTGTCAGAACATATAAATCAATCAACAGTCCTGAAATGAAAAACTGTGTGTCTGCTCATATGGGTGTGTACTTACACACACTACATCCACAGAACTTATGTGGCTGTGGTGTGCATGCTTATGTGTGTGGGTCTGGACAAGTGACAGCTCTGACCTCTGAGGCAAGGCCATGCCAGGGCAGTGTCCGCCAGCCTTTAAATGGTAAGGCCAGAATACAGGGAGGGCTGGGTCTGGAAGTTTTGGTCCAGTGAAAGAAATATTGTATTGAAGAAGAGAGACATGAAGAGGAAAATAAGGTGACAGCAATGAGAAGAACCAAAGCAGAAAGGATTAGTGGAGCCAGGAAGGAAGGTACCTGATGGAGGATAAAGGAGATTGCAGTGAGGACAGTGTAAATAGAGGAGGAGAAGCCCCATGCTGCTCATTAAGTTTGGGTGTGTATGGGTATGGCAGTAAACATGACATTTCCCCAGAAGCCCGCAGAATGGCTCTTGCATCTAATGACGGCCCTGCAGCACAATGAGCAGTAAAGCTACAGCCACCAGAACTTTTGGCCAAGCGCAACTACAACAAGCTGCGATCAACCAGGAGCTCTGGTTTTAACTTAAATGCCTGGCGAGGGCAGAAATATGTGTCAATAACTTTAGAAGTGATACTTGCTAGATAAATACAGAACAATCAGTTATCAGTATTCAACAACGGAGGAGAACAATCCAGTTGATGCTCACCAGCGGCTGAAGTATGACCCTAAATACACAGATTGAATTTTTAAACTGATTGGTATACCAGGTTACTCTCAGGGAGTCAGACTTATTCTGGCAAACAAACTGATGTGACTGAGACGATACCACATTGTTGTAGTTGGCACTTAAATCAAGCATGGCAACGGGTGTGTATCTTTGTATAGTCATAATTATTGTCTGGGAAAATGTTTGTAGTCAATGGTAAGTTGACTAATTTATAGCCTGACTTCCATGAAAATTGTTGAGTTTAAGTAGAAGTAGAAATTGATGCTTGACTTAGTTTGAGTATATTCTGCAGTGCACCAGGGTAATCGTAGAAATAGTCAAGAAGAATTCAACCAAATAATATTATTAATACAAAGAAAAAACACAAAGTATTAGCATTGTTAACAGAAAAAAAAAATGTTCTCCACTTTTTTGATGTGAACGTGTTCTGATGACAATAACTCCTTAAGTTATGGCTTTGTCCTTTCTAATCACCGAATCACAACATTTCTTTAGATTAAGTCTTTATTTGGTTTATCATGGTTCATTAATGACTGCATTCCAATCTAAGAATTGATAAAGATAAGATAAAAGTTTTACATCAGTTCAGTTCAGAAACCAAATATCATCTTAAACTTTGTCAAAATGAGATTTCAGACTGAAGAAATTTGTGTCTTTGAGGCCAATGCGTCTGTTTATTGAATTCGAACTATGCAACACCTCCACCGTATTCTCATTTCCTTTTTTTTTTTTTTTTCAAGTTTCTTGTTTTTAATATTTTCAGACATGTACAACTATCATCACTATCATTACCTCACAGGTGTTGTTTTACGGTTAAACCTCTCTTCAGTTTTGGTTTGTCTTTGAAATATTGCTCTGTCTCTCGCATGGGAGAGCTGTGTCAGACTGAAGCCACATTCAGGAACTTGTTCCACCTCACACTCAGCTCCAACCCATACCATTAACTATTTTACTCTTTTTTAAGATGACATCTCTTGATGTTTTCCACCCTTCTTCACTGTTTGCATCCACCTCAGTATTGGTACATACTATAGACTGCAACTTCTTTTTATAAGAGCAAATATTTTGGGTTACAGAAAAAAGATACCTTAGTATTTTGAGATAGGAGCTGCTCACTCTGTCCTTATTTTTGTTTGAAATACGAGCAAAAATCCGAAATAAAAGCCATGCTGCTGGACATCACCACTAGCTGGCAGATGGATAGAACATCAGCTCTCTTTTTCTTTTGCTTGCGTGTTCTCATGACTACTGCGTTTCTTTTCATTTTTATCTATGTTTACGTAACTTATAGTTAATTATGCACTAGAAGAGTATACATGCCTGTTGGTTGATAAATATGTGTTTTTGTGTCATGGAATGAATTCAACTCATATCTTAAAGTACCACATATAGATTAAAGATGACTGACTCAAGTTCCCCAGCAAAGGTAGAGTGTTGTAACAACCTCATGTCAGATAAATAATCAGAACTGTGTGATTTGGAATTTTTTTCTCAAAATAATGAAAGTGCGCCCCATACGTATGAAAAAGAAATTCTTTCAAAATATGTATCTGTCATCACCTATAATGTGTCCCTTATGTTGACATTTAGGAATCCAGTAGGTGGCAGTTAAGACTTACAAGTTAAGACATCAAAATGGTGACAGCAGACAAGACTGTGATAATATACTTAGTAAATAAAACTGTCAAGATTGGAGGCAACAATATACGCCGGTGATGTGTGAGACTATTGCATGTGGTTGGAGGGTTTTTCACTTTGCCAGTTACAGTTTGTCATTTTACTTGACTTTACATCTGTCTCCCACAAATATTGGAATGGTAAAATCACTAGTAAACCCATAAAAGCATATGATATCATGTTACTGTACAATAAACAAGAATAAAATCATGACCCACAAAGTGGACGAAGAGGCTGAAGGCAAAACGGCGTGGATTTTTCTGTATTAAATTTAAAAAAGAACAATTTTTTTTGGAAAGCTTAAAATAGATTCATATGAACCATATGTTATTGAAAATGCATTCATGAATAAAATATAGTACAGAACTATATTTGGACACAAATCAGTTCGCCACACGTTTTTTAACTTGCATTACGTTTCCAGGAACCAATTGATAGCGTAAACCTCGGTTTACCTGTAAACGGGTGATTCTTTAACTTTGAGAGTTAGGACTGTTTTCATAATTTTATGACTTTAAATCTATGTGAAATAAATGTCTACCAAAACTTTGCTTGTCATCCTCTATAAACACTTTTAAATGTTATAGCTTTGTGGAGGTTTCCCACACATTTTTTACCTTTGTAACGATCAAACTTGTATGTTGTGGAAAAAGTTATTCCTTTTTTTTTTTGTGTGTGTGTGTGTAGTGTATGACTTTAAAGGGTTGAGCTGTTATTGAGATAAATTGAGAGTGTGCTTATTGAGAATGTGCTTGCTGATATTCATTAAGAGAATAAGGACAAGACTTTTCTGTTACTCATCCATCACACTTTGTACACAATCTGTTGCTAGAGAGCTAGTCATCAGTCTCTGTGCTGCTGTGATTGAGTTGTGGCCGACCTTTCTTTGCAGAAGGAGTGTTGTGTATCACCGTTGGAGTGCTTTTGAGCACAAACTCCTCTTTTCAGGCCCCACCACAGCGTAAGACTAGACAGACAGATCCAGGCTATGACCTGGTCACTCTAAAGCTTTATTTTGTTGTTGCATCATTCAGAGGTAGACTTACTCTTATGCTTGTTGTCATTGATAATGTTCTTTTTATGGGAGGCTGTGTTTGGCTTATGCTAGAAGTAATGTGACACGTCAACTTTTGACCTTTGAAAACTCTAGAACCCGCTATTATCCAAAGGAAGGCACATTATATTTGTCTCTATCCGTATCATTGAAGGTTTTCCAAAGTTTGGTGCCATCAATTTACTACTCCGGGACCACCACCCTGTTGTATACAGACCAAGGCAGACATTTCATAGTTTCACTTATCACCTCAAGGTATTAATGGGACTACATAAAACTATTTGAAAGAGTTCAATGAAACAAGGTAGGCTCACTGGTCATATAACAAGGAACCAACCCATTAACATATAATCGAATACATCATCACTGATATTTCAAATCTTCTCCTTTAGTAGGTAATGTTTCTTATTATAGATTTTGTGGAGTCCCAGAGTCTTAGGAATAGCCTTGTAAACTAACGTATTTAGACTTTGTTCATCCAGTAAAGTGAGAAAATGTCTTAATTTGCAATGAAACTGTATATTCCAATCCAATTTCTCTGCGAATGAGACGCAGTGAGTTTTATGAACTGCATTACCTACTGTACTTGAGCAGACGCTGCCACTTTGTCCCAGACATGACTACATTTTGCCATTTTTGAACATGTCATATTACTTACTGGCATGCAATGCTGCTTCAAGAATACCCTTCCTGACTAGTCTATTCCAGCTAGTAAACTTTGTGCCATTGACTGCACTTACTACACATTAGCACTGTGTCACAAGCCCTGGAAAAATAAGTCAGGAGTTATCCCAAGGACCCATTGTCTATCTCACAAGTGTAAGAAATCAGTGACTAGTTTCTCTCATGCCAATAGAATCAGAAAAATGCAGTTGGAGTGGTATGACCACACTCTGTGTGGGCCTGTCTATGTTTGAACAGTCTTTACGTGTGAAAATGTGTGTGCAGGCCCGTGTGAGTCTAGGTGTGATGGAGAATAGATTTAGCATCTGTGTAGAGGACTGGGCAGGGCTGGAAGACGACCCCTCACAGCAACATGCACTGGAAGACATATTTCAAAACCACATTTTGAAATATGTCTTTAACCACTGCAGATTTTCAAATGTTATCATTGTCTTCCAGTGTTGTTATGAGCCTCTACATTCCTCAAGATGGTCATACATAATCTGTGATTTTTGCGCACTGAACTCATTCACCTCAGCTGGTTTTCGGTTACTGACTGATCAATTATGTAGTAAATAATATGATTTTATTGTTGTGTTTACAATTATATGTCTGTCACCTGTACCACCTGAGCGGACTACGGGAAGGGAAGGGAGAGAATGTCAGGCCTGATTTGTAGTGTCAGTTTATTAGTAGTGTGTTATTGATTTACAGTGGTTGTTCAGCAGTTGTTGAGCAACAATTAGAGAAGATTCAACCCCCATCGCATGGAAAATATTAGGTCAGGGTTTTCGATCAGAATTTGTTCACATGTGTGATAATCATAGATCATTTACACTGTATTCTTCATGTTGGATCGTTTTAAGCGTTGACTTTTGTTTGGGTGGGGGGGGGGGCTTGTCTGCAGTCCTATTTGAACTGTAAAGCTATTTAGGGGATAAGGAGGCCTTGGACTGAATGACCAGGAGGTTGGAGTAAGTGGACTAATAACATGGCCCCCCTTGTGGTCAACACATTTGCTAATCAGTGGTCAGTTAACTACAAAAACATGCTTTTATCCCTGATGAGGGGTTCCAGCCACGGGTGTCTGGAATAACGTTTTAGCTTTGTGTAATGAACCAGCTTAGAATTTTGTCTGATTCCACCTCTTCTGTTTGGCCTTTATAGAATCAACTATTTAAACTATTGAAGGGCTCAAGTTATGTTATGCAAAACACACTTGGCGTGATTTTCCAACTAAATTATATGTCCCTGTCTGTCTACAAACATCCTCCTACTTTTTAATTTTTTTATTTTTTTGCCTGCTTCATGAATCAGAAAACATTTCATATTTGAGACCAACCATCATATGATAGTAGCTTTTTGCATCTTCTTCTCCAGGGAGGAGACATGACAGGTGCTCAGTTTGCTCTACACACACGCGCACGCACACGCACACACACACACACACACACACAGTTAGTAATATGGGAATCCAATTTATTATTGGAAAAAATTTGACAACAGGGTAGAGGAGTGAGACGTTCTGCTGAAGTTCCAGAGAACAGACATAGCTTTATTCTGGATCAGCATCGAATGGATGAGATTCTAGTATCTCATTGGTTTCATGCTGTGGTAGATAGTGGGTGGGGCAGAAGCATCCTTTTTGCAGAAATGTCAGGTTACAGAAAACCAAAATGCAATCGCCTGGCTGTCAAAGACCTGCGATGTCCTTGATTGTCCCCCTTGTCCTGTGTAGCGACCTAAATCAGCCCTCTGGGTTATACTGTTGTGATACCGATTTTACACCCACGCAGTATTACCGCACCACACGCAGCCCGAGGAGAGTAAGTAGATTTAATTTACTACACCAGGCACTAAGTGAACCAGCATTGTACACACAGTCTCAACATGGCAGGTCCACTAGTTAGACTATGATCTCTTTTGTCAACAATTGAACGTCATGCAGAGATGCCTTTCTTGAAGTGAAAGCTTTTCGTATGTTGTTAAAAAATTTTACGGCCTTCCCATCTGCCCTCCTGTCATTATCGCCCTGCTTGGATGGGCTTCACTTCAAACCTTCAGTAATTACAAGAGTAGTCTAAGCCTTTAATGCTCATACTGGATCATAATGACTTGAAGGGCAACCGTTAACAACTACTTGTGGGAATATTCTGAAGTATGTTATCTAATTTTAGTGATATTTAAGGCCGCAGAAGATTGAGATGTGCAAAACTTGCGTACTCTCCCTGTTTCAGTTTTGACTATTCCCATCATAATTTCAGGCAGTGTTAGTTTTAAACTGAGAGCCAGTAGAATGCGTGGGAATCCTCAACCTTTTTTAATTATCTGTGTTTTTGATTTTCAGTCAGTGGTGAAGACTGGTCGTTTGCTCATCAGTCACGAGGCACCAGTTACCGGAGGCTTTGCTGCTGAAATCGGCTCTGCGGTACAGGTGAGTGTGCATAATATAATGTGTGAATGAGAAAAAAAAATCTATATAACTTTAATTGGCACGAGTAACTCATCTGTAATTCTCATGCATTCAGGTCATGGTAGATCTGTGTGTTGAATATAGACAGCTGGACATCTTCAAACTTTTCCTACATGTTCAATCGACTTGATTCAAAACAGAGATTGTACAGGATTTAACATTTCATTCCATAAGTCAATGCACATATGGAGTCATGAGTAAAAACATTCATGTTGAAAACCCATTTTTTATTCCTAAAATGAGCCAAGTACTCTGGCTCTCTAATAAAAACAGGAATTATCATCACTAGATTAGAAACACACAAGTACATCACATGATTACAGCATAAAGATTTTATTACTTTCCATATGATTCTGATTTCATGATCTTACATTTATTTCTTGTATCCTCCAAAGTATGATTTGCACCATTGTTCCTTATCTAGGAACATTGCTATCCTAAAAATAAATATTAACAGTAATGATAATATCCCTAATGTTTTTATTTATTTATTTTGTTTTAGCGATTTCTGATCAGCGATGTATATGCATGAATGAAACACTGATTACCCTCCAATGTCACGCCATGCATGCATTTGCTCCTTGTTGAAAATTTGCAGGCACAGAGGCAAAAGAAACCAACTATTTGAAATTGCATAAAAATATATTGATCGAAGAATTGAAAATTAGAGAAGGAGTTCTGTAATTGGATTTCAGAAAGGAACAGCTTTCTGAGTAGCAACAGCAGAGCGTTTGTCACTCAGGATGTCATTGATTCTCATACAAATTTTATTTGAAACAATGCGTAACCAATGCATATTAGAGAGCTGATAAATTGTTAGCAAAGTGTAATGTCTAACTTTCAGCCAAATCCTTTATCATTTTGTTGAGATAATTATCTTCAGTATTCTACCCGTGAGGCTCTAAATTGTGAATATCATTCTACCTTCAGTGAGAAATTTGTATCTCAAAAACAGCATCTCCCCCTCAATACCCACCTCCTAAAGTGTCATTTTGCTCATACAAAATAAAATGCATGAACTCAGAGCTGAAGCCTTAAAATCAATCGATCATTTGCTTGTTTACTGTCAGCCAGATGTTGCACCCTCCCCTGTCAGTGAGGCCTAAATGGTCTGTGAATCATCCCTCTGTTCTTCATGTTTCGTTGTTCATGCATTGTGTTGTGATGATGTAAGTTGTTAGTGTGTTCCCTCAATTTATTGATCTGCAGTTTTCACATGGCCTCAAGCAAATTTCAGATACTTCCACTGGAGAAAATCACTTCTAACTTGTAACTTCTCCTTTCCAGTGTTCTCAAGGAAGTGAGTTTTACATTCAGACATTTTTTTATTACCTCCTGTTCTTTGCAGCTGGAAGTGCCACTGCCTTGAAAATAATTAGAATACCTTAGAGAATATTTTGTTTTTCATGAATAACTGGTTCGCTAACCGATGGATAAGTGTGGTCAACACGAACAAGTAAAGAGTCAATAAAACAGACTAGTTAAACTCCTGGTCAAGAAATGTGTGTCATTAAATATAATTATTCTAAATTTGTAATACCACACCTTACTTTTATTCAATAATGAAATGCAACAAAGCACCAAAACAATTTACAAATTCAACAGCAGGATTTCTTTTCACTATCATCCACATCCCAATGCAAAAGCAGACATGTATTCAAAAATGACAGGTGAGCTAATTAAACCAGTGTGGCTATCATGAGAGCTCAGCCAGCGAGGATGTATTTGTTTATTCTACCATATATCAAGATGCACATTTCCTTCTACATGGTGTTATGGTAGACATTGATAGAAGGAAAATCATTCCAATAGGACATTTCTCACAAGTTCTGTGGAAACTGGGTCAGGAGAATTTTTTTGGCGTCTGGAGGGCCACAAGACGAGCGACATCTAATTCCATTATTTTTGAGAAAAGGCAGACTTTGCTACACATTAACACTTTCCCCACCCCTCACGTCTGTTAATGCGATCATCTCTTTCCTCAATGCATGTACTCACGAACTATCCTTAAAAATATACATCATTCTCACATGCGTCTACCCATCCAACAAAGAGGTACACAAAACTTGGTCTAAGCAAACAATATCCACGGTTTCAGATTTGCCTCTACCGTTCACCCTCAATGTTTAGTGTTTTGCGTTATGTGACCAGAAGCCTAAAATAATTGAGATATCAGTTTGAATGTCAGCCAGCCCTACCTCCTGGTTCTCTACCATAGTTTATATCTCTCCCCGGGTCGAAAGCTAGGGGCAAACAGATAACACTGCTATCAGGATAGTCTGTATACTGTTGGCTCTGGCAGTACTTCCCTCCATAATTTTTTGAAAAAGTGGCTTGAACCACTATCTGTACACCTCAGGCCTGTCCATAAGGATCCATTTATGGATTTGATTTTCTTTTTTGTGTAAAGGGCAGACGAGAGTATTGTGAGGCTTGGCAAGTTTTCTTTGTCAAGCTTTGGCTTCAGCCCTAGTGATTTAATAATGTGTCATTAGCTGGCCATCCAAATGTGTGGCTGATGGTTGGATAGGACAGAGTAAGTGAGCTGTGGCTAAAGCCAATGCTGTCATGGACCTCAGGGATGCACAGAGAGAAATGGTGAATCCCCTTCATGCCTTTGGGTCTCACAACCATAGCCAGCTGTCAATTATTCAAATTTAAAAATCTCCTTCTTGTTTTATCAATGACGTAATAAAATATTGTGTAATTGTAACTATCCCATGTCACAGCTACTCCTGGCTCCTTAGAGCAATAAGGAAAAATAAAAGTTGGGTATCAAATGAACAATCCAGTAACAAAGATGGTAGTTTTTTAGCTGAAGTTTTTTAGCTGCATTCCATTAAATACTATCCTTCAGGGGGTGCTATGATTTTCCAAGAGCCCTTTGGGTTTGGTTCTTGGTCCTGATGCTGAATCGGCATCAGGTTACTAGTTGCCTTTACAAGCATGTCTGAATGAGAAGCAGTACAAGAAGAACACCTGATGCATTGTGTCTGACTGCAAATGTTCTCCATTGGCCGCTGCCTCCATCTGGCAGCATTTACACAAGAAGTACCACCATAGTGAGTAAGGGGGTTACAAAGGTTTTATAATGGTGGGCCATGTGATTCTCACTAGCTCAAAGTTTGACCATTATTGACTTTATATAATTGCTGGCTGTTGTGTATTGTATATTCTAAAGTTCTAAACTTAATCCAGTCAGTAATTTCCTCTCCTTACAGTATACAGTATTTGTTGCTCACTGCAGTCTTTCTTTAGCTAAAACCATTTAAATTCTGTTTGCAGATGTATCATAGAAAATGGAAATACCTGCACCCCTCTGATATAGAGCGTTCTGTAGTACAAGGTCGACTATCACTGCATTGATGTGATTACAACAAGATATTTTCTTCTCACCACATTTCCAGTTCTTTAAATACTTCATTTTTGCTTTTCATTGAGGAATTATTTCAAACTTTTCCTCGTACTTCATCAATCTCAGTGTGCCTCAAAAACAAGTCAAACCTTCCTGATTTGGTTGTTACCTTTAAAACTATTTTAGTGTGTACTTTTAACGTATTTGTAATGCAAATCTTTTTTGTTGCATAACAAGATTGAGGTAGAATAAAATGCCTTTGAATGCCTGACATGACCCTTCCTGTACTGTTGGGTTTGCTGTGGAAATGGACATTTTACAACATTTCAAAACACAACAGGTACACAGCAGAAGACAGGAGATGTCACAAACATCATACAGTTAAACAGAGTCATTCTTTTTACGATTTAAACATTGTTTGAGGTTAAAAAAAACACCCTTGGAGATCTTTCATAGCTTTGTGTGAATGTCTATCAAACTCTGATTTTGCTTTGGATGTAGACAAAATGCATCACTGCAGCTCTAAGCAGTAACTCAAACCTTCCTGAAATATTTAAATCCTGCAGCACTGCAGGGTGCAAGTGTGCCTACACTGCAGTTCGGACATATTTAAACTTATTACATATAATGATGCACTTCCCAAAAGATAAACATAGATTTGAATGAAATCTGAGATGTGTGGCCATCCTCTGTCCAGCTGTGGTGGCAGACAGTCAGACTACTGTACTTTTCTCCCACTTCCAGTAAATGTATTTAGGGGAGATTACAGATGAGATCCAGAGAAAAGAGTATTCTCCCTTGCACTGTCTGGCCAGTTAAATGAACTCGGGTAGCGTTTCAAAGTCAAAGGTTGTAATCCTGGTGGACATGTACAATAACATTGTCACTGTCGTTCATAAACTGTGATGACAAGCACGATAGATACCTACTGGTGCTTTTTCCTTCTTTGCTTTCTAAAAAGAAAACCCTGAACAAAACTTAACTTTCTGCATCATGCAGTGTAATACAAAGCAGAGCTTTTCCTTCCAGCCTGCACAGAAGCAAATTTACAGAAAGGTGGCGAGCATTTGTTGATTTAAACCATGCGAAAAAAAGAAGGATCCACACAGGACAATCTTTGGGCATTTTGCCTGCCTGTCAATTCAAATCGGATGACATCCAGATGGAACATTGCTCCCGACCCATTGCGTTCAAAAATACTATGAAAAATCTATGAGAATCATGTCATGATGTAGCTTACTAGAGGCTATACAATCTGAGGATTAGAGTATGTCTGCACCATGACCTGTTGTGTAACAGGACTCTTCAGACAAAGCCTTAAGCGCTGTAGAGCCGCTGTGCTGTGGACTCGCAAACCTTGGTTTTTGTTGATAATGAATGCACTGTGTAGACCTGAGGGCCATTTGTCAGCACGTGATTGCAACTTCAAGAAAGAAATTGGAAAAGATAGGCTGAGGCTTCCATGACACCATTAATACAGGGGCTGTTGTCAGGATCTGCCACAGCCTGTTGGAAAGAATCAGGTCTAAAGTCGTCTCTAGTCAACAGAGAAGGAAGAAACAGAGCAGGGAGGCGGATGAGAGGGTTTGTTGACCTTATTGTCTCCATTCAGTGTGCAGTCATTAAAGGTTACCACAGTTAAATAGTTGGGTGGCGTATGCGGTGAAAGAGTGCTGCAGCTTTTGGGCTGATACTGGCAGCAGCATAGAGCCCTAGTTAGCAGATCAGGTGGATGTTTATTCTTACGCTTACCGGGCTAATAAATATTTTCTTACCAACTTTTTGACGGTACATACAGTAGTCCTGGAGTGACAATTACAGAAAGAGGCAGCTAGCAGAGGCATAATTTTAGATTAATTTTCCCATAATCTCTTTTTAATCATCAGCTACATCAACATCAGCTACATTCTAAACTTGGTGCTGGTCTGCTGACAGTGGGGAATGATGATTCAGTTCAATGAAATAATGAAGAACCCAGTAAGTTCAGAAAACAAATTGTTTTACAATTGATCGCAAAGTTTATTTAAGACAAAAGGTTGTATTTTGGTTGCAGATCAGTACATTGACGGGATTTTTTTCTGAATTTTTGCTCTTTTTTTGTGTGTGTATTCTTTTTTCTTTTCTTTATTTTCTTGTCATTTTTTTGTTGTCTGCTGGTTTCCTTTGCTGTTGAGTAAAGAAACTACATCAGACGTTGCCTGTCATCTATATCAGTGCATTTCTACTGGAGTTTCTGTCATTCTTCTGTTTTGTTACATTTTTACTGGTTGTAAAAACACCAAAGATTGAAGACTCCTCGGCTCCGAAGACAAGGGGTCGACTTCATTTTATCGGTGTAATATTTTTGTTTTGTTGCAGTACTTAATGCAGTATCATGGAAGATTTTTTTTAATTAAATGTGCAGAAAAAAGGAAAAATATTTATTGAAATGAATGGCAAATATAATTACAAGTATTAAAATAATGTTGATATTATTTTACCAACCAACATGTAATTTGCATTTCAACCTGTAAGTAAAAACATTTCCGGATATTTCCAGACTGGTACATCAGACCAGTATATACTGGTTTTATTGTGCACCTTTACACTCATCACTACCAGAGATTTTTCAGAAATGAAAAACATTCTGTGAAACACAACTCTTGTCCTTCCAATGGCCAAACTGTTCTTTGAAACCCAGTTTATGGGTTGGTTATGTGTAGGCTTTTATACACAGATCACACAGTAGCACTGCAAATGATAATGATCCTTGTCTAGACTGTTAACAATGAATAAACAATGACACCATCACATCACTCTCTAATGTGTAACTTTAATGAATTAATGAACGGGATCTTTGCCAACACAACAAGCATGATGAAACTGGTGTGTTTTACGTGTGTGTTGTGAGTCACTGCTTGTACCGCTATATGTTTTTGTTTACACTCATTTAGTTTGACTGTTGCGTTGGTGTTGATCTCTGTTCAGGAGGTAGAAGCCAAAACATCGCACACCCGTCTTGTTCTACTGCCATGCCATCCCAAGTGTTTACACAGATGTCCTATATTACAAGCTCCACTGTCATCAGGGTGGTGCAAGAACACAGGACCCCATTACACTTTGACTGTATAAATGGCAAAGCTGTCAGTATGACAAGAGTCAGGTCAAAGTGAGTTGTGGGTCAGATAATAATTGTTCATCCACACAGAGGGGACATCTCAACCTCCTCAGAGTCAACATGTATACTTCGGTTTTGGTCGCTTGAGTTGTTTGCAGGTCCATTTCAGCTGGAAGAGGGTACTTCAGGTCTGTTTCTGCTAGTCTATGTGTGTGTCCAAGTGTGTTCATTAAAGTCATCGGGGGGTTGTCTCTGTTGGAGTGTTTTGTCCAACATTTAGCTTTGTCTCCACAGGAAGAGGTCAAAAGGCAATAAAGAGACACGAGTCATGGTTTGTTTTTCACTTAAATGTCCTGAAACCTGATTAGCTCTGAGGAGCCTGGTTGAACTGTTTGGACCTGTAGTATTTAAAGCAGACATGACAATAAAAAATAAGCTAAGCTGACAAGTTGTTCTGAACAGTTGCATACTTTCTTTTTTCCAATAGTTATCATAAATGTCTTTTTGATAGTGTCGGAAACTGGAAATGGACACAAGAATTGAGAGTAAATAAAGAGTGACTTGGCTTAAAGAGCTGGTGACATGCAGAGGCCTATGTGAAGCCGTCAGGATTTGTTCCATAGGGTGAAACACTTGAAGATCAGAGCTTTAGCTGTCTGGACATGTCAGCGTAGTTCCTGAATTACTGATGACTGAGCAGTTTTAGGGGTGGCATGATTGGTAGCGCTGTTGCCTCACAGAAAGAAGGTTCCGGGTTCGATACCTTTCTGCGCCTTGTGAGTGATCTGTTTGTGGTCATGTGATGTGCTGGCAAAACTTCCAGGGTGTACCCCTCCTGTTGCCTGTAGTAAGCTGGGATAGGCTCCAGAAACACCTGTGACCCACGAGGTGGATAAGCAGCTGCAGATGAAACTATTACTGTTGTCTCGTCTACAAGGTAATAGATGTTTTTTCCCTTGCAGGAGGAATGTTTCCTCAACTTGGAGGCTCCAATCGCCCGGGTCTGTGGTTATGACACTCCATTCCCTCACATCTTTGAACCCTTCTACATCCCCGACAAGTGGAAGTGCTTCGAAGCAATCAAGAAGATGATCAACTTCTGAACCCATCAGGTAGGAACAATCCAAAGCGTTACTGTAAAGGAAACCGATGAGCTATGACTTTGAGAATTAATTTGTTGCTCCTATGTGAGCCAGAATGTAGCCTCAGCGTTTTGGGCAGACCTCTCTTGCAGTGGAATAACAGACTTAGCTTAGCTAACTTGGTGTTTTACATATTAGGTATCTATCTTTCACAGTAACTATTGTCTGAAGACCTTGCTCTGGTTTAGCTGTAGCTGTAGCTGAGAATGACTTAACTCTAGGTTGTAGAACTTAGTAATGAGCTGATCAAGTAACTTGTCAAATTTACAGAAAGGTAACCAGCAACAGTTTACTTTTATTTGTCTTTAATAATGATAAAATTATAATAAAACAAAATTGTCATAGTTTTCACACTTTTCTATACACCAAATATTACACACTTTATGAGAGGAAATAATTATCAGTGATTTAATGTTTTGTAATCATTTGTCGGTTGGGTTAGGGTTAGGGTTAGTCTAAGTCCAGTTCTGTCCATTACAAAATCTTTAGCCATCTATGGTTTATGTTTGTCTGTCTGTTCTCTACATGCATCCTTCTATAGCTCTAAAGCCAAATATGAAGCTTTACTGTTCAGAGGATTTCAAAGCATCTGTTTTGGTGTATTCACACCTATGTTTAGAGCTAACAGGTTGTAATCAGACCACCCAAGATTGATTTTAAGTGCCAAGTGTTAACAGGGCTCCCATGTGATTGGTCTGCCCCTTTTATTTGTCTACTTTCATGCTTCTACCTCGATTCTGGACGCACAATATTGTCTGTCATTTGTTGCAAAGGTTTTGAATCGTCATTTGAGAGCAAATAATTTCAAATGATTTAAAATGCTTATACACTATGAAGTGAACACAACAATTGCAATAAGTGTGGTGTTTAACCTGCAAATAAACCCTCTGGCAGGATGGAACATCAACATAATGTATGGACAAATGGCAGAGTCAGTTATAATATCACTACATTTGAACCTGACCATTGTTGTTTGCTTGTATCTTATCATTAATCTTTAATACCCGTTGGTGTATGGGTGTTATACATACTTTCTAGCTTTATAAAGAACCGATAAAGAGATCTCAGAACTGGTGATATGTTTTCTGACTTCTTAGTTCTGCCAAATATGTGCTGCTGCGTTTCAAATGAACTGTTGTCACTGCACGTCTGACTTTTTTGGAGGCTTTTCCAAGAATATTTGTAATTAGTCTAGACTAAAACCTATTAGTTTTTGTTGTTTTTAGATAGTTTATAAAATTTTGATCATCATTTATTTATAACACTTGGCTTCTATGGCTTAATTTTTTGGTTTCCAATAACTGAGAATTAATATAACTGCCATTTTATATTCCCAAGCATTACCACCAATGCCGCTAATTAGATTTTTGTTGTCTTAACCTGCAGCCATTAAAATATTACCCTCAGTTAATAAATAATTTCATGTCTGGATTAACGACTCTATCATAAAAATGGCGATGATCTATATTCTGTTGAAACACTGAGAATGTTAGAAAATATGTTGCACCTCATCAGACCAGTGAACACTCTATTGAGTTGAGCAGTGCTTGGTTTTCACTCAGATTTTTAAAGAAGAAACAGTAGTGCAAGGAGCTGGGAAGAAATAGTCTCACATTACAGGTAGGATGTCTGTCCAATAAAATTTTTTAAATGGCAATTGAAAGTGTGTGTATACTGTATGTATATAATCTCCCAACCACATTCTCACCATCTCCATACAGCGCTACTTTTCTAACCCCATCTGTCATTAACACGGGATCTCCAAGTTAAGTTATTTAACCATTCTTGTGTTCAGTGCCAGCTTCTTGTCATCCTGATCCTCACGCTTGCTTCTTTTCTCTTCATTCATTCAGTCAGTGGATATCAGCCAGGAGAAGACTCTTTGTTGACCATCCAATCAGGAAGCAGTATCCAGATGTCCCTCAGTGTCCTCCAGCAATAAGACTGTTACAGTGCATCTGGATCAAGCAGCTCCTTTCTTTTGCAAGGAGAAACCAACTTCACCCATTATTAATGCTGTATAGTCAGCTTTAGTATTAACAAAGTACACAACATGCAGTTTCTACGTTATGAAGAGTGAAGATTATTTGGTTTGATTTTGTCCGCTGTTCTGTGCTGTTCATTTTGGTTGAATGTGTTAAATTGAGCTCTAACCTTTATCTGAACTGGCTTGTACTGTACTAATATAATGGACCTTTGATTTTTTTTCAAGGAAAATAAACTTACCATAAAGCTTGTTCAGTGAATGGTTTTGATTTACATTGCTTGAAATGTGTTGGGATTTGGCTAAAATATTGACTGCAAAAACCAACAACTGAGTGACCGTAGGTCATGTGATCAAACAAAGTTAACAGGCTATTATGACAAAACCCGTTGTCCGTTATACATCTTGTTGAACACATTTACTGCTTCTGATTTTGTAGCAAGCTGCTCACCCTTCTCACTTTCCAAGAAAAAATGAGGTGTTTTTTGTTTTAAAAAATCTGAATACTATTATGACCACTGTGTGAACTTTTGTCCTATTATAAAATCATACTATATATCCATTTCATCAGTGATTCCATTATTGCCTTACCTTGTTAAACCTTACCGTCTGCAATTTTGATATGGATAGATATGGAATCCATCAGGGCTGTAGTTGTGACCCTGTGTCCTTTTTCTCCCATGTTTTCTTGAGACATCTTAAATCAGAGGTGAACTTTTACCTAAACGACAATGAAAACTGGAGTTGGAGTTGGAGGGATTGGAGTTCTTCCCAGGCATCCATTAGGAGACACTGGTGGAAAACAACTGGCTCTACCACTTTGACAGCTCATGTGTGCAAAGGAAACACATGCTAATCCTTAAAGGCTGCGGCATTCATCATCCTGTGGCTCTATGTTTGATGGAGTGACTACACATTATGGGCAAAATTATTGGGATACCTAACCCTTTTAAATGCACTTTTATGAAATACAACCCTAGAGTTCATCATAAAGGGCTTTTTTTTTTCAGCTACTGCATAACAGGGTTCGTGAAAGTCTTTAAATTGTTTGATCGAACTTCTGACTATTCATCCATGAGAGGTTTGACAGGTTGTAATCTTCATTTCACTTCTCCCCAATGGTGTTTGATGGGATTGAGGAGCGTGTTATATGCAGGTTATCCAGGTTCTTACACACCAGACTCTCCAAACCATGTCTTTATGGACCTATCATTGTGGAGAGAGATGCAGTCGTACTGGAATTTGTTCACAGATTTGTTTTAAATTCATGGGCAAGCCAAATAATTCAGATTTTCCTTTTATGGAACCAAAAGACCCAACCTAGTCCTTGAAAAAAACAAACAAGCAAAAAAAACCACCCACCAAACTTTACAGTGGACACAATGCAGTCACAGGTAATGTTCTCCTGGCATCAGCCGAGCCCTGACTTGTCCATCAGCTGCCAAACAGAGAAGCGTGATCTGTCACTCCACAGAACACAGCTCCACAGCGCTGGAGTCCTGTGGCGGCGAGCCTTACACCACTCCATCTGAGGCTTGGCATGCTGCTTGGTGAAGTAAGGCTCGCACGCAGCTGCTCGGCCATAGAAACCCATTCCATGAAGTTCCCAGGGCACCATTTTGGTGCTGATGTTAATGCCAGAGGACGTTAGGAAAGTTGGGGATTTTTATGCACGATGTCCCTCAAGCACTCAGTGAACGCCACTTTGACTTGACATAGTCTGCAACTCTGTGTCTGGTTTCTGTTCCTAAACGGTTCAACTTTTAAAATAATTTAGGTAGGGAGGAATTTCACAACTTATTGCAAAAATGGCTGATAACACAACCACACTTAAATTCACTGAGGTCTTCAGAATGACCCATTTTTACACAAATGTTTGTAAAAGCAGTCTGCTTGGCAAGGTGCTTGATTCATCTGTGGCAATGTTTGTGAAAGAAACCCCTTTATTCAGTGAATAAAAGGTGAGTCGTAACACTTTTCACATTGTAGTATGCACCAGAAAATTGTTCAACTTTAACTTATTCTCCAGTCTTTCATCTGAGTCGTCATCAGTAAGTGGAATATTGGGAACGATGAATATTTCCTATTCATTAGCCAAGCATCAGTCCTGTTCTGTGTCTGTACGGGTTTTCTCCGGTTTCCTCCCACCTCCAAAAATTATGCTCCTCAGGTGGATTGGTCTAGATTGTCCCTAGGTGTGAGGGTGTGCTTGAGTGATTGTATGTCTTTCGTGTGGTTCTGCATTGTGCTGGCAATGTGTACGGAGCGTCTCCTTGCCTCATACCCATAAATCCGCTGGGATAGGCTCCAGCAACCCCAGTGACCCGCAAAAGTGGAAGAAGCAGTACGGAAAATGATTGAATAGCCAATGGGCTCTGGACAAGGCACTGCATACCTAGCCTCTAACTAATGTCTAATGTGGTTTGCAGAACTCGGTAGTCCTTTTCCATCTACATCCATTAGCCCCAAGTCCCCCCCCCCCCCCCACTCATTCTTCAACATTTCATGACACCTCTTGTGCTGTCTCCTTCAAAATTGTAAGGTAATAATGTTCAAAACAAAAATAAATTGAAGTATATAAGTAGAACTGAATTATTTTTGAGATTTGGGTCTCAAAAATAATTACAGTCTCCTGCCACAGCCCCCCCCCGCCCCCATCACACACACACACACACACACACACACACACACACACACACACACACACACTCGGTTGGTTTATTTTAAATCCACCAGATACAAACTAACATTACAATTCATTTGGAGTTGTGTTTGTCCAATATTTTGACTTCATTATGGTTTTTCTTGCCAATGCTGCATTTCGGTGTTGGTCTATTGTGTGTCGTGAATTTATCTTAACTTGTTATCTGCTGCTGATAGACATGGTGCTGATGAGAGTAAAATATACATGAACATATAAAGAATAAAGTCAGTCATAAATCCAGACCACACGAGTTCTAAGAAGACCTCAGGTAACTCAGAATTTCCACCTAGCATTTTTAAAAGTAAGGTCAGATGGAAATGTTAGACAATCAGCCAACTGTCAGGAACTTCTATCAGAATATTCCTTGAACGAAAAGGATTTTTGTCTCGTTTGAAGAACATGTTAGCAGCAGCTGCTGCTTGACCTCATTCTTCTAGCCTCACCTTCACCTTTTCAAACACATGTTACCAAGATGACGGAAACAAGACATCTATGAATGTAAACTTAAAATGAGAATATTTTTTATTATTGCAGTGTTATACATTTTCTATAGGGATATTCTATTTGCATGCATTCATTACACCATTCACTAACAAGTGTGGTTGTTGTTAACTTAGTCCTGATAAGGCTTCAATTCTTTTTCTTTCGTCTTTACATTATTTTCATTAACTCCATATTCAGGTTTATATTTGTAGGGAAAATAATGTTGCCCACTTTTCTATTTGGTTCATAGACCAGTTAAACCAAGGTGTTTGTGTTATATTATCCATCCCAAGTTACAAACTTGATCCATAAAGTCGATGAGAAGGGTAAGAACTCCTTCAAACTGTAATAAATTAGCAGAGCAATCATTCCCTTATGGTACCGACTGCAAACACATCTTGATGATATGACTTACATTGAAATCTGCACACCAGAGAGTCCATTGGTTTTCATGTAACACAGCCATCTGGAAAACCTTCTGATAAAATCAGGAACATTACACGGTTTGCACTTTTGGCTATTTCTTTGTGTTTTTGGAAACATTGTAGTGTCAAGATCAAGATGAGTACAACTTGCCCATTTCTTTTTCTTTTTTTTAAAATTCTTTTTCAGCAAGTGCTTTCAATATGTCACTTTGTAAACAAATTTTGAAAGTGATTGAAACGACTTCATGTGCAGAAGAAAAAATCTGCATCACTGAAGGTTTTTGTTGGTTTTTTTGGGCGTTATCCAAGCTATGCATGCTCTAAATGAAAGCAGCTTGCAGCATGCATTTTGATTTGTGGCTCATAAAAATAAATACGTTTGGAATGTTTGTGATAGATGTGAACCGTTGTATCTAATAGAAACAGTGACTCTGCCCTTTTTGCGGCGCATTCACAACAGCATAAGTATCAAAGATATTCATGAATGTCTACTCTGCTGGATCAAAGATGAAATGTGGTCGTGCATGTAGTGCTAAATGCTCTGTTCTAGTTAGCATGCAAGTGTTAACAATATGAACTCCATCTCACCTTACTACATAACACTGATAATAACATCAAGGTAGTTTGCAGCACCAGCAATTAGACATGGATTATCAACTGTAAAAGGCTCCCCCAATTCTACTAATCACCAAATATGTGCTGCTAAGTCCATGTGACGTTTCAGATAGGATTCTCAGCATTCACCACCACAAGCCCTCTTCAGAAAGTAAAGATAAAATCACGTCTGTCATTTTGGTCTGGGCGAAAGCAGGGACATAAACCATGGTGGTGAGTTGGCCCTTCTTTGGGTGGGGTGGCGAAGATGACCTCTGCTTGGTAGGAAGGCCATAATAGCATCTGTGCTCTTACAGTTTGTCATTACACACTATATTTACATAAAACTCCCAAAACCAGGAGTGGTAGGTCACACCGTAAAGCTACAGGGGGTGAAGATGCTCTGGTGTTTATTCAACAACCTTTTGGATATTTTATGTTGATGGTTAATTATAATAGTTGCTGCCTAGGATAGTTTGACCCGAGGTTAAAATGGAAAATTACAATGATAGCAAAATATATGAATGTGGACAGGCTGCGGGCTGGAAAATACTTGGTGGATACAGACTTGTCTCAGTTGAGCATCACAGAGAGTTGTTTTCCTGCTCCCTGCATTGTTGTTGTAATTGGTGCTCATTCCTGAAAAACATGTTCATTTTCTCTGATATGAACGGCATCACGAAGAAGACGAGCGGCGCACCGTATCATACCCACAGCTTTTGACATTTCAGATTTACTTTACCATATTTTCGTGTTTAACATATTTGCAGTAATGAGTGTTGGCATTGTCTGTCAGTCGTTTCAAATCAAAATTCTCTTCAGTCCCGCAGAGGAAGCCTCCAAATGTAATCCTCAGTAACAAACTGCAACAGCTCTATGGAAGGTTAAATATGTTTGTTGTACCACAGAAACTAAAGAAGGATGGAACATTCAGGCAACATTTCAAGAAAAATAAATAAATTCAAAATGAAATTTTAATGACGTTGAAATAAGTTGAGTAAAGTCGTAGTGACAACCCCGTAGAGAAACAATTCTGTCCAGGTTTTTGCTTTATCTTTCTTTGGAATGGAGCCAGTTTCTTCCACAATCTCTTCAAAGTCTTTTTGGTGAAACCCCTTCCAAAGCTTTACAATATGTCACCTCCTTTGATATTTCCTGTCTATTCTGTTATGAGGCTAAAGAAAGATTAATGGTACTGTATGTGACTCTATGTGACCTCTATGTGACCTCTTTGGTGGAGAATAAAGATAAATCCATACCTCCTTTTATATTGAAACACCCATATGTGAGTGTAACGTTTCATTTTCCACATTAAACAAACTTCTGGAAGTTCCACTTTTTAATTTGTGCTATTTTGTTTGGGTGTATTTTTGTTTTCTATTTCTTACTGTTTACAGAGTTATCAGACTGTCTGACAGATATTACCAACCAAATGACTTATATATTAGTAAAAACTTAACAAAGTAAGGGGAATCAAGTCATTTTAATCAAGAGTAAATAAAAACACTTTGTTTGGCATACAAATGATAACCAGGGACAGTTATTATTCTTATTATGCCTTCTTTCCTTATGATTGGACGATATGATGCTGAGGCCTTGCTATTTCAGTCTAGCGTCATTGTGGTTAAATATTATCTTGGTGTTTCAGAGAAAACATTATGAAGTGTTACAAATAAAAGAAAACCTTGGGATTATATTAATATGTTGAATATTCAAGGTATATCTTTATTTACTGTCCGTAAACTACTGAGCTTATATACAGTATATGTACCTGCCTTTAAAAAAAGTAAATGTTCACTGGTTGCCAGGGATCACGAGGGAATGATTGGGAGCACTGACTGTTTTTTGTTCCCTTTATCCAAAGCTTCATTACCCCATCAAAACATTTACCTTGCCTTTCATAGCTACCCCCCCCCACCCACCCACACACACACACACACACACACACACACAAAGAATTAGTTCACTGATGCCATACTATTAAAACAGTTTGTCACCTAGCATATACTGTTTGGGTTTCCAGGCTTTGGTCTACTGTCTCCTTCTGATCAAACAGAACTCTGTACTGAAACAAAAGGCACGTGTCTCACTGTCAAACCTTCCATTCATACACAAGTCGATGCGAGATAAATGCATGTCATCCATCCACACCAAACTGACTGTTAGGAGAATTTGATGCTAATGATGAAATGTTAGCTCAGTTACATCTGTGCTGAATAACTTGGACAAAGACATTAGTTGATGGGAGTGTATTCTCTGATGTTGATTTAATGAAAGTCTACATTTGCCTACATAGAATTTCAAAACAAGTTGGACGTCTTGGAAATTGTTGCTGTATGTGGACAACATCTGTTTGCTTAAATATTATATATACAGTGTACAAAGTCGTACACAATAGTATTACTATCAGGTTTACGTTCCTCCAGCTGTCTTGTTCCACCATTTTTATTGGACACAAATGATGGTTCCACCAGAGAATGAAGGTCTGTGGTTTCTGAACTGACCTCTGGAAAATACAAGAACTTGGTTCTGGTTTTAGGATTAATACATAAATTCAATTTACTTGTCAGATTGGGGGTTTTAGTTTGGGCTCAAGAAACAGAGAATAGAGAAAGAAATTTTGAATTAAAGGCATCAGCTTTAAGTCGCAAGGAGTCAGCATTAAGTTTAGGTCAGCATTAACGTCTTCTGCACAGCTTTACAAGATGAGAAGCACACACTTAAATAAGGGCTTCATCTTCCTGACAGTAAAATTACAACTATGACATTCCTGTGAGCCACGCCCATCACTCCTGGACACACGCAATGGTTACATAACCCCGCCCAGTTGGCTTCACCTGCCTTCTCCCTCCAAATAGTCTTTGTCATTTTATGATGATTATATCATTAGTTTCGTAACCCCTAACATTCTTATTATGCTTATTATGCTTATGCTTATTATTATTATTATTATTATTATTATTATTATTATTATTATTATTATTATTATTATTATTATTATTACTATTATAATTATTTATTATTTAAAAGTAAAGGCAATCATAATTTACTTTTCATTTAATAGTCTTTGCATTTGATATGCACTTGTGTTTATCTTTATGTACTTTATTTGTTCATTGCGTACACAGAAAAGAAATCAATCCAAGTGTGAAAACAAATAGTTGAACACCTTGTTGGATCCGTTGTTTGACTGTGAACTGGACATCAGATGGGCATTGGCTGAACCAAAGACCCTGCCTTTCGTGCAGGTTTTTTCACTGCCCTCACACCGTGTGCTGTTATTGGCCAGAGCGGCCTATTCATGACCCAACACCTCGTCACAGGAAAACAAAAACAGTGTAGGTTCTCTGCAGATACAGAGTCTATCACGCCCCACCAGTCAGTCTGTATGGTGAGTAAGACGGATTATTTATGTACGTGAGGGTGGGGGCTTTCGTCAATCTTCCTTTTAGAATGAAATACAGTTCCATTCAACTTCCTGTCTGCTGTGTGTGGTCATCTTGTGCAACAGCTGGTCAGAGGGAAGTTTAAGATGGAGTGTGGTTGTGCTCAAACAACTGGAGTCCCTACATTTAATTTCCACCCAAGACTTCAACATTTATCTGTAGAAGGCTTGTGCTGAAAAGTGAAAACCAATAAATCGCTATTACACACATATTACAAACAGACCTCCGAGGGTATATATATCCCAGCTCTTGAAAACATTAAGTTTTCATGGTTGATTTATTTTTCTAACTAAATTCTGTAATTTAAAAATGTGTATTTGTGAAAAGCCAAGCCTATTTTTGAAATAATTCAGGCATAAACCCCGTCTGAAAATGTTCATGTAACTTCTATGAATGTGACTGAAATTCTTACGACCATTATGACACATTATAAAGACATCTGCACCCTTCAGTTTCAGTTGCACATCTTAAGTGTGCAGGTAAAATATGATGGATTTTTTTTTTTCCTGGACAGTTCCAGGTGTTAAAAAGAGTTTTTTCTTGCATTAAACCATAGATCCCATGTCATATAAATTGTTATTTATGTGCAATTGTTGTAAATAATTATTTCTCAGACATTTCAACAGCTTTACCGCAGTAGTTATAGGAATAGTTCACGTTTTAATAATCTTTCGTTGTTAGTTTTACCATGCTTAACACAGCTTGATTTCAATTATATGAGTCTGGTTGGCCTTTGACTCACATTTAAATGCAGCATTTTACAGTCACATATTTCAAGCTTGAACCTGCACAACTTCCACTCTTTATTTTTCGAAGCACTCTCATTTTTCAAATACACTTGTAGACACAGAGCACTTAATCCTCTCCTGGTTCCCAGATGTGTCAGATGTGCTGTTGTGCGGCGGTGCAGAAGGATCTCAAGGAACATTATTTTGCAGGGAGGGAAGAGAAAAACCACTTGAAGTCAGCAAGAGGGGAAACGTGTGAACAGTAAAACATTTCATCTTCCTGGAGTCTGAGTCAGAGAACTTGTATCTGTGCTGGGAGCGAGTTAGGAGTGAAGGGAACTGGAGAAATGAAAGTGATAGCGGTCAGCTGAGCAGTTCCCCTGCTGAGGATGCATCATGACTGTGTGAGACTGTTACTCTTCTGTTTCTTGATCCACACACAGGGGCCCTGTAAGCACGCAGATAAATGGTGAGAGGTAGAGTGGCAGGCAGCTCCTTCGTGGTGCGCCCGATGAGCTACTTGTAGGGGGGACGGTGCCTTGCTCAAGGGCACCTCAGCAGGGCTCAGGAGGTGAACTGGCACATCTCCACTGCCAGTTCACACTCATACTTATTGGTCCACACGAGTTTTGAGCTGGCCACCCTCTGGTCCCCAGCCCAAGACATAGTGGACTGATCTACAGCCCCTTACCTACCCCAGAAGGGCAGTCTTTTCTCCGAGCCGTGTGTGCTTTTACTTTCTAACATTGAGGGATTAGTGCTGGAGCAGGAATATCCTAATGTAGTTTATAAGTCCATGTTAAAACTCTAGATGTAAAGCATGTCTAAACTTGACATTTTTCCAGGGTTTACTGTTTCACTTACGAAATCTCAATCACTCTGTTCCAGCTTTGGTTGGAGGCATGGCCCTACATGGTATGAATGGAATTTCACACTTCATGTCATGAATTTATCTATAACGCATGATTATTAAGTGATGATTAAATTAGAAGCTATCTTTTTTTTCAGGGTAATATTGGTGCTTTGCCAAAAAAAAAAAAGAGTAAAATGTTATTTTATTTACTGGACATATATTTGATTATATGATATTTATTCAGTAAATCTGCAATACCATTGTTTATTGGGTGCATCACATTGCTATGTTTCATGTGAAATAGGTCGCTTGTGGCTGGTAACCTTCACAAAGCTGTCATCCTCTACAGTTTTCTTCAGCTTTAACGAGTATTTTAGTGTCTTTCAGCTCATTGTTTTGATTTTGGAACCAGTGCTCTCATCATCTCATTTCCAAACGACAGAACACACAGTGTACACTGGCTGCCCAGTACCAAAAGGCAGTTGGGTCAGCGTTAGTTCCCATTAGCTCATCAAGCCTGTGGAACATCTAGCAGCACAGAGCCACACTTTACAGTCAGGACTTTGTGGAGAGCAAAACAGAGTTAAAAGCTGAATGAATGTTACTCTGTGAAACCCAATAAGTTGAAAATACTCAATATGACAATCGTAACTTAAGAATATTTAAGTTATAGTCAAATATTTTCCATACATGTCTATAGATATATTGCATATTTGTTGGAGTAATAAGAGACACATCTAAAAATAAAAACTAATGTAGACTCCATGTGTCTGAAGAAGGTATAAATAAGACAAACAGAATAAACTGCTAACAATAAGCCAATGTGTTCACTATAGCTCAAGTGATATTCCAGAATAATCGTGTCACTTCTGTATATTAAAATCACTGATAGCTCCGTAACCACATTTTTTCAAGCTTGTAACAAAACCACTGACCGTTGCCACTGCTGCTCCTTTAACAGAACAAACACACACACACACACACACACACATACACACACCAAAAAAAAATCACCTTTCCAGTTATATTTACAATTTTTCATGACTGTCTGTCTAAATGTTTATAATTTTCAGTTTGGAAGTTTTGTTTTTGTTTTGGTATATTTAGCCGTTCCTCGTCCTGGGCTCAGTGCCCGCCTGACTGACAGTCTCTAATTAGTGAAGCAGGAATACATATTTAGAGCAGTGTGGCTTTGGAGCGTCTCTTTATTTAAGTCTCCAGAGAGAACAATGGAGGAAACAATAGCTCCCTGCTGAAGGGAAGGTCTTCACTGCACTGTCTTAGTGCAGATCTTTTCAATACGACTGTCCGCTTCCAATTGAGACACTATAAAACAACGTGCTCACTGCAGAGACTAAGAACTAGTTTATTTTCATCACTAAAGGGGACTTGATTGTTGTGCTGATGGGTTTTACACAATTTTAATAGTTGTGGTAGAGTGTCTGTTAAGGATTTACTTTTATGAAGTGTTTCTGGAATCTTCTCTGCATAAATAATATTTTAAATCATGGCTTAAGTGATGAATAATGTGGTCGCTTGTAATTATGACAAGTAGTTATTCCCCCAATCATGGGTGAGATGGGTGATTCCAGGCATAGTAGACATTTTAAGGCCAAATTTTAATCGTCCTGTGGCTGTGTTGATAAGAGGAAGCTGTGCCTTAATCCTGATGAGTGCTTGAGGTTTGTCTGCTGGAGTCTGGAGGCTGGTCAGTACCATGTTTCCATCGACTCCCCACTGAGACTCATTCAAACCAAACTTACACATTCTAGTCAATGTAGTCTGTGTTTCACAAACAGTGGAGGGCCCGATCTCTACTGCACAATAATAACCTTTATAAAACTGTTTTTTTAGGTTGGATCACTAAACGTTTTGGGCTTAGTGAAATGATCCATCATTGTTTTATTAGTCCTTAATAATTGCTGAACGTCATTCCAAAGTCATAATATGAGTCAATCGTCATCCAACTCAAACACATTAATGTCTGACATTATAGGAATGGATCTTTCTTATTGCTCTACATTTGAGTGGTGTGTCTTGATAAAACAAAAATCTGCAGTGCATGCCTTCAATTATTCAATGTCCCTACATGTCATTGTAGGGGGGGGGTGACTGTCTGTACCTTATTTTATGACAGTCAATCTAATAGTTTCAGTCTCTTAGTGAAACACACATTTGACTAAAATGGTAAAAAGTCAACATCATGTTGACATTAGAGGAATCGTCAGGGGTTCAATAAAGTCTACATTGTTCTCTGGGGACAATAAACATCTGTAGAACATTTCACAGCGATCCATTCATAATGGATTATGTAATGTATGACTTTGGGCCAGAGGGAGGAACCATCTTATCTTATCGCACTGAGCTCCATCACACCAGAAGAACTAGAAAATGCATTTCACTAGAGGTTCCAGATTCGGTGTTATGCCCCATTTAAACACCTACATTTTTGCTCAAACAACAAACAGAAACTTTTTATTATTATTATTATTATTGGTTGTATTGTCAAAAAATTCACACAGCAAATTTTGAAAAAAATTGCATTTTGTTCATCTGCACAAGAATGGAAAGACGAAGTTTTAAAAAGATTAGATTCTGGCGACCATTTTCAAGCCTACACACTCCATTGTCATGTAGGATAAATGGCTAGAAAGCAACAAAAGTTTATCAAGTGTTCAACTTTTACCTTTGTTGGTGTTTTTTTTGTTGTAGCCCATCCAGACTTCATTGCAAGCGGCCTTTATAGATACAAACTTTACTTAGATAGGCATATGATGTGTGTGGCTGTGTACTGAAATGACCAAAAGAATAGTTCAAAAAGAAATTACAGAAGGACGACCCAGATGATGTCTGAAGTTCCCTGAACAGTAACCTTCACAAATCCTCTAAAATTGCGGGAAGCATCTGGTGTGACGGAAATAAATCTTTCCATTTAATCCTCATTTGGTCAATTTGGATCCATTCACTTCCGTTTTAATAGCAGACTATTTCTAAAACCCCAGAAAGAGAATTTCTTTGATTAATAACTAATTGAACCCATAATTAAATCCAAGCAACGTTTCTGTTAACAACTTTCCCTGTAACCACGTTGGCTGGCTGACACAACAGATTTGGTCTACATGAGTTTGTTCCTGTATGAATGAATTTGTCTATGTTGACCTTTTTCTTTCGTGCTCTTTACATGTTCACCGTCACTCAGCAGACGGCGGCGTGGTCCAGATGTGTAGGTGTAAACATGCTGCTAATTAGGACAAAACTCTCTCTGATCTCCATTCAAAGGCTGAGACTCGCTGCAGACACATCCTTTCCCCCACAGCCCAACACCCCGCCACTGAGCAGCCCCGCACCCAAGACAAATATTTGGGGAAATAGCAACGAGACCTGTTATAAACACACACACAGACCCACACACACACACACACACAGTATATTGCTGTAATCACGAGAATGTTCTACCGGTCATTCCTTTATCCCAAGCTCTGGAGTAGCTGTGAACACAATCCCTCTAGTGGGATTCTATAATCGGTATTGCCGTTTGATCTAATAACCATCATTGTATGATCAAGTTGATGATCAAAGTTTATTGGAGTAATGTAGATGAAAATGCAGGTTGAATGTCCGTGAGACTAACATGGCTGGGAGTAAAGGGATCAAACCATTTTCCATTCGGCTAAAAGTGAAAATGAAAGAACATACATATTTTTTTTATCACCTGTGCTCTATACTAACGTGTTGTAGTGTGTACTGTACATGATTAATAAAATCATGGTTTGAATTATTAAGGTAAAGTAGATTGCTTCAGCAGGTATATCATACTTTTGGTCAACTATAGGATCTAACTTTTGTCCATTCAATATGAGATTGTCGCTCTAAGTATCTCTTAATAATACAGAAAGAGTTCTTACCCTGACCTCTTTGTTGAAGAGCAACATCTCACTCAAATCTGAAGTGTCAATTTGAAATCTCCTATGTGAGAGAGCGCACGCTGTACTTATTATACTAATGTTTGCCCTGTATGCTCAAAGCACAGCTGTAACTCACCGCTGATGAGCCTGAAGTGAAGCTGGAGAAGAAATAGAAGTAGAAATCAGACTTCTCAATCTCTACTGATGCCAATTTCTGGGCCCAAGTCTGCAAAAATACCTTTCTCATGACCAAAAATACCAACCTACAGGTAATACAATACAGGGTTATCCACAGGAGTCACCTCACAGGACACAAATTATTTTGCATGGTTTTTCCACAGACATCTGTGACCGCCGCACTCAAAACTGCCTGAACACCTACATCCACACACTCTGGTGCTGCATCACTATTCAAAAAAATTTGGGACAAGGTCACAAGACTGCTTTCCACTTTCTTTGGCTGCTGCATCCCAACCGCTACATCTCTCTGTCTGCTTGGAGATACCACTCCGACCAGCTTGGACCAGTTTAACAATATAACCCTGTAGGTTGCCTTAGCTGTCGCCAAGAAAACTATCTTCATGAACTGGGAAATCAAAGAGCAAAATTCCTGTATCTATCTGGAAAATCCTGGTACTGGACCACATACGCTTAGATATCTCAAATAACTCATCCAGTAATAACCCAACTTATTCATCACTTTCCAGTTTCCTAGAGTCATAGCTGCTCTGCTGGCCCCCTCTGCCTGAGATCCCACTATCCCCACCACTGCTCATGCCACCAGTCAGTTTGATTGAAATGATCTGCTCCCCTTTCTCTTTTTAATCCACTTAGACATGAGAGTAAACTCATCATAGGGTTAGTGAGCTTTGAGGATTGGTCGAACATTGGGTTCCAGCACTACTTGGGATGGTGGGGGCCGGGGGGTGGGGCAGTCTGGGAGGTCCAGGGCACCTTTTTTTTAACCATCGGCCTCGGGTCTGCTGGATCCTTTGATGCTCTGAGGGCCGGAAAAGACAGGAATTCATCTCACCCTCAGTCTTTTTTAATATACAACCAACACACACACACACACACACACACACACACACACACACACACACACACACACACACACACACACACACACACACACACACACACACACACACCTGTAACCCTTCGTCTGGTTCATCAGTGTTTGTTACACACATCTTTAAAATAAAAACATTTTTTTTAAAAAGTTTTTAAAGAACCTGAAGTGTCACTCTGAAATCTCATGCTGGTTGGAAGAGAGCACACTGTACCTACTGTATTACCCTACTGATGTTTGTGCTGTATGCCTAAAGCTGCGACTCACAACAGATGAGCCTGAAGTGAAGCTGGGGGAGACCAGCTTATTTTAATTACAGAGCACAAGAAGAAGATCTGAAAATCTCCAGCCCTAATGGTTGCTGCTTATGTCTGATCGATGAAAAAAGCAATGAAGGGTACGAAATTCACTTTCATGCTGATTAACAGGGCATCTCATCTCAGGTTTTTAGGTGAAGGCACTTTAATATCAGTATATATTGAAAACAGCAATAGATGAACCAACACAAGCTTAATGTTTAGTAGCTAGTATTTTAGCATGCTAACATGTGACACATTATTTAATCAACTAGCCATTTGTCTTGCATCACTCTTATCACGTAACTTTCAAAGTCACTTTCAAAGTCTAAGAGACACACTTGTGTCTGATGGTATAAATGAAGCTCTCGACTTATTGGACAATCTATGTTGTTAGTCTCACCTCTGGAGCTTTGGGTCACCAGATTAATGAGATCCCAGAAACAAGCAGTCAAAATGAGTTTCCTCCGTAGGGTGGCTGGACGTATCCTTAGCGATAGGATTAGGAGCTCTGTCAGCAGGGAGGAGCTCAAAGTAGAGCAACATCCCCAGAAAATGGGCAGTTTCGATACACCCGCTTTGTGAAGCATTCATGTTTTCGAGTTTATGAAACATAGAAGTCCATATGATGTTGTCTCTTGTCATTACGCCAAGCTATCTGTAGCCACATTCAGTTGTCTTCATTCTAAAACTAAAACAAAAACAAATATAGTATATAACGGTTTTCACCGCCACAGCAACTCACCACAGGTGTGTGATTGACAGTGCTTTGTCAGTTGATTTTTGAAACACAAATTGTCAGACGTTCTGATAAAAGCTGAGTTCCTGGAGCTTCCACTCCGTCAACAGCAGCAATCTCGGATCATGAGGTCAGGATGATGAAGTTTCTCTGACTTTCCAAATCCAAAGTCTGACCTCGGGAGTGTTCCAGTCAAATCTTCCGTCTGGGATCTTGGAAATTTTGACTTCTCGGTTCAACTGGAACACACCAGTACCTGGAGGTAGCACCAGAAATCTAGTTAGAAGCACAAAAGCAGAAGCACAGAAATAAGCACTTAACTATGGAGATAGTGAAATATATCGGTCGCTATGATGGCTGTTGTGTCATGCTTCACACCGCTTATGGATTCTCACCAGGATGCTCTGTGAAGGCACACATCATTGTGGTGCTGTGATGGCTTGGGCTGATCCAGTCTGAACTCACCAAAGGGAACACAAAGGAGGCCATTTGTCAGGATGTTGTTGTGCAATGGCTGAGTGAAGGTGGCTTATGAGTCCAGACAGGCGTGGAATACTGGAAGTTGACTTTAGGCTTACAATCCCAAGGTGGTAATTCTACCTTTGTATTTGCCCTATGGAAATGACGGTAGTCCATATTTCTTCATGTCAATGAGAGCAGATAGAGGGAATATACTGTACCTTTAAGTATCTCTGAGCGACCGGCTCCTCACCATGGGGAATTACTCGGTGAAGCCTTATTTCCACTAACAAAGACTGCATGGAAGGTTAAGCTCAATGTCTCTGGAGATGCCTGCCAGTTGGACTGATTAGCATTATTGGCGCATGTGTGCAGCTTGTTTGGGTTCCTATGTGAAAGATGAGAAATTTACTGAACCAAAAAGGAGGAAGGCCTGCCAGTTAAAAGCTATAAGTGCTGAAAGAATGAAAATAGAAGCAGATGAGAACTTGTGAATGTGAATGCCAAGGCCAAACCGGGGACAGGGCTCTGGAAATCAGCTTCAGCTAGATGCTTGAATACATGTGTCTCTCTTATGTAATATGTGTCTGTATTGTTTGCATCCCTGCAGAAAATAATATAAATACTGCATGATTATTTCATATTAGAGAACAGTGTGGAAGCTGATATGGTGGACGTGCCTTTCTCTATCATATGATTAATTTGTGAAATAGAGTGAAGACGTTTATCAGTCACACTATATAAAAATTCATTTTTCAGTCATGCAGATTGTTGTAGCCCAATGATTAAGATGTATGGTGGCAGTAATGTGCAAATGATAGCTGAATGCTCAGGGAAGACAGCCAACCCTCTTCATCACATCAACAACCTGAGCTGATGGGGGAACGGACACAAGCGCAAACACACACATGCACATACATGCATGCACAGACGCTTTATACTGACGTGTTGTGTATTTATTTAGTCATAACAGTCTCTCACGTGTCCAGCACTTGATGAGACTTGACTGCGTTGACAAATGTTAGCTGGGCTGACTGAGATAATAAAAATTAAAGAATTTCAAGTAGAGTTTGGGGTAAGGTTCAGCTCAAGTTTATGGTGGGGTATGAGAGATGCCGTTCAGAAGTGGTGATCATGATCTGACTGAAATGAGTGATAATAATTATCTTCTTTCAGACTTAATCGCTGGATAGTTGCAGGGTAATTTAACTGTTATTTTATGTTGTAATATATATGTCGTGAAAATACTGTAGGTGTAGTTGATCACTAACTGTGTGAATGAAAAGCAGTGAAACAGCAGTTTGAAAGGTCAGGTGACCAAAAGAAACATTATTCTGTTTTTGTCTTTAATTTCTGTTCAAAATTAATTTCTTTATTTTCTTTCCATAGCAATATTTAAATATATATTCAAAATATTTCACCATTTTACTTTACTGCAGATATGTCCCTCACAGGTCTGTTCATAATTTTGTTCACACAATTTGTCTGTATTAATGGAGGTATCTGCTGTAAGTTTTGCAGCCATTAAAAGACATGGCAATCATATTTATCATGTGTAATCAGACATAAAATGCTCTCTCTCTCTCTCTCTCTCTCTCTCTCTCTCTCTCTCTCTCTCTCTCTCTCTCTCTCTCTCTCTCTCTCTCTCTCTCTCTCTCTCTCTCTCTCTCTCTCTCTCTCTCTCTCGCTCTCTCTCTCTCTCTCTCTCTCTCTCTCTCTCTCTCTCTCTCTCTCTCTCTCTCTGAGGAACACCATCTTAATTACAGAAAGAGACAAGTTAACAGATACAAGATTAACAGTTACAGCATCTTTCAATATGGGTTTAAAATTGATTAGTGAGTGTAAAATGCAATCAAAAGTGTCACGCCATGTCAGGTGTTGAAAATTCATTTAATGTCTAAGGTCTCATAGCAGGTGGAAGCTGTGAGACGTCTGACCTTAAGGACTGTCCTATCAATCTGTCTGAACCACAATCATAGCTATATAATGGTAGTGGTACTTTTCTGTGTCTATTAGTTATGATGCTGTGATTGAAGTACTGATGTTATAATGATCTGGAGTAGCATCAAAATGTGCACCGCCAGAGGGTGGCCAGTTCAAGCCCTGTGTGAACCAAAAAGTATCGAGTGTGAACTGGCAATGGAAATGTGCGTGTGTGTGTGTGTGTGTGTGTGTGTGTGTGTGTGTGTGTGTGTGTGTGTGTGTGTTATTATAAGTATTAGTAGTAGTAGTAGTTTTAGTATTAGTATTAACCCACAAGCTATTGACTTGACATTATGAACATGGACATTAATTTTATATGGAATACATATTGAAATAATATGTAAGTAGTAATATAGACATTTTAAAAAAAGATATATTACAACACACACACACACACACACACACACACACACACACACACACAATCCTCTGATCTGTGCAAACGTCATGCACGTTGTGTCAGAGACTCTGGTGGTCGTAGTATTTTGAATGCATGTTTTATCCTAACATTCACACATGTTCAGACCAAATTAAAACCTACAGGTATGTTACTGAAGTCTGAGCAATCTTCACAACATTTTCCTGGTATGATATGTGACAAAGATCTTCATTGGAACAAGGCTTTCATAGATCATTTTTTAAAAACCTGTTAGGTCAAGAATATTTCTAAGTAATTCTATGTATTTCTATGCCAAGATCATGAGCATCAGTTAACACCAAGGATAGACTTTCTATCAACAAGCAATGTCTGAACAAAACTTTGAAAAATAGTTCAGACGTCAGTCAGAGAGAGATGATAGAAGATTGAGACAGAAACTGATCAGTCAACAACTGGAAGCTCAGAAAAACCCATCCATTATAACAGAACTAGTCTACACTAGGATCAGACCTTCAGGGGGTCAGCATACAGTTGGTTATAAAAGTGGTCAACTCCCCGTGTAATTCATAATTTTATTAGAAAATAGTTTATTATGTGATAATTTACCGTATTTATGTATGTATGCATGGTGTAACACACACACACACACACACACACACACACACACACACACACACACACACACACACACACATACACACACACACACACACATATATATATATATATATATATATATATATATGCATGTAACTGTATAAGTCGGAGTGTAAACAGTTTTGTGCAGTACATTTTTGAGTTTTAAAGAAAGATGCCAAAACTGCTATTTGTTGGCCTTCTGTAAAATATTGTCTCATTGATTGTTTCCAATTTTCTTGCTTTGAAATAGAATGTGAAGTGTCCCCAATGCATTTGTGTGCATTAAAATAAAAATTATTTGGAAGAATTTTGAGGTTTACTCAGACATACTGTTATTATTATGAACATAACTATGCATGATTCAACCAACTTAGTGTGCCACTAATTTTCCCTTCTGGGATTAAATCACTACATAAAATTAAAAAAAAAATTATGTTACGGTTTAATGAACAACAAAAACAACACAAAGAGAAACGGACACGGACACAATACTGTAGATGGCAAGCATAGATGAAATCTAATATTTGCTGCAGATTCCAAAGGCATAATAGTAAAAACAGGAACCTGACCTTAAAAAAAAAAGAACAGGTGGAACCACTTTCTAAAATAAAATTAAAAAAAACATCAGTTCCAGCAAATACTACAAAGCAAGGCAGGCTTTTACCAAGCAATTTCAATCAGGAAATAATAATTCTGAGGAGGGTAATTATATGCATTTAATTGTTATTATGCTCACAACGGGAATAGCTGGTGACATGTGAGCAGCCTTTGGCAGCAAAACCCCACAATGACATCATCATTTCTCATGGACAGTAATGCAAGAATTCACCTGGATGGAGCAGATGCCGCAGGTGGAAGAGTCTGTCGGAACAGGATGGATGTGATGCAGAGCAGAGCCTCGGATGAGCTCACTGGAAAGGTTCCATTAACCAGCTGGTTCTGATGGAACCAGAGGTGAGTCACGCTGATCAGACACCAGCAGACACCACAGTATGATTTCAAAAGTATCACTGGCTGACAAAGACATTGGTGAAATTTAATTGGTTGAATCAAAAAGTATGAATGTTATGGGTTAGACTTGGATGCAAGAACTGGGACCGATAATAGAAGCATAATAAACAGAGTAACTATGACTTCCAAAGTGAACCGAGTCTCTTCAACTATAACTGTGTTTGATAAGTTCAAACATGAGTAATGAAACAGACCTGAAAATGCTTTTCATGGGGTATTTCTTAGCCTGTCTAAATAGGAAAAGCTTCAGTGTACGTATTAAAATCAATTGTGTTATGCACTTCAGGCTTAGACTGTTTTGCATGCTGACTCAACAGAGGTCAGATTAAGTCCTTCAACCAAAATGAAGCCATGAAACTAAAATGCTAATTTAAAATTATATAACAAATAACATGGAGTTAGAAATTTGTCATTTGCTCACAAGTTATTAGCAGTCCAACAAAGAAAAAATAAAATGAGTGAAAAACAAGTAATGCTGATTCAAGAGACTTTAAAAGAGAGTGATCATTGTAAATAAATATATGGATCAAATCTTCCCTTACATTTGGAAAATTTTTAGTGGAGTTTGAAGATATTTTGTTTGCCCTGTGTCTGCATTTCAACATGCTGATCAACACTTCAGAGATTTTACTGAATTCCTTAAACAGAATTATAGACATTTTGGAACGTAGGAACCTTTTCATAGTTCTGAGAAGTTAGTTTCTCCAAACCCACAAGCACTGTGAGCTACTGTATTGTAATTCTTGGAACTACATTATGAGGACATTCTTTTTGCTTCTTTATTTCACTAGAGCCACTAGTATGGAACTGGTATTTTTATTGGCATATCACGAGTGTGAAGCTGTCTTACAGCTTGTGATCTTAAAACTGACACAAAACGCAGACAAATGTCCCTCAACTTGTTGTTTTGTATTTTGCAAAAGTGATGCTGTGCAACAAGTGATGGCCATCTTATAGCGCTGCTGTGTTCCTCCTGTGCAGAATCAAAGCAGCTAATTAATTTTCAATGGAACTACTGATGAAGACGTGTCTTCATTTTCCATACTGGTAGTCGTCACGGTCTAAATAGAACAAAGACAGCATCAGTTCCATCGGTGACCCCTGTCCTAGACCCGCTGTCCCTTCCATGGTTCACGCCACTCAGTAGAGAAGGTTTTCAAATAAGCATAATGACTTCTATAGATAATTTTAATTACCACACATTTTGGTGTTGTTCCATTTGTATGCATCCAGTGCTAGCAATGAAGAACACTATATAATAGTACGATCTTCCCCCATTATCTATAATGGAAGACAATCATGCTATTATACACAGTGTTTTTCATTATCTCGTACACTATTACCTCCTTTATTTTCCTTTTTTTAACAACCCTTAAGTTCCTCTTTTTCACCGTCACTAATTATCATTCTGGTCTAATACATTTGGTCTAAAGAAGAGCTATTATGGTTTTGCACAGAATTAAAAGAACTCACACACGTGTATTTCGCTTTTCTTCAGTTCACATTATTTTATCTTTTTGTTTGTGCATTTATCCACTGATTCACTATGTTCAGTTACTCTGAAGGCTGTTTCTCATCATCACATTCTCTGTTTGACATATGGCTAAATACAGCTAGACCACTAAGCATTTATAACCCAGTACTTTGTCTATCCACGCTCTCCTCCTCCTCCTCTTCTTTCTTGGCTTCATATGGGTTTCAAAGTTCTCTAACTTCACAGGCTTTAGTCTCAAGAAAATGTGAGCTAAATTAATCAAAGGTGGTCAAAACATGTGCTTTGAAGGTTTTGTTATTTTTTTTACACACTCATTCACTTACAATGTGTAGCAACTGTCCCACAAACACTCAAAATTAAGTGTAGTGAGACTGATGGATGACTGGGTTTGATTTCATGGTGATTTTGTGAAAGGGAAAACAAGTATTAAAATATGCTCCGTTTTTGCCACCAGCTGAGAGGACAAAATGAAAATATTTAAGTCCTTCCCATGACCCTTCATCAGTTCTGTGTGTGTGACTCCTGGCTGAAACCCTTCAATTGATTGATGGAACACAATGCAGTGAGAATAAAGCAACACAACCAGTCGGATCAGGAGAATGGATCGAAGCCAGGAGGTAATCCTACATCGTTTGTGTTTCCTTTTTCTTCCAGCTGAAGCAGCAAAGTGAGATGTCAATGAAGATGGACTCACTCAGAAAAACACTGACAATTCATCATATCTTGGATATGTTAAACCTGTGACATAACAAAATATGTCAGCACAGAGAAATATCTTAACAGAGTCAGCTTCCACCATCTAGCTACAGATGCTGGCTGCAGTGAAATTTGATATTTTCAATTTGATAATCTCGTGAAGTTTCAAAAGCAGAGATGTTCACATGGCTCTCGGTCAAGTTCACAAAAGGAAAACTTTTGCTGGTCAACAGGCTGACAAAGGCTGAAGGTGAGTTTGATAAACGCAAACATATCAAGGAAACAATGGTGGAAACCACAGAGTTTATAAGACCTTAAGTAGTAGCAGTAAGATTACTGGGATGCTGCACAATCTCTGGTGTCAAATCAGATGCGTGTGCAGTTTAACGCTGGCGTTGATCATGATTTTTAAATCAAACCATGTTTTTCGAACCTGATCACGAATTAAAGAATTCACAGAAAATAACAGGAGGTGAATTCGGTTGCAGGAGGTATCATGACTCATCGCGTCTCACGCTTTAATAACAAACCAGATGGCCGTGGAGACACGGCGTCACCCTGCGCTTTGATGTCCCACAGGAGGCACATCGCCCTGAGACGAGCCGAGGAAACAGATGAAGAAGATATTTCATTTTGCTGTTGTATCGTAGCCCCTGGATGCTAAATCACAGATGTTCAAAGATGAACACCAGCCATTACCACGGCGCTGTTTTTGCCAATGGATTGCTCACAATAATAAATTGTGTTTCTCATTATGAATCCTTGACCAGGCTTATGTAGTGTTGGTGGTTCAATGCTATGCTACAGCTCTTCGTGGGACCTTAGAGACACATGGTTATATGACTTTAGAAGACACAGGACTAATGTAATTGCACATCCTTACTTTCTATCTCAGCCATGTAAAATATTTACTTAAATCAAATATAATCACAGTGTCTCTCCTGCGGACACCAACTTCACCAGCTTGTTACACCTCCCAAGTTCACCCTCTCATTTTCCTCTAAAGATGTAGTAAAGATATATCTGTCTTTGGCTCATCAGGTCAGATGACTGAAAACTGCACAGAACCGTGTCATGAGAGGTTTTGGTCTCTTTTCTCTAGGCAGAGGTGCACCCTGTAATTTCTTTCCACTCGCATGATCCCCAGCATATCACATGAAACTGTTTATGGCACTCTTTCCTGTTTTTTGTGGTGCTATATGTAAAATCCTCTGTATATTATACTTGTGTTACGAGGCATGCAGGTCCACACAAACACAAAAACCCCTAATCGCATCGTGACAAGTTCCCCAATGTGCCCTGGCAATAGCATCGTTTCCCACACACAGTGTTCAAATGGCCCTCGGCCTGTTAAGCCCTCCGAGAACGATCAGCTATGCAGGCGGCATTCCAAGGCCACGCTATAGCGAAACCACCTCCCTGTGTGTTCCTTGATCCATCCGTGTCGGCCCGTCTGAGCCGGACTGACAGCTGCGCTTTCCGATTTCAACCTCAGGATTTCACAATAAATCAGGTTCCTGAATTGATGGAAAACAACTTCCACCTCATATTGGTGTAAGCACTCATACTTAAGATGCTTTTCCATGAATTCTGACCAAACTGTTGAACTGAAAATTTTAAAGGTGGATATGTGATGCGGATGATGTTTAAGGAAATTACTTCGTGCTTCTCCACAAGTTCTAAACTCCTACTGGAATTTCATGAAGGATACAATCCTAAGAGATATGACTGAGGTTGCTTTTAATTGTCTATGGTGTTGTTCCAGACGTAAGAACTTGTAATTAGATTACACTCTTGTTGTCAGCCTGTGTTACTATCTTCTGTGTAGGTTTCGAACAAACTGGGAGATACCAGAAACACACGAAAATTTCCAATGCAGTAAACATTCATGGCGGTGCAGTGGGCAGCGCTGTCTCCTTACTGGTTCCCACCTCCAACAATATGCAATTTAGGTGAATCGATCACTTAAATTCATTTGTAGGCGTAAGAATGGGGTGTGGGTGATTGTCTGTGTAACTGCACAACATGCTGGCGATGCACCCGGGGTGTACCCTACCTCTTGCTGCAGTCAAGCAGGGATAGACTCCAGCAAACCTGTCATTTATAAAGCAGATAAGTGTCTTCAAGATGAATGTATGAATAAATAATCAGAATCTAGATTGTCAGTATTTCCAGGTCAGTTTATGATTGACTATTAAATACATCAGAAATATGTCCTTACATTGTGCCAGATATTTGTTTAAGTACAATTTTTGTGTGTTCCCCATTCATGTTTCATGTCACATCTGCAAAAACCACTGATGAATTCAATGACAATTGCTTGCCTGGTAAACAAGTTAGCAAATAGCTGGTGAGCATTGACCACAGGTGATCACTTTAAGTGTCAGATCTGTTGTTACTTTGTTGAAGACCAACATAAATCCAAATGGTGCTCTGACTGTGCCTGGAATATGCAACAGGTTGGCAGCATTTGCTTCAGCAAATATATAATGAACATATTTTCAGTATTTATCTGTTTCTAACTGGTGAGCGAAAAAAATCTTTTTCCCTCTATTCATTGGTTGAATGATTGAAACAAAAGTTTTGGTTGTGAAAAATACATGAAAAAGAAGAAATCAGGTTTGAGTAAAACATAAAACTGTCAGAAGACATTTGCCTTTGGGGAGGCCTTCTCTGTGAACCCTAACCCGACCTCCATCCACTGCCCTTAAACTACTGTGACATATAACTTAAAGCTGTTGATTGGTCAAGCTTGACTGAGGTGGAACATTTCCAGGAAGGAAACACGATGAGGGACTTGATGTCAGGAAAAATGTTTTGCAGCGAACAAAGTGAGGCAAAGCTGGATTTCTTCTTTCATCCACTAAAAATCTGGTTATTGCAGCTTCATTCTCGTCCTACAGGCCTTGTCATTTCCGAACACATTCAGATTACTCATCTGCCCTCTGTCCTGGAGGTGAAGACTATTTCAGACTCTCCAGGGCACGTCCTGTTTAGAGTACGATGTGCCACTGTGCTGTGACTCATAGCTCTAAACAGAGGCTATGAGGACTAATCTTGGCTGATGGTGTCAGGCCACAGGCTGCACATGTCTGACATAAGCCATCACTTATTCATTTCCATCTCTTGAGTTTGAAGTCCGCAAGTGACTTTTGTTTCACTGGCAGTACTGAGACGTTGACTGATGTCAATATCATCGCTCATTTATGGCCTGGATGTGGGTGACATTAGCTTCTTATCCCAGACAATGATAAGATGATGAAGATGCTGCTTTGTTGAAGGCAGAATGGAGGATTATTCATTCATTCAATTGTTATAATTTTAACACTTAAAGTGGTCAAATTGATCCCCTGACCTTTTGTTCCTTCGTTATTTTATGAATAATGAAATAATTCATAATTCATGAAATAATTTATGAAAATTATTGCTTAGAAAAAACAGATTGTCACCATACCTTTAATCAGGATTGTCTAATCTTTTGCATTTTGTTTTGCTTTCTACCTTCAACATGCATTATATTATCATGTATCTGTGTTATGCTGTTACTTAATTTTAAATAAACAACTATTATACCTGCTAGTCTGCTTGGTCAGTTAAATAAAACCAATATCAAAAGATGTCAGCTCAAGGTGTGCAGTGTTTAAATATCTCAAACATGAAAAAAAAAATGCTTTTCACCTCAAGAACTTTGCAGAATTAGAGAGCATTGAATTAGAGACAGCGAGAGAGCACACCACTGGCTACTGTAGAGATGAAACATTGACTGTGTCATACACATGGGACAGGGTCTGCATCCAAACAATGTTCTGGCATGGAGAGCAGCAATGGAAAACAGCTTGCTCTTATTTGTATGACCGGTGCGTGTCACTCCACTGAAGCCAAAATCATTAGGAGTCAACAGCAATTGGCCTGCTCAAAATACAATAATAAAATAGCTCATTTATCCACCATGCCTCCTGTCACCAAAGTGCTAATGGAGCTCAGCAGAGCAGCAAGAAAGCCGTTTACAACAGAATGCAAGGGAGACATCAGGACAAAGTGAAAAATTATTTTAAAATGATTTTGTTAAACCAGGAGCTATTTGTTAGCACAGCAGATTGGTGAAACATTTAATGACATGACAGGTAAGCATAGTGAGGCTTCAAATTTAGATCTCTTGTATTTGTAGTCATCCCACGTACATAACGGTCTGGAGTCGTATCATCCAGGCATGTTATTTACGTTGGGGTCCCACATCAGACTAAGAGTCCTGCAGATGTTGGGGGATACCTGGACAACAGGACTGGAAATCTCAAGTGTGATGAAGAAACTCAGGAGAGTGAGGTTATTATATCATCATTTGGAAGCCATTTAAAGTGCTGAAACTGTTTATGGGCTGAGGATGTCCTCATACACTTAGGTTGAACTCAGAGGCAGCTGTTCTAAATTGGAGGTAGACCAGACCAAATCCAATTCACAAGCATCTTCATTTATATATTTTAAATAAATGAAATGAATTTACATTAATATATGTGGCATGGAAACTAAAACAAAGGAGATTAGAACTGGGTGTAATGAAAGAGAAGGAATGGGACATGAAGAGGTGGACTGGAAAGAAGAAAGGATGAGGGATTTTTTTTAACAATTGGAGATATTGCAGTTGCTCAATCAGAGGAGTGATCAGTAAAAACAGTGTGGTCATAAAATGTTGCTGCCAAACAGTCAAAACACATAATTTTCATTACAGTAAATGAATGGAAATCAGATGGTGTGTCATCCATTTGGTCTGCTGATGTGGCTTCTTGTTGTTTCTTAGACAATGTCAGTGGAATAGGCCGTCCTTCAGTGTGACCCTGGACACATTTGAGAACACACTTCTAAATGAATGCTGTCATGTATGGCAGAGACCTCTGAACGTGGTCTAGTAATCAGATCCCGATGCGTCCTCTGTGAACCTTTGGTGCTTTCATACCTGAGGTGTCCTCATTTAATCAGATGCTAATAATCTTTGAAGTTAAACTGATGAGCACCATTTTTAAGAGGATATTCCCTGATTTGCTTCAGTCATGGAGGTGGAGAGTCTATGTTCACATGTTCTCATCCTTTCACTCACCTTCATCTGTTTACTATAGCTGCGCAAGGTTCCATTTGTTTTCCAACGTTTAAAACCTTTGCGCCAGAAAGCATTTCATTCAAGTGCTGAACATGAAGCAGAACGTTTTCAAGGCTAGAGACAAAAACTACATTTTAGGGTTCTGAAAAAGATCAAAGATGTTACATTGGCACAGTAGAATAGCATGCTTTCTTTCACACAGGCCGTTCTGTGAAATACTTCATGTTGCGCTGCAGCTCAGGATATCTCATAGCGACTTGGATTCGTTTGTGCTGATGGTACATTTAAGCGTGATGTGTTTCATCTTGATGCAGAAGGTTTCCTTTTGCATCAGCATGAGACACAAAGGGATCAGGCAAAATGGCATTCCAGTCAGGCAACCCTTGAGTCTCAAATGTTTATTATCACAGCAGCAGAACATGCAGTATTTCGGGATTGACTTCTAGGCTCCAACCACAATCTCTCCCTGCAGATATGTTTACATAAAGGCATTGGGGAGTGATGAGCAAACTTCATGAATCCCATAACTGGAGCATATTGGTGAGGCTGAAAGTGCAGACAGAGAGCATGCAAGGATCCCCTACAACTTAACATGAGCAGTATAAGAATAATACTTCTTTCAAATGAACTGGAAAGACACCAGTCTGCTGACTCTGTACTGGTGTCGGCCCAGACAAGCTGCTGCAGACAAACAATATTGTACTGATAAAAAAAAACGTTAAACCTGGTAGCAATGCAACTTTTCTGGCATGATGTCACATTCACTGATCAGTAAATGTAAATTCACTAATGTAAGCATCACTGGAGGTTGTTTTGTGAACTCAGCATGTCTGTAGTTGGCCCAAGGATTGTCATGATGAAAGTCTAAATGTCATGACTCCTTAACACCAAAGTTTATTTCTAATTCTATTAATTTTTAGCAATTTTTCTCCATTAACATCTCCTGTCTTCTCCACCTCCCCTACACTCAGTCAGTTCATTCCCTTCACCTGTTTCCTCAGTCATCTGTAACCCATCTCTCAATAAGCCTCTGCCCTACTTTACTCTGCTCAGCACTCAGTTTCCTGCCAGATTGTTAGTGTTCATCCTACATTCCAGCATTCTTGTTTCCTGTCTGAATATCTATTACTGTTAATGCCTGTTGCCTGCTCCCTGTTGGATTTGTTTGCCTGTTTGGACTAATTACCTGATGTTTTGAACTCTGGTTTTGAATTAAACACGGATTTCAATTCTACTCTCCGTTTGTGCTTTTGTGCTTTCTGTCAGTTTTGGTCCAAAGTGTGATACAAAATGTTTGCAGCTGTTTAATATGTCTAGAATTATTCAATCCTGCTTCTAACTATGAACCACTGTGTAATATTTTGTCCTCTTTTAAATACCTCAAATTCACAAACCCATGAAACAGAATTCCCTGTATTTGTTTCCTTTCAATTTTTCTACAAACCATTTAAAAAAAATTGTTGTGGAGTTACGTTCCAAAATATCCAGAGCCGTAGTGTTACTCAACCTTAAGCTGTCGTGATCACAATGATGTCACCTTTCACTTCAGTTTTGTCGTTTAGTTTCCAAAGTGATATAAATGCTTTTCATTTGCTGTTTTGATGCAAAACCAAAGTCAACTATTTTTCTTCTCTTTAACTTCAGTTCTTGCATTTTTTTTTAGACTTGACTATTTCTGTTGACCTCCACTTCCATCATCACTTTTTTTGTGAGTAACTGGACACCAAAATTTCCAGACATCCCTCTTGGGGCAATGTATTTTATTTTTAGCTGCCTAAGTCTGATGCAGAGAAGATGCTGGGGATTATATTGTGTATTATAATGAATTAAGTGCAGGCCATAACCTTTAAATGAATGTCAGCTTAGAGCATGTGAAAAGAGATGGAAAGAGATAGGGTGGAGTAAGCAAGAGATGCAGTTGGCTGATCAAGCACTAGATTGATCTTAACAGCAAATAATTCTCTCATTTTGGCTCATCCATTTAGTGTTCTTGGCAAAAATATAATCTACTCTCTGAACAGGAATTAATCCACTCTGTTAAGAGTTTGTCTGGGACTTGAGCATCCTTAGGGGCAAACAACAATGTGGAAAACAATTGTGAACATCAATGCCGCAAAATGACATCATGTGAGTTCAACAATGATATGCTTTGAGAGTAATACAGCCTGAAAAAGAAAGATATTCTCTGAACTCACAGCAACAGAATGGACCAAGTGTTACAGGGAGTCATCAATCTCCATCATGGCCCGGAGCTACGACCCTTGTTATCTATTTCTGTATAAAAAATGTTTTTTTTATTCTAAATTTTGATTAACGTTATTGAACCTGTGTATAGAAATTATTAAACCACTCTAGCACACAATGTTAGTCGACATATATACAGTACAGTGTGTACAGGCCATAGCACACACACAAGGGGCCTGTAAGCATGTAGTTGAAGGGAAGGTTGAGTGGGAGGCAGCTCCATCATGATGCGCCTCAATGAGCACCTTATAAATGGGGACGGCGCCTTGCTCAAGGGTACTTTGCTCAAGGGCACCTCGGCAGCGCTCGGGAGGTGAGCCGCCCTCATTTTGTAAAGGGACCATGTTTACAAAATGAGTATCACACTCAACATATTATTGAGACCACAGACTCACAAGGAGCTGTTACTGAGGTGAATAATGAAGTATGAAGGTGGTCATTGTCTCATCAGCTTAAATACAATCAGACTCGTTAAAACCGGTGGAGTTGGCCTCTGTTGGTCATTAAAATGAACACGTGTTTAAGACACTGACTTTCTCCATTCTTGCTTCTCCCATTCCTCCTCTGGATCATCCAGATGGTCGTTGGCCGACTTCAGATGAACCTGGACATGATCTGGCTTGAGCAGGGGTACCGCTGTGTGCTGCAGGATTTTAATCCATGACGGCGTAGGGTGTTACTATTAGCTTTCTTTGAGCCTGTGGTCCCTACTCTCATCAGGTTAACCAGGTTCTGTTGTGTAGTTCTGGGCTACATGGCACCTTCCTCATGATCACTGATGCCCCACAGGGGGAGATCTTGCACGGAGCTCCAGACCGAGGGAGATTGTCCATCATCTTGAACTTGTTTCATTTTCTAAAACTTGTGCTAACAGTTGTTGACCTCTCACTAAGCTGTTTCCCAATTGTCTTGTAGCCCATCCCAGCCTTGTGCAAGTTTACGGTTTGATCCCTGATGGGCTTACACAGGTCCCTGGTCTTAGCCATTTTGGAGAGGTTGGTGTTTGTTTGATTGTGGACAGTGTGTATAGTGTGGACAAAGTGGATAGATGTCTTTACACATGTCTATACAGGCAAGTTCAAACAGATTCAGCAAATACAGGTAATAAGAGGAGATCAGGGGGGCTTCTTAAAAAATATGAACAGGTCTGTGAGAGCTGGAATTCTTACTGGTTGGTAGGTGATCAAACACTTATGTCACGCAGTGAAATGCAAATTAATGATTTAAAAATCTCAATTTGATGAGATTTTGTTATTTTGCTTTTAGATTCCGTCACTCACAGTTGAAGAGTACCTATGATGAAAATTATAGACCTCTACATGCTTTGTAAGTGGGAAAACCTGCAAAATTTAGCAGTGTAATAATAACAATAACAATAATAATAATAATAATAATAATAATAATAACAATAATAATAATAATAATAATAATAATAATAATAATAATAATAATAATAATAATAAATTAACGTTGATTAATGTTGTTCCTTTCACCAGTAGTTTGAAGCAGACAAAGAAGAAGAGGAAGGGGGAAAAAGTACTTTATCTATCCACATAGGGAAATTATTTTCACCTATTGCACAAATGTGTGCACGTTTGTGCACCTGTACATTGCTTACTGTACTTATTACAATAAGAATCTTTTTTGCATACAGTATCTTCACTGTGAACAGTTTCTCTGTGTTAAAGGAGTCCTATGATGAAAATCACATTTTTTCAGGTCTCTACATATAAACAGTGGTCCTCCCTTACTCCACCAACTCCTAGAATCTGGTCAACAAACACTTCCTGCATCAATAAATATTTTGAATTTTAGGAATTTGTGGCCTTGAATGAATCAAAACGATGGGATTTTGCTAGAGCGCAATTTGTGACGTCACAAACTGCTCTGTGATTGGACACAGTGATTGATGATATTGATTGGTTGACATGGCCAAGGGTTTGACCATCCCCGAGGGAGAGTTCTTTCAGGCTACGCTGTCATTGTGTGGTAATGTCCTAGCTCAGAGCTACACACTGAAAGTTCCTCACAAGCTATTGACGTCAGCTAGCATTTGGCTAACTAGTTAGCCCCGCTTCAGTCATGTGTGTGTGTGTGTGTCCGCTAAAGGCGTATCCTCAACGTCATAGCAAACACAGCTGCGTGTGTCCACACCGCTCATAAACAAACAGCCTCAGCCTTTATTTACAGCCTAACAGATACAGTATAACCTCCCCTGCTCTCTGTGTCGTAACAAGTCGAGGCCAAACCGGTAATCTGACTGGGATAGAAGTGACTGACTCTGTATCCATGACAGGATGTAATACCACTGCATTTTCCTCACTGTGGGTTAATAGATAGGGAGAATAGGGACGGCACCCGATTTACAGCCAGTTCATATATACAGTATTCAAACGCTTTGGCTTACCTTTCTCATGTTTCATTTAGCCTGCGATCTTTCATTGTCCGTTACGATTGTCGAGAAACAGCGTACATCCTGTCTGTAAACATCCAATGCCTTCGCCACTGATTTTTGTCCAACTTGCGAACTGTGTATTTTAAATTCTTTGCGATGTTTACTGGTCAATAGGATCCGCCCATGTAGTGTTGACATAATGAACAACGAAGTCACGTTTGGCTGAGTGAGAAAGCGGCTCCAGGCTGAGCACAGAGAAATCAACAGTTATAAACAAGAGAGACAAACACAAGACAAATAAGTATGAATAAATATGTAGTAACAAAGTTACTGAAAGAAAAGTTCCAGACTGAGGATCAATCCGACACTGGCGCGCGTGCGTTCACGTGCTACACGTAAACAAAACGCATGTGAACGCGAGGGGGGAGGGATTCGGGGCGGAAGTGATTTAATCAATATTCAATAAAAGATATTCAGGACCACAAAAACAAAAAGGTAGAAAACTTTCATGTACAGAAAAGGAAGAATTGAACAATAAAAGAAGATATGTGGTGAGAATTGAATTGTTTGTCAAACAAGGGATCGCTATGTTTCCTGATCTGCATGGAGGCAAGAGACTACTGCCAATGTATAGGCTATTAACTGCCATTCAAATTCAAATGAACACAAGTGGTGCCAGTGACCTAAAACTTGTCTGCTTCTCGCAGTGAAAAAGATGCGTGCCATCCGCATCTCCAGGTGTTCCTTTTTGTCTCTTGATTTACCTGTCATTTGTATTTATGACAGTGTTGTTGTACTCAGAAAACGGTGCACCAAACCTTATATAATTTGTTTTTAAAGTAGATAGAACACAACAGGTAAATTTCAGGTGCTTCAGGTGTTTCAGGTGAGACACTTGGACAGTTCAGCACGTTTCCACGATGCTGTTTTTTTTTTTTTTTTCTGAATGGACTAGATATACCCATTCTGTTTCATTTGTAACTTCAAAATGTCTCCAGTGAATGTCAACATCAACCCCAAGCATCCATCTTCGGCATTGATATTTACTAGATGAAGCTAAAAAAAATTCTCTCATTCCATGAATTTAAAAAAAAACTTGAAACACTAATTTCTTACAATTTTAGAATGTATGCTCATGGACAGCTTCTTAAGTGAAGCACGGAAGCTTTCAGTTGTTTTTATTCAAGGTTCCGTGTTTTGATAAGTTAAAATGTATTGTGAGTGTCTGTGGGAAGCTGCAGGAGTTGCCTCAGGCAGTGTTTGTCAGCTGTATCTGGATAATTACTGCTTTTTTGTCCACATGCCAAGCGTTCCTCCATTGATCTACATTTTCCTCTAACCTGATGGAAAAACTTCCATGCCCACTCTCACCTAATCATTAGGTTAAAATAAAACATTAGTAAAGTGGAGTGACTGCTGAACTGATGCTGCTAACAGCTGTCCATATCAGATCAACTCAGGACAGGAGAAGTCAACAGTGTTTCTGGATTTTGTTGATAAATGTATAACTTGTGGTTTGCATGGCAGAGTCGTAACTAATCAGTGAAACAGCGATCAATTGTGTTTACTGATACTGTGTTTCAAACTCTTCCTGGACTCATACAATAATAAAATTCATAGAACCACGTCAGTTTTCAGTGTGATGAAATCTAATGGATTCAAGGCACAAGTCAGGTCAGGAGAGATTTATTCCGATTCTCTGAATATATTGATGATATAGATGGTGAAATCCTCACATTCCTTACAACAATAACAAGGAGAACAGCATGTTAACATGTGTTCTTGAACAACTACACAGCAATTTACACAAAGCAGAGAACTTATTCAAATCTTTGCTTGATGGACTGAACCTTTTGGGATTTCTTCTTTCATATCCGATCATACAGTCACCTGTTACCAATGAATGTCTTTGGAACAGTCAAGTCAAGCAGTTTTCTTTTTTCTGCTTTCTCATTGTATTTGAGATGTTTTGCTGGCATGTTATTCAGAATGAGCGTAAATCAGTGAAGTTGATGAGGTACAACTTGCCTTTGGACTGTTTTCAGTTGAACTAAATGTCAAAATGAACTAGGAAATTATGATATCCTGTATTATTGATGATTTATAAATCAGTCTAACTTTTGGGGAATTTTGGTAATAATAAAAAATGTTATGCAGATCCCTTATGTATGCATTATGGAATTCATGAATACATAGCTGATAGTTCGTATCTTGTTATCAGTTTTATATTAAATCATCACATAACTCTGGAACATAGAGCCCAGAAAGGACAATGTAAAGTGAAGGGAATGTCTGAAAACAAAGCATGCCAAGTCTAAAAGCCCACAGGGATCTAGTGATCATGCTCATATGGCATGTTTACACCCAATGTGCTATCCAAGATTTTACAAGAAGAAAATAATATATGTGTGCTCCCTAGGCTCTTAATCCTGGGTCATATATACTGTCATTGACAGTGAAAAGCAAGTCATTATGTGCCACAGTGAATGTCACATTAACTTAATTGAAAAAGTTGAACCATAGACTACACAGCAAACATTGTCTTGCAGCATACATTCCTCCTCACACTGACACTTTCAGTCTCACCAGGGGATATTCTCAGGGTATGCTCTCATCAGACACTTCAAAAGACATCCTCAGGGCATTAATTCATGGCCTGTTGCCCGAGCTCAGAGACGAGCATTTTGACTTGATATTAATTTCCCTGTCACCAAAAGCAGTTCAATAACAAGTGTGAACTCAGTCTGACACCTGAGTTATCTCATGACTTGCTTAGAATAATAGCCTATGGTAATGACGTTCATGGAACGGCCAACAACACTGTATAACGTTTTCATACTATTTACTTTCATAACATCAAAATACTAATTAAAAATTGATGACATGTTTCATTTCTTCCTACCTCAAAAAAATTAAAGTAGACTGAAGTTCTCCCATCTTGTCCTAATTGTGGAGCCACAATGAGTACAGTTGGGATCAGTCAGTGGAACAACAGTACCAGGTTCAATCTTACACCATCCAGAACCCATTGCAAGTGGGTTTTACTGAATTCCTCAGATAGGTTTCTGAACCTCTTTGCTTTTTAGTTGTTCATCTCTTTTATTCATGAATTTTCCAAATTTCTCTGAGGGAGTCTTCTCCATGAATGAAGTTATCTCTATCTATGTATCTCTATCTGGGTAGGATGTCAAGTTTTGTAAAAAAAAATAAAAAATAAATAAAAGCTTGCTTTAAAAGAACATAAGTGGAAGAAGGGGAGGAAGAGAGAAAGAGATGATAAGTCTATCATGAACTGTAGCAATTCTGTAAATTCTGTAAAGTATTCTAATTCTGAATCCAGTCAGTTCAAAGAAAATGCAGTGTAATAGATTAGCATGTGCTCTAGCAACTGAGCTGATCTCAACCTGTTTATGGGACTTTTCAAGCTTGTAAAAATGGCAGCAGTAAAGAACAACAGTATGCATATAAATATAAGTGCTGTTGTGCAAAAAGAATGGAGCACATACAACAGCTAACTCTTAATCAAATTTTAAAAATGGCCAATATGTTTTATAAACTAATGATAATTGAAGTAAAATGGTGCTCCCATCATTTCTAAAAGCATGAAGTTCACATGCTACTCAAGTAACTATCATGTAGGTAGAGAATATTCACAAAGACAGTTTTAAACTCTCCTGGAGAGAGACTGGAAAATGAAAGTGCAGCAGAGCCTTTTGGTCTGGCCTGACATTACTGGAAAGGGAAGTGACAGCCCTGCTGCACATAAACGTTTAGCTGACAGTAGCCCTTTCATATCACGGAAACACCACGTACCTGTGACGTCTTTGTGTCAGGTAAATAGAGACACTTGGATTCACATATTGGTTATTTAAAAGAGAGCAGACGAGCACAGTGACCAAATTCCTATGCAAAGACATTCCTTGCAGTTGCAAGAGAGCAGATAAGTAAACATAATCACAGGCTGATTTAACATCCAATTTTGTCACAATGTAATTTTCGTAGCCTATAGTTTATTTGCTCTAAACTATCCAACGTATGAAAAGATTCCATGAGTTTACCTATCAAAATCCCGTTTGTCATGTGTGATAAAACAGCAAAGACAGACAGTTTGAGGTCAGTGAAAGCTGAAATTTCGCAGAGCTAAACAAGCAGAACTTTGCAGAACGAGCAGAACAAATCTGTCACATTTGTAAAGAAGTCCATAAGCGTATCAATCAGCAGCTGTACTGACCACTGCCTGCTTACTGTAGAAAGCTCCTGCCAACACACGCAAACGTGCCAGCACACACACAAATACACACTCACAGATGTTTAGTCAACAACTTCCCATTTTTCTCAAGTCTGGTTTCCACTCTTCACGCTGACCTGCCAGTCCTTGTTTCATAAGGAACATCCTATTTGGCCTTGACAGACTGTGTAATTATGTCAAAGATGCTTTCAGCGTGCTTCACACGATGCCTCTAAAATGTTTACACCCATCAAAGGTACATATTAGCTTCCCACACGTAACGAAACACACACAGACACACACACACACACACACACACGCACACACACACACACACACACACACACACACATAAACATTTCAGTAAACCTCACCCTGAAGCCAGCTCCGCTCAGCCTGTATCCTGTCATCCTCTCCCCCCAGCAGGCAGGCTCAAACAGACGTGGACACGTGCTTTTGCTGTTCAATGGAACATTCCCCAGATTCTGCCTTTAAGGGAATGTTTGATTTGTGGGTCCACAATGAGCAATCTGTTAACCCCGCACCTAAATACAGAGACCCAACTGTTTCTTTTAGACCAAATGTTAGTTTATCTGTAAGCGTGTGTGTATGCACCTGCTCTTGTGTGTGTATGTTCTGTGTGATTTCCATAAATCCACATAAATTAATTTAGTGTATTTAAGCAACCTTCATGTAAATATAATCCACTGTTTGGCAGTAGATATTCCCTGTACCATAAATGTGAAGCCCCAAGATAGACTTCATGTGGGCGGGTAACCCTCCTCCATATTTAAAAACTAGGTTCACAGCTGGACTTCAAAGGGTGACATGCTGTGCTGGATCGAAACCAAGTCGAATATACTTTCAGTTACAGTCATGTTTTGGCCATGGGTGGTGTTAATCTATTCAAAACACCGTAGTGACGCTGTATGCACTGGTTGGGGATCACTGTCTCCAGATGTATCACACAGTGCCAGAAGATACAGGAATTCTGAGTCCAGATAGCTACGGGGCTCTGACTGTGGGTTTAAGTTCGAGTGTGTTGGCCATGGGCAGGTACACTGAGGGTTAAGACTTTGACTGGAGACTGTCCTCGTCTCATGCAGAATGTCATGGAGGGTGTCAGAGATGTTCTGGATTCTAACCAATGGGGTTGAGGTAATACAACATCAACATAACCATTTATCTTAAGATAAATGGTTATTCAGTTGCATTTCTTTTGTTGATGATAATTTATGTACAGTATATCACATTAATATATATGAAATAATGTGTGCATTTTGAGGGCTTTGATATTGTATTTTGTACCAGGTCAGTTCCCATACTACAGGTCTTTCCCTTCAGGGGTCGCCACAGCGAATCAGTTGCCTCCTTCTAACCCTGTCTTCTGCATCCTCTTCTCTCACACCAACTACCTTCATGTCCTCTGTCACTACATCCATAAACCTCCTCTTTGGTCTTCCTCTAGGCCTCCTGCCTGGCAGTTCAAAACTCAGCATCCTTCTGCCAATATATTCACTATCTCTCCTCTGGACATGTCCAAACCATCTCAGTCTGGCCTCTCTGACTTTATCCCCAAAACCTCTAACATGTGCTGTCCCTCTGATGTACTCATTCCTGATCCTATCCTTCCTGGTCACTCCCAGAGAGAACCTCAGCATCTTCATCTCTGCTACCTCCAGCTCTGTCTCCTGTCTTTTTCCTCAGTGACACTGTCTCTAGACCAAACAACATCGCTGGTCTCACCACAGTTTGGACACTTTTCCTTTCTTTTTAGCTGAAACTCTTCTATCACACATCACACCTGACACTTTTCTCCACCTGTTCCATCCTGCCTGTACACGCTTCTTCACCTCTTTTCCACACTCTCCATTGCTCTGGACTGTTGACCCGAAGTACTTAAAATCCTCCACATTCTTGATCTCTTCTCCCTGTAACCTCACTCTTCCATTTGGGTCCCTCTCATTCACACACATATACTCTGTCTTACTGCGGCTAACCTTCATTCCTCTCCTTTCCAGGACAAACCTCCACCTTTCTAGCTTCTCCTCCACCTCTTCCCGGCTCTCACTGCAGATCACAATGTCATCTGCAAACATCATAGTCCATGGAGATTCCTGTCTAACCTCGTCTGTCAGCCTGTCCATCACCATAGCGAACAAGAAGGGGCTCAGAGCTGATCCCTGATGCAGTCCCACCTCCACCTTGAACTCCTCTGTCACACCTACAGCACACCTCACCACTGTCTTACAGTCCTCATACATGTCCTGCACCGCTCTAACATACTTCTCTGTCACTCCAGACTCCCTCATACAATACCACAGTTCCTCTCTCGGCACCCTGTCATAAGCTTTCTCCAGATCTACAAAAACACAATGCAGCTCCCTCTGGCCTTCTCTGTACTTCTCTATCAACATCCTCAAAGCAAATACTGCATCTGTAGTACTCTCTTTTGGCATGAAACCATACTGCTGCTCACAAATGCTCACTTCTGCCCTTAGTCTAGCTTCCACTACTCTCTCCCATAACTTCATTGTATGGCTCATCAGCTTTATTACTCTGTAGTTGCCACAACTCTGCACATCTCCCTTGTTCTTAAAAATGGGCACCAGCACACTTCTCCTCCATTCCTCAGGAATCTTCTCACCATCTAAGATCCTGTTGAACAACCCAGTCAGAAACTCTACTGCCACCTCTCCTAGACACTTCCAAACCTCCACAGGTATATCATCAGGACCGACTGCCTTTCCACTCTTCATCCTCTTCAATGCCCTCCTCACTTCATCCTGACTAATCTTTGTTACTTCCTGGTCCACAACAGTCACCTCTTCTAGTCTTTGTTCTCTCTCATTTTCCACGTTCATCAACTCTTCAAAGTACTCTTTCCATCTTCCCATCACACTACTGGCACCTGTCAATAGCCTTCCATCCCTCTGTTTTGCCAGCCTGTAAAGATCAGTCTGTCCCTCCTTACTGTCCAACCTAGCATACAAGTCATCATAAGCCCCTTGTTTGACCTTTGCTGCCTCTACCTTCACCTTACGCTGCATCTCCCTGTACTCCTGTCTACTCTCCTCAGTCCTCTCAGTGTCCCACTTCTTCTTAGCTAACCTCTTTCTCTGTCTACACTCCTGTACCTCCTCATTCCACCACCAAGTCTCCTTGTCTACTTTCCTTCCAGAAGACACACCAAGTACTCTCCTACCTGTCTCCCTGATCACATTAGCTGTAGTTGTCCAGTCATCTGGAAGCACCTCCTGACCAGAGCCTGTCTTAACTCCTTCCTAAAATTCTACAACACTCTTCCTTTTTCAGCTTCCACCATTTTGTCCTCCGCTCTGTCTTTGTCCTCTTCATCTTCCTCACCACCAGAGTCATCCTACACACCACCATCCTATGCTGTTTGGCTACACTCTCCTCTACCACTACTTTGCAGTCACTGATACTCCTTCAGGTTACACCGTCTACATAAATGTAGTCTACCTGTGTGCTCCTACCACCACTCTTATAGGTCACCATATGTTCCTGCCTCTTCTGGAAGAACATATTCACTATAGCCATTTCCATCCTTTTTGCAAAGTCAACTACCATCTGTCCTTCTGCGTTCCTCTCCTGGATACCAAACCTGCCCATCACCTCCTTATCACCTCTGTTTCCTACACCAACATGTCCATTGAAGTCTGCACCAATGACAACTCTCTCACTTCTAGGTATGCGCTGCATCACTTCATCAAAGTCCAACCAGAATTTCTCCTTCTCCTCCAGCTCACATCCTACCTGTGGAGCATACCCGCTAACATTATTGGCCTTCACACCTTCTATTTCTAGCTTCAGACTCATCACTCTATCTGACACTCTTTTTACCTCCAGGACATTCCTAACAAACCCCTCCTTCAAGATAACTCCTACTCCATTTCTCTTCCTATCTACACCATGATAGAACAACTTGAGCCCTGCTCCTAAACTTCTAGCCTTGCTACCTTTCCAACTGGTCTCCTGGACACACAGTATGTCTACCTTCCTCCTCTGCATCATGTCAACCAACTCTCTTCCTTTTCCTGTCATAGTTCCAACATTCAACATCCCTACTCTTAGTCCTATACTCTTGGCGTTCCTTTTCTCTCTCTTCTTACGGGCACACTTTCTTCCTCTCCTTCTTCGGCCAACAGTAGTCCAATTTCCACTGGCGCCCTGTAGGTCAACAGTGCCTATGGCGGTCGTTGTTAACCCAGTCCTCGACCGATCCGGTATGGAAGTCATAGGTTTGAGTCGCATGTTTGATTTGGCAAAAGTTTTATGCCAGATGCCATTCCTGACGTAACCCTCGGTATTTATCCGGACTTGGGACCAGCACAATAAGACAGGTTCTTGTGTCCTCTTGCGGATACATTCCCTCCTTTGATTTATTCTAATTCTAATTTGACCCGACCTTTTAAAAGGCATCTCTGTGATCCTTCAGTCAGTACACCAATCCACAAAACGTGGCCCTTAGCCTAAGTCCAGCCCATAAGACAGTCTGTCCCTCAACACTACACAGACCTGTCATAACATGAGAAACAAAGTGTGCAGCATGTGAAGAAAAGCATTGCTGGTCTTCTGACCTCATCCCACTGTTCACTTCACCTCTGAACTAAACCATAAATCAGATGACATGAGCTCTCTCCATGGAGCTTGAATCTTTGACTAGTGACTAGATCCCACCCATTGCCTCTGTCTGTTATCCCCAGCAATCATGATAACATCACGCAAGCACTCAGTTTCTAAAACACCAAATCAACATCAGCGCAAGAAAGAAAAACAGCTGCATCATTGAATCTTCCATGGAATGTGTGCACTAGATATGGGTAGTAAGGTTTAAAGATGATGAGAAACACAAACGAAGGGTTGTGGAGCTATTAACGCAAATTACATTGTTGGCTAACAAGTCAAGAAAAAGAGTTTTAGTGGAAGTGTGTCTCCATATTCATGGTAACAGACTTGTACAGCAAATAATGTCCTTTACTGAATTGGAAGGGTTCTTCATGGAGAATGGTTTGGAAGTGAATAAAATTAAGTCTGTTATCACAAATGGGACCCATTTTATAGTAGGATAAAACAAGGGTTTGGTAAGCAGGTGTAGCCACTGTTAATCCAGCACTCAGCACCAATCTCAATGATTTTGTGGAATTTTAATTCCTGCGTGCAGAGTCAAGAAACTAATAGTTCAGAGATTTGACAGAAGTGACATGTGTGCATGAGTATTCAAGACGTTTGAAGCTGAAAAAGATAGACGGAGGTATTAACAGGAGTCAGGTGAAACTTCAGCGTCTGATGGTTGGTAATGAAATGAACAAAATGCTGAAAGATCCTTTCATGAAGGATTTCAGTTTGACAGAAAACTTCAAAAAATAATTTGGAAGTTCTCTATACACTTGGGTGACATCCTGCTATTTCTGACAGCGTTCTCTGTTTCAGCTGAAGGCCAGTGGACTGCAGAGGCCAAAAGAAATTCTCCCTTCAATAGCTGAGGCACTTTCTTCCAATGGGGGTCCTGGACGTATGCTGATTTGCCAAAACCACATCACAAGGACATTGGGGTGAATGACTTTTGGATCAGCATGGTTCCCCAAGCTCTATTTAAAACAGAGCTACTGCAGCACTCACACTCACAATGTTCCCCTTCGTGTAAATAAATGAATCATCGTTTTCTACAGTGAACTCTATGGAGAACCAGGAGAGGCACTGACTCGCCAACTGATGCCTCGGCCACTGCCTCAGGATTCCCATAACAGAGCGCAGGCGTGACATCAGTCTGATCAGTCCCGTCGCTGTCACTGCCCCCACTGATTGGTGAGGAATGTCCAATTATCACTGTTAATAAAAATATTCATCATACATAACTGTATTATTATTAAGTAATAATACAAGCAGTTACAAGCAAGTACGAGCAATTTCATTCACATTGCACTTTTAAAACTTTCCATAAACATACTTAGCGAGAGTAAACAGTTGAAAACAGAGAACAGTACTGTGTGTTATTGTTGTATCTGACCTCATACAAACTGGAAATCCCTCTATATGTCTTTCTGTCTTGGTGTCTCTTGATGGGTGTGTGTGTGTGTGTGTGTGTGTGTGTGTGTGTGTGTGTGTGTGTGTGTGTGCGTGCGTGTGTGTGTGTGTGTGTGTGTGCATCTTCGCACACAGTCTGACTCGGTTCTTCTTGTGTTGAACGTGGTTGTTCACATGCTGCTGATAGCCTTTGCTGTGGGAAGCAGTTTGGGCTTTGGATGAACAGGTTCAGCCATCAGCGTTATTGTTATTGGTGGTACACAGAGATCAGTCAGGCCTTTGCATAAATGCTGATAATTATCTCTGCCTGAGGATGCTCCTTTCTCGCAGTGTGCAACTCGCCATGCTGTTGTCATTTATTGTTCTCACTCCGACATTTTGGCCTTAGGCTTGGCATGCTTAAAATAATGTCTGGAATGTAGGAATCTTTATCTAAAGCGTTTAGCCTTCATTGGAAGAATTAGAAATTTAAATGCATCACCCCTTGTATCATTTAGTAGTAAGTGAAATAAAAAGCCAACAGACTTTTGCATGTGTGCACTCTCCCAGTACAAGAGGAAGAGCACAATGATTGCTCCTTAAACCAGTACTGCACCTTCAATTGCCTGAACTCTCCTGCATGAGTGCCAACTACATAACATTTGTTGAAGGTATTTGTTTCTTGGGAAATGGCCCAGTGGGGAGGTTTAATCTGAAAAAGCAGATGGTTACCGTCAGCTGGTAGTAATGGAGAGACAATTGGGGAATCATCTCTAGCATTAAAAATTCAATTACAGAAATAATTTGAATCCATTTTAGAATCTGAAAAGGTCACAAGTCAGGTTGTAGTGATGAAGTGGGAGCACTTGAGCTTAGCTAATATGGATATCAAGGTAGCCAAAAGGCTGGGAATTATGTGTCCAAAACTGTGAGTCAAGCTTCAGTCCCAGCAGGGAGATTAATGTGGTTGGTTCTATTTTCCAAAGCCATTGCAGTGATAGAAAATGAAATAAGGAAAAGTGAGGTTATATTTTATAAAAGCTCTTAAAAGAAACATCTGAATGCTCTCTCTTCTTTTGGGACACTCTATTGTGTTGTTTTGATTTCTTTGGCACGCCTGACAGTCATAGCAGCTTTTCAGCAGCTGTCCTCACGTCCATGTCTGTCGAAATATTAATTTGTCTCCCAGGATTGGTTCCTTCCCCCACAAGCCAGCAGTTAGCATTGAAGTCAACACTGCAAAAACCCCTCAAGGTTTCGATGATTTTTTTGTTGCATTTTCTTATGGAACATGTGCTAAAGACAAGAACAATTGCCTGAACATTATTGTAACTGACTGCAGCCACATTATATCATACGCTGTATAGTCTTTGTACATTATTTTCTCCACCTCACAGAAATCATCAGAGGCATTTCATTAAATCAAGAGTCGTAACCAGAATGACCACCAATCCCTCTGTCAGGCTTTTGGGCAATGTCTCACAGAGTGTGACGAAAAAAACTTCCATCTGTTTCAATTCATGACAGTTTTTGTTTCCCATCACTGGAAATGTAAAAAAAAATTGCTAAATAAATCAAACATTGTGGTCACAACAGCATGTGTATACAAAGGTAGTGGAATATTAGAGTGTGTTACATAAGTGAAAATTATTTTCATATGGAAATGGTCATAGCTATGTCATTTATTTTGTGTAATGGTACACTGTGGTATGCTACCCAATTAATGCCATAATTAATATGGCATTAATTGTTGTTGTTGTTTCCTATGCGTTTCATTGAGAACAGAAGCCACTGAATGCAACACACTTGTATTCTCCTTGACCTCATGAGAAGCGAAGAAACCTGATCAGTGTCTTTGTCTTCATGGCAAACATCTGGGAAGTGTTTCTGCTGTTTTAGCATTTTGTTTTGCTTTTGGATGCTGGATTGATGGGATGAGCTGCAGCCTTGTTTATAACTGTTTTATTTGGTAAACCCTATTGGAAGAAATGTTTGAGCCTATGCTGTTTGGGCTCTGCCAGATATCATCAATACACTCAATGAGGCCATAAAAGTAACAGCAATGAGCCATGGGGATCATGGTTTTGCTCAACAAACACTTCCATTTACATAAGCAAAGTGTATTGTGAAAGCAATAGATGCATGTTCTGTTTAGACAAATGATGATGAACATATTTGGTACTGTACCACACACCAGTCCTGACCAAACAAAGCTTTCTAGGATAGCAAGGGTGAATCAGTGGGCAGGTATGCCAGACAGATGCATTATGGGAGTTGATGTCTTGTAAGCAATCAGGCAAGATTGTCGAACCACTTTGAACTGTCTGCCTCAATTACAGGTCTGAGTTTTGATGAGGTCACATCAAATTGCCACTTTGATACACACACACACACACACGCACGCACACACACACATAAAACACACACTATATCCGCCAGTTCGGCTCAACATCTTACAAATTCTGAAAGTGATTAACAAGCCTGTAATCTTAATTCTTGTGTTTATTTACTGAGTAAATAACGTTAAGTAGTTTGGTATTATTCCAATAGCCTCAAACCTCAACTCAAAACACTTCAAAGTAAATATATTTCCTCATACATCAAGAGGTTTTTGAGTATGTCAGTGAGTGGTTGCTAGAAGACCTGGTGAGCAGATGATGGCAAGGCAAGAAAAGCCAGACGATAGGAATCAATTAAAGCTAACACCACTGTTCATTATCACTTTAACTTTTTTAAGACTATTTTCACGCAGCTCCTTAGCATGACTACAAATAATGTGTTTGTACATAATGAAATAAATAATTTGTTGTCACAACTCCTTGTACACTTTGGGGTAGCTTACATCATCTGTCTCCAGACATGAAATTTGTATATTTATGGGGTGAATTTAATTAACAAATTATATAACTCCTCAAACACTCACAACTGAAAGGAAGCCACACACACACAGTCTATGATGACAATTTGGCAATCATAGACTGACACTAAATCCTATTTTGTAAAATGACACAAGCATTGTGTTTCCACCTTCTGCTTTAGCAGCTCGTTTCCTGTTGGTTCCTGGCACCCAGGACAAACATATCTTGCACAAAATACAAATTTTTCCATGAAAAGATATTAAAATACTTTAATACTAAGTCAGAACAGCTGCACTCTGCTGGGTTGGGTCCGAGGCCACACACTATGGGTATTTTCAAAGCAGTGAAAGAAGATATGACCAACAATGATGTCTCTACATATTATTTGCTTATCTGCATCACTAAATACAAGGTCAGCATGCTGTGAATTGAAGCTACCATAGATCCTCACCATTATCATTTTAATGACACCTCCATCTACCCTTCCCTCTCTGCCATAAGCTTTCACACCCTAAAATTGACGTACAAAGATACTGAGCAGTGCAGTTCAGCGCAGGAATACTGAACTAATGACCAAACCATTTTGACCTACAAGGAAAGTGTCAGGCTGGAGCAGTTCTTGAGCTCATTATTCCCTTAATATGTCACACTGAAGAGACTTTTCAAAGGAGTTTTTGTTCTCCGCAACATTTTTCCCTCCGTCAAATGTTCAGAGAACCTTATCCTGCCTCGTTGGTGAAATCACACACCTATACAACTTATCACCTATACTGATAGCATGTGATTTGAAACCTGCACCCTCCACTGGCCATTCAAACTGCAACTGAAACATCCTTCTCACATCTTTAATATAGCCACAACCCTCAGCAAGTCAGCAGTAAATCTCTAGTTTACATGTCTACAGCGAACACGTTTACTGCTGCAAGGTACGAGCTTGAAGTTCTGTAAAGGAAAAAGTCATCACGAAAATTGAAGCAGACTGGACTGAAAAGGGAGATTTCCTTTAATAATCATTTCCTTTATTTCTTCTGATAACCATTTACTTTGTAACACAATCAGTAACACAGTTTGGGGAATTTTTAGGCAAGTAAATAACAAGAAAATAACGTACTCCCCTAAAAACATTTTTAGAAAATTGTGTAGAGCATGTCCATAAAAGGTTGTTGTTGTTGTTGTTGTTGTTGTTGTTGTTGTTGTTGTTGTTGTTGTTGTTGTTGTTGTTGTTGTTGTTGTTGATGATGATGATGATGATGATGATGATGATGATGATGATGTTTTGCCGTTAAAAGCTACAATCACAATAACACCATGTTTGATTTTAGGGGAAAAAATAAATAATTAATATGACAGGTTGCATTTCCTTTGCTGTAGTGTAACTGATCTGATTTCTGTATCCTGACTCATCTGTACACTAAAAGTTCCTGCAGGTTTCTTTATGCATGGGTGCAACATGAAGCCCACATGACCAGAGCGCCACTCATTAAAAAAAACCCACTAAATGGCTGGAGCAGGACAAAAAGGACAGCAGTGGAGTCAGGATAGAAATCTAATGAATATCCTGGAAAGGAGTGTCCTGGAAAGGAGAGGAATGAAGGTTAGCCGCAGTGAGACAGAGTACATGTGTGTGAATGAGAGGGACCCAAGTGAAGAGTGAGGTTACAGGGAGAAGAGATCAAGAAGGGGGAGGATTTGAAGTACTTAGGGTCAACAGTCCAGAGCAATGGAGAGTGTGTAAAAGAGGTGAAGAAGCATGTACACGCAGGATGGAACGGGTGGAGAAAAGTGTCAGGTGTGATGTGTGATAGAAGAGTTTCAGCTAAAATGAAAGGAAAGGTGTACAAAACTGTGGTGAGACCAGCGATGTTGTTTGGTCTAGAGACAGTGTCACTGAGGAAAAGACAGGAGACAGAGCTGGAGGTAGCAGAGATGAAGATGCTGAGGTTCTCTCTGGGAGTGACCAGGATGGATAGGATCAGGAATGAGTACATCAGAGGGACAGCACATGTTAGAGGTTTTGGAGATAAAGTCAAAGAGGCCAGACTGAGATGGTTTGGACATGTCCAGAGGAGAGATAGTGAATATATTGGTAGAAGGATGCTGAGTTTTGAACTGCCAGCAGGAGGCCTAGAGGAAGACCAAAGAGGAGGTTTATGGATGTAGTGAAAGAGGACATGAAGGTAGTTGGTGTGAGAGAAGAGGATGCAGAGGACAGGGCTAGATGGAGGCAACTGATTCGCTGTGGCGACCCCTGAAGGGAAAAGCCGAAAGGAAAAAAAGAAGAAGAATATAACTTGTGCTGAAGTCAATGAACAACATCCTGCTCAGAATTAGCAGCAGCCTCTGGACTCAATACTTAAAAGATAAAATATTTTTTTTGCCGCAGTTCCAACAGTTCAGTTCAAAGTCATTTCTCAACACTGGAATCTGTTTTGTGACTGGTTGCAGCTTCCCAATAATCTTTGACTGAGATTTCTGTCCTTTCATCCTGTGAAGGCTGTCTAATGATTTCTATGGCAGCCACTGGCAGCTAACACTCATCCATCATATGCATGGGACCCTGCATTTGTTTGCAAGAGAGAAAAAGGGCCGGGTAGAGCGGATAGGAAGAGCATCTGTACGGATTACTGTGTGTGTGTGTGTGTGTGTGTGTGTGTGTGTGTGTGTGTGTGTGTGTGTGTGTGTGTGTGTGTGTGTGCGCACACTATGCTCTAATGATTTCTATTCATGAGTGTGTGTATGTGCGTTTCCAAGCAGCGGAGAAGCGAAGCAGGGGCTGACGTCAAGCGGGTGACCTTGGGTCTGGACGTGTTTACGGCTGTGTGAAGTATCCCCTCTGACCGGCTGTGATGCAGCAAGACAGTCGTCTGGAAGACGACACAGCGTGTGTGCATGTGTGTGTGTGTGTGTTTGTGTGTGTGTGTGTATGTGTGTGTGTGTGTGTCCTGCAAGTTCAGCACACACTGCCACCAGCCTTGTAGGGTGTTAGAGTGGAGCAGGGTGGACTGAAATAGAAACACACAAAGCTACTTGAGCAAATACACATCCACACACATCCACACACTACAATATCCCACACTTTTAGCTGAAGTGCTGGACACACAGCCATAAACTCATAGGTACCACCAGGGCTTTGTTTATATGCTTGTTACTAGGGGAGACGATTCATACTTTCCTGCTCAAAAACAACAACCCCAAACTGTTGCATAAATGACTGTCTGGAGGGCAGGATAAGCAAGTGGGGGGGGGGTGTATTTCATATTAACTTGCTGCTGTCTAGTACTTTAGATCAGATATCCTGCCTCCAGGTGACATCACTGGAGAGACTGCACAATGCATCACTTTCTTAAGTTACTTAAAGTGTCAGTTCTTTTTTTTTTTTTTTTTTTTGCTGTTGTTGTTGATCTACGGGGTGGAAATAAAAGATGAGAAACACATTTAACAACAACACAGTACCCTGACAGTAAATACCAATGTGGTATCTTGGGCTTTCACAGGTAATAATTTAATTTAATGGGACGTAAGTTGATTAGAGTGACAGAGTGTATTTGGGACTGCTGTTCTCATTTGGGATGTGTAAACTTCCCCTTAAGTTAAGGAAAGACATCTCCAACATGTTTGATAAAATTGTTTGTGTGATCCAAAAACATCAGGTGAAACATTCAGATGCATGAGCTTTGAATGTTACTTATGACCTAATATATCAGCTGAAATCTTATTCTGACCTTGCGGCATCTTGTTGCCTCTGCACTAAACTACGGTGTCATTATACACTGAATGCTTCCTGACCCCAGTAGTTACTGTGGCTACCACTTTACTGTGATTGCAGAGTGACACATGCAGTTTTATAGAGTTCCATCTTCTTAATCGTTGGCTGTTTCACGCTTGATAATGTCAAACCAGCTCTGCTGCAGCACACAGACAACGAGTTTGGAAACCATCTCTTCCAGAAGGTTCAGTCAAACTCAACAAATCAGACGGTAGTGCTACCCAAGGCCCCACCACCAATGTCCGTGTGCGGTGGGTCTGATCACTGTTTTTGTGAATTGGCTCAGTGGTGTGAACGGACATGTAAGGATTGGAAGGGAAAGTAAAGTAGAGCAGGAGCACAGAGCAGAATCAAGTCCTGCTACATGACTGTGTATTATGTCCACTAATGGTGTCTGGATTTGTCTTCAGTCCTAATTCAACCTTCTGTCGTTTCTTTCTGATTGGAAGAAAATGCTATTTAACCCTTCGAGCCCCATGTTGTGGTAACTAAGTGGACAGGAGGGTGTCCAACACATCAAAAGTCACTTGAGATTTTTGTTTTTGGACAGCTGTGCTTTGTTTTATTGTGGCCAGAGGACATTTGTGGTCAAAGACAAAGCTTTCAGCTGTCAGTGTGTTTTTGTTTCAGATTGAACCGCAGGCCTGAGTGGCTGTTGCACATTTGTTCTAGTTTTCATCCTAAAATATAAAGAATTTATGTCATGTAGTTGAACTAGATTTGAATTTAAGTGTACGGAAACAGTCCGTCTGACAATCTTTTTTTACAAACAGATTTTAAGACTGATTCATTTGTTTTGAATCATGATTTGTAGAAAAGCGGCAGATTCTGTCTTTTTTTTTTTTTGCATCATGTAGTGACATCACTTTAATGTCAGTCCTAACATCAACCATTATACCATCGTATGAGAAATCATTTTTATCACTTTGTTAAATGGTAATTTATTCAATTATAGATCTTCTCTGGACCAAGTCTGGCTCTTGATGATGAACTGGAATTTAAAGATCCACAAATAATCCCTCTTTAATCCCCTGATGGCGAAGGTTGCAGATTTTAACAATAGTAAAAAAGTAAAGCTAACGTCAGCTCCAGCAGTTGGTTGAAAAGACCACCACATTCTAATATCTGAATGTTTTTACTGAAACATCAAAAGGGTGTCAGAGGCCTTCTGTTACCTTAAAGATTAGCATGTTTTACTTTCTCTCTAAAATCACAGTGAGAGTGAGTAGCTTCCAATATAACTAACAATGCAGACTGGTCTTATAAAATGAGGTTTGGAGTTTGTTTTGCCGGTTTCTGGCCATATGAAAGTGGTTTTAGTGAATCAATGTACAGCGCTGGAATGATTGGATGCTGAACTCAATGCCCTTTCCAATTTTAGATGTTTTTCTGTTGGCATGCAGTGAATGTATTGCTCTACATGAGAGAAAGTTAGTTGTCAGTGTGATCTTAAATCTTATCTTTTTGCCTGAATGCAATCTTTTATGATTAGTCAAGCTGGAATTCATAACGTTCTGTGACAGCAAATATCTCAGTGATAAAAATCCTCCCTTGGATCAATTTGCGTTGCTCAACACATATTAGATTACACATTATGCAGCACGGTGGTGCAGCGGGTAGTGCTGTCACCGCACAACAAGGCGGTACCGGGTTCGAGTCCCGCTCTGTGCAGAGTTTGCACGTTGTCTTCGTGTCTGCGTGGGTTCTCTTCGGGTTCTCCTGCTTCATCCCACCTCCAAAAACATGAACTTCAGGTTGATTGGCTGATCCAAATTAACCGTAGGTATGAGTGTGTGTGTGCCTGTTTGTCTGTGTCTCTGTGTGGATCCGCGGTGCACTGGCATCACGCCTGGAGTTTCCCCCGCCTCACACCCTCAGTCAGCAGGGATGAGCTCCCGCAACCCGCCACAGCTTGTGAAGCGCTTGAGAATGAATGAATGAATGAATGAATGAATGAATGAATGAATGATTGAATCCAGAGCATAAAACAAAATGTTTATATTATTATCAGATGTTAAAGTTAATTTTTGAGAACACTGTTTCCATCAAACTTCCATGTCATCTTCTGTTTAAATTAAATTCTTAGGAAATGGTCAAATGAAGTTAATGGGAAATAAATCTTAGTGAAAAGATGAGAGAAACATCTTGAAACCAACAGCAAGTAATTTAATCAGTACATTAAAACTTCCTGCCTGAGTTCTTGGTCTTTGTTCAAGTCAGTGACATTTCAGGCTTTTTTCCTGTGTCACATTAAATAAATTTGTATTGTGTGCTTGTTGCTCAGCAGCTAGATTTACCTTCAGGAAGAACCATTTTCAGTCAGTCCAGGGAGCCGTATGCCTTTTTTTGTTTACCATAAATCATCTATTAAGATGTTTCAAGTGGTTAATCAGATGGGGGTAACTGCTAAATGTACCCAGTCATGGGTGATCCTTCTACTGAACCATCCACATTTTAACCAGACTAAACACTCAGACAGATGGTTTGGAGAGTGTGAGGAATCCTGGGATACTGCCCAGAGGAGATTCCACATTTCTGTGAAGTCGAACGAGCCACTCTGTGTGAGGACAGTATGGTCGGCACCTGGAAAAGTTTGCATAATTTTCAGTGCCGTTATATACACTTAGGATTTAGCTTTCAAGATGCTAGTCTGGCTAATATCACCATTTAACATCACAGACCCAAGATTATATTCATGGCCCATATATATCATTCCTATATTTGATAAATTTAATTAAAATGGTCCTCTAATTTCATAACCAGAGAGAGAACAGGTCGCTGAGTTTACTTTGACTGTGTAATACACATGCTGAGTTTGAGATCATCAAGAGTTGATTCAAACCAAATACGATCAGTAAATCAAATTCAGTGCATTATTCAGCCAAGGATGTCAGCATCCATACTTGTAAAAAAGCAGCCACTGGAGCTGTCATTTTTTTAGTTAATGACATTATTTATGCTTTATTAATTATTATTATTATTATTATTATTATTATTATTATTATTACCTTTTGAGGAATTGATGCTGCGTCACCATTATATGACTGGCAGGGAATAACTCCTATATTTCTTCCAGAGGGTTTGGCTATGATAAAAACTATGGTCTGACTACAGCACTACATCACAGCACTCTATTTTTTCTTTATTTCTATAACTGCCATATATTTATCTGTCAATGAAGCAGTCGACTCAGCTGGACTTATTACTCTGGGTTTGTAGGGCCAATGGAGCCGACCTACTGAGCAGCTAATGTGTTCACACACTCACCTTCACCTCATTACTCAGTGTCTCGTGAAGCACGGTTAGTGAAAACACACGTGAACTCCCTCCTGAGATTTTTCTCTCCATTCTAATAGGAATGGACCTGATGAATGACCTGCAGCTTTGAACCTCTGCAGGTATTTTGATAATGTGGTAATGTTAAATACTGTCGACTCCCATCAACCCCTTCAACACAAAATAGTACTGCACTGCAAAGCAAGTTGAATAGATGTTTGCACCTACTGTGGAGTTTTGTATGCTTTAGAAACAACAGAAAACATGGCAGAATCTACCTTCTTCATACGATTATATACTAATTGTCTCACATCGGTAATGACATGTTTAGGTTTGACAGACATCATTTAACAGCAAACACAATGATCGTTTCACAGGTATGTGGCCTGAGGATTGTTTGAGTTCATTCTGTTGGGAATGTGAATGCCTCTAACAAACTTAATGGAGTCTCCATTGTTGAGACGTTTCATGCTAAACCAATTTTCAACCTGTGGCGCCACAGTCAGTCGATTTATTCTTAAGGGGATCTAAAGTCTGCACAAAATTATGTTGAGATCGTTTCAATCCTTGCTGAGGTATTTTAGTGTGGGCCTTCAGGGTCGTCCCCGGAGCCACGTGGATAAAAATCTGACCAGGTCGTCTGTAGTATTGCAACCACTGATTGACAGCGTGAATATTATTAAGTCAGAAGGACTTTAGCAGAACCCTAAACAGAACTGGAGCCCATGCTAAGACACACCTTCACGCCACTTCAGGTTTGGCTTTCTTTCAACTTGTTCATGTTAAAAGATCCATGCTGTTCATTTTTAGGCATTTTCTGGATGGAAATGTTACCCAAGATCAATTGTGAACTAATGTTGATCCCTACAGTTCATCTCCAAAGTGTCACCCTCTCGCATTATCAATGTGTGCTGAAGATCATTACCCATTTTATTTTCCTGGACACTTGCAAGCTATTTCACTTCCAGCTCATCCAAATCAAGTCGGCTCTCTCTCTCTGTCATGGTGTGTGAACCATGTGTCTAATAGTAAATTATTTTTTATCTCTTGTAACTGGCTTTTTAGGGGCTGTGTGTTTCTCTCCTCTTAAAATGAAAAATATTGAGTATGTGTTTCACACACTGCCAACTATGACCTCTTGCGGCTGGGGGGACAGTGTATTCCTCTGCAGGCAACAATGAAAGTATGCATCTTCGCGATGACATGTCTTACAATTTACGGCAATTTTCATTTTTGGCGAACGTGTTCCTTTGTCTTTATTTATTATGTGAGAAATAAAACGATGCATGACTGTATTCCTCAATAAAAAAGAAGAAGAATCAACTAATTTCAATCTGGACTGACTTTACTATAGTATGCAGGGCAAATGAGGGAACATTTATGAATCACCGTTTGACAGAAGAAAAAAAAAATCTTTTCCTGACAATGATGCAAATGTGATGGGTAGCATGTGCAAATACAAAGAGATCAACCAGGCCAACGGAGGGGAAAAATCATCCCTGCACAGAGCAACCGCTGCATGATCAATCTGTCTGTCCTGTTTAAGAATCGTTTCTTTTTTTCAGTTTAGTTTGACTCTTTGCCTTGTCTCTACATGCCACATAGCTAACCCCATTTATTTACTGTGTGATGGAAAACAGTCCCCCTCTCCCCTTTCTTCCCATTCTCTCATTTTTAAATGCAGACAGACAGCTGCACACCAGCACCTCAGGGTTTCAAGCCCTCACATAACCAAGGCCTTTTTAACGCTCTGAGTGCTACTTCTGTATAACAGTTGAAACCACTATCCTAATGTCCTTTTCAGAGCAGCCTTTCACAGAGACGCTTGTTTCCTAACCTTGGAAACAGGATGGTCACACTGACAGACTTCCAGGGGTTTCCAAGGCAGGTTCATGCAAACGGCTAGTGAGTCATCCTCACAAAATCTGGTGCTGCTTTCACAAAGATTTGTCTTTTCATAGCTGGAAATTAGTTTTTTGTCTACAGCTATGTTTTGGAAGACATGATGCAGACTAAAGTAAGTGTGTTAAAGCTTTTCCCAAAGTATCCCAGTTGCTAGTAAAACACCGCTGGCCAGAATAGCCTTCCCCATCCATCTTTCCTCCTGGCAGCAGCCACCTGGAAGTGTGCATCTGTGACTGTTCCAGTAGTTCTCCCTAATGTGAGGGAGTGACTATTGCGATTTAGTATTCATGTTGTCGGATTCCTGATGTCCAGAGGCTGCCGAGTTCATGTGTTTGATTGTTCTTCCCTCATTCCCTCTTTATCATGTTCGCAAAACTGCGCAGAAGTTAAGTTTGATTATGTTACGGTAGAAATTTCGTCATTCATTTCAAAAATATCTGGTTTGATCACAGCTACTGAGACATGTCATGTGATCACTGAAAAAAAATAATTTCACACAAGACTTTTGCGCAAGACATGCACCGTGTGTTTTGCATGTTTACCATTCAAATAAAAGCTGATTTTTAGAGCTAATTTATTTCAGAAGTTATGGAAACCTGGAGTGCCGTCAGAGGGAGTTTCTTCACCAAGATGTTTTGTGCACACAATCCAAACATTGTCAAAGGCATAATCTTTGTCTGCCATTATTTTGAATTTACCTGCCATGTCTTCTGTATCATTATCCTATTTTATCTGAAACATGATAATCCTGCTTTTATGGAATTTCTCCTTGAACGGTGGAAAACCTGAGGTATTAGTTTTGCACACATTTTCAACATTAGATTGATGCCTAAAGCTTCAATCCACCTGTTGCCCTCGTTCAAATATGACATGTTGTGCACTTTTGGCCATTTTGAACTACAGCCAAGACAAGCAGGTATCTACTCGAACATAACTGTCATATGTTATATATGATCTATAAGCAGTCACGTGCGGTGATGTTCATGGCTGGTGAGGCACTGACTTCATCATAATTAGATTTACAAAGATATGAACCTACAGTGTAGCTTATTCACTATTTAATTAGCAACAGGTCATTTTTAAAGTCTCAGAAGAGAATTATTTACACATAAAAACTTGATTGACTAAAAAAAAGTGTTGTTTCCTACATGTTTGCTTATATGTTATGTTTACTTATAAATGAAGTCCATGCACAGCTCCTTGTGAACAAAAGCAGCCAAAATATTTTGAGTTGAGATATGTAATCCTCCATTTTTATAGTAAGGCAAGGCGATTGGAAAACAAATGAATGGCTGCACTTGACTTGCTGACTATAGATTGTAGTTTATTGTCACTTCTTCTGCGGCTGGGGAAGAGGAATCCTCGGCCGGATCACCAACGCCCCCTACCATGAGGTTGGGGAACTGTGTGCCTCAATTCATGCCTTTTCCAAGCGGTTTCAGGACCGCTCAACTCATGAAAGACGTTACACACATCCAGTGTTCACAAAAAAACCCAACACTGTAAACTATATACATTAGCTAAATTATGGGAATTTAGTTCATATAGCAAACATGTTTTTAATAGCGACATATGAAGAGATAGCATTACGGTCTCGCTGTTTATCATGCCAGCACAGCTAGCTGAGCTATTGTGCAATCCATGGTGAGGCTCGGCTGGCTGGCGCCTCGCTGCAGGTCTCTGCTCTGTATTTCAGCTATAAATGTGAAAATTCAGCGATTTTGGGTAAAAGTAGCCTAAAGTGGGTGATGTCAAACGGAAACAACTTTATAATACACATCACTAGATAAATATAACCATTTAATTTATTTCATCCATTTTTCATTTTTCCTTTCATAATGCCTCACCAGCCTCCCCTGACTGCACGTCATTGTCAATAAGAAAGATTATTCTACACATGTGTATGTCAGTGCATCCATGCATACAGCAGACATGTGCGTGCCAATGGCACAGTGATGTCATGTAGTACATACTGCATACTACTGAAATACAGGCATGCAGCTGCATGTGAATGTGGGCTGCACTGACTGTCTATGATCAAATAAAGCAGTTTTCCCACGATACAATACGGACATCACAAACAAGCATCATGTGCAATTTTAACCATTATCCTTTTTTGGGTTTTATTTTCAACTCTGCAACACATAGTAACATTATAATTCCTTTGGATCTGTGTTTAGAGCTGCAAGAATGTACTAGCTGCTTTTTCAGCACGTTTGCTGCTGCTAGACAGGACACTGACGACAATGAAAGACTGAAGCAAATCTAAATCTGTGAGCCATAAAACTCCAGATAAAAGCATGACGAGAATTGTTTAGTTCTGACTGCGGTTAAAACTTCTCATGTCATTTGGCCCATTGTTGCTCAGGGTAAAGCATCCTCCTCTCATCCTTTATGAGTCACCATTTTGGATGTTAATATCTGACTGATAAGACGGATTATTTTTTCCCATGGACATTAGACCCGTTTTACAACGCACCAAACAACACTTTTCTAGAGGCTTTAGAATATTATGGGAAATATGACTGATTGTAAAGATGATACCAGTATAGAAAAATGTTGAGTGCATGCGGCAGATTATGACAAAGCATGGACAAGGGAGCAATGAAGATAGATTACAAATATTCAGTCCTAAATGCTTTCACAACCTTGTCAATGTGAATTTGTCACACTTTAGAGACACAGAAGTGGTTGGCTTTCTCTTGAAGCCCCACTCCCTGCAGCGTTGGATTACTTTGATATTTTCAGTTCCATTTCAAAGCTTGCAATGTGCTGCCAGAATTCCCATTACACAATCTTATGGACTAAAAGTACCTGAAGTGGAACCAAGAATCTGTCTTCATCGGCTGATTGTGAGTAAAAAAGTTACTTGCTTTGGAAATGTCCAATTGGCTGATTCTTGCTGTCAGATCGGTTTGGCCACTACGGTACATGTTGTATGTATGAACCTCGACTCTTGATAGCATTAGGTAATAATCATGTTTTTTTTGGGGTTCTTTTTTTTTTTTACGTCTCCATGAACCCATCCTCAACTCATTGCCATGTTTATCTATATGTGATCTGTGGGGTTGAAGGTTTTCAATCAGTGCCAAAGATTCTGTATTAGTTGGCTAACCGTGGGTGATGGTGTTTCCTGTTGTGGGAATGGACATGCTGACTCGATCATTGAACCGGGTCAGTGTGGTCATGGCTAATAAGAACCAGGATTAGATTCTTCGTGTGTGTAGGAAATGAGTGCATGAAGGAATGCAACTAAGGGAGATGGAGGCTGGCAGGAGGGGTGAAGTGGAAAAGGCAACACAAATATTGGCATGAAGAGAGGAAAAGGTATGGATCCCCGAGTCGAGGAGAGTCTGTCTAGAATGCCCTCAACCAAAGGTTCACAGATGTGTTATCTCGTCATAAAAACATAAAAATTAAGTGGGTGGTTCCTCACTGTACGCCCTGAAAGGTGAGTAATATGTAAAGCTAGTTTTATGCCTCCATCACTACTTCAGGTAGGATGCAGGCCATTTGTCTCAATGAATAATCATGGCTGGATTCATCGTGATAAACGATTTTTGACATAAATTTTTCTTCTGCTCAGTCCAACACTGACTTACTCTTGAGTTCACCAGCTTCTGATGTGCTCACAGTTTAGATCAAACGTTGTTTTAAGGATCATGATTTTTACACAACATCTTCTGTGTCATCCTGAATCCATGGGCATGTAAGCCAGATGCTCCTCCATACACTGGAACCTTCTCTTCAGGCTGAATCATGGACTGATTTATGAGGCAGAGACTCGCAACACCAGAATAAATCTGAAACCCAGAAACTGATAAAACGCTTCTTTAGCTCTTGGCAGTGTAACCACCACTCAACAAGATTTAAATATATCTGGCTCTCTCCCTCTCTCTGTTCTGTCTCCCTTTTCTCCCTATGTAAGAGTCCTCTATAATCCCCCCCACATGTTTTGCTTTCCAGATTCGTCTATGGAGTTATCAACATTTGGTCAGTTGAGGACCGGCACGGCTGGATCGCGCAACAACAGGAACAGTCACATGAGGGCCGCAGCGTGAACGGGCTCGGCCTGTGACCCGGAGCAGGACTGTAACTCAGATACAATGACCTCATGAAGCACGAGGCCTGCTCTAGGCAGAAACCATTACATTTTATTCACTGGTAATGGTTTCTGTCATCTCAGCATACCATGAAATGCATTAAAAAATTGGCTGCTTGAAATAGTTTGTTCAGGTTTCTGCTCAAGGTATGGAAGTGGAACCAGAAGGTGGTCAGATAAGCTCAGCATAATGACTACAAGCAGGAGGAAACGGTTAGCATGGCTCAGTCCAACATTCAGAGTACTTCCACAAACTTCCACAGATGAAGCAGAGGTAGAAATGTGTCTAAAAATTCAGTATGAATCAAAAACAATGGATAAAATTTACTGATGTCGTGAGGAGGTAGTGCAGGATAGGAGGACTTGTCTCCATTGTTAAACAGTTGTCTTAGCTCTACTGAGCTATTAATCAACTTCAGGATGAGGAAACATTTTTCCCCAAATATCTGCTTTTTATTTTCTTGTATTTTTTCTTTCTCTTAATTTTATTTATTTTTTTAGGAAAATGATACTCCACCCAAAGTCTACAGTTCCTGGAAGTTCTCCCAGTGCTGAAATTAAAACCATCTTCCTGCCCAGTGGACATCTCTCTACATACTCATTCAGGTTGTGAAAGCATCTGTCATTTGAGTTGGAGGTACTACAGGAGGGCTGTGCTAACCTGTACTGGGACAGGTGTGCACAGTGAGGCGGGGATTCTGCTAGCGCAAGTATGACAATGGAAAACCTGATAATTACTGTCATCGTTATCCTCAGTAAGTATAGCTGTGGCTCGTCGGGTCTAGATCTGAGTGTTGCTCCATCACTGGAGCACTGCGGTTTGTCCAGGGAAATGGGAATGGCTTTCAGGAGCTTCCACCATTAAGCTTCTGCGATACGGCGGTTTTATAAGCCTTTAACTGATGTAATTTTAGCTTTAATGAGCACTTGAGGAGAGAGGTATGTTGAAAATTGGTACTGTGCGCCAATAAAACATTAACGTGGTTCTCCTGGCAGCCCTTATCTTTAAAAGTCTCCATCACTGGCACTTGCAAGCCTTCGAGTGTAATTCCTTCACTGCGGTGGCTGGACATGTGCAGAACGATATTATAGGTGGCAGCGCTTGCTGTTTTGTAACTTAGCATTTACAGCCACAAATTTGCCTTGCCTTTTGTTTAGTACCGAGCAAGCATGACATTTTAGTTGAAAAACGGAAAAAGAATTAAATTCTGTCTTCATCGGCTTATTGTGAGTAAAAAAATTACTTGCTTTGGAAATGTGCAGTTGGCTGGTTCTTGCTGTAACAGGCATTGGGACAAAAGACAAAACAGGAAAATCAACTCCCGTGTTCGTAAATCATCAAAAAAGTGAAAAAAGTAATGAAAAGTAAAAGCTTAACTATAAAATTTGTCAGATGTCAAAATGTGAAGGAAATGTTCAGTGAGGCCTAATAATGACCTAGAATTATCGCCTGCGATTGGATGCCTCTGCACACCTGTCAAGCTGCTGCGTAAATCCACATCATGTCTGTCCAGACTTAATACCTGTATACTGCATGAAAGGAAGACTTTACAACTGAGTAAATAATTATTCCTGAAGTAAATGACTGTTGTCATTATATTTGCTTTATTGAAATGTATGATTTCAGTGTTTTTGCAAAACATCAATGTCACAATGACATTTTTTTTTTAGAACATAAGATAATTTTTGATATTTTTATGTGACCCAGACCTTAACATTTTATCTTATCACTTAATGTTTCAATCAAAGTGGATGTTTGTACCAAATGCTATGAAACTCCCTAACACACACATCAGGTTTGTGGACAATGTGAAAACGCAATCCTTCAGCCATCGTGGCTGTCATTTAATCAGTAGTGCTGGTGGACTTTCACTGTAGTCACTGTACCGATGGAAATGTTGTTGATCATGGGGTCCTCAGCTTTTATTTGATAAAATTGACTTTAGTCAATCCTCTTATAAAACTGCTGAACCTATATTCAATTCTAAATTAAATGCAAGGAAGAGCTTTTGATTGAAATGCCTGAAAACCTTGCATCTCCAGAATGTATCTTTGGCCCAGCTGTGAAAAACAGACAATTTGAAAATGTTGTCACCCCAGTGGAGAACATCATTTATTCATAAGAGTAAGAGGCCGACGAATCTCCTGACCAATGGAGGAGCATGCAACTCCGCAGCTGCACTGAAATCATAAAAATCACCTAAGTTGTTTTTATGACATCTTTATCCAAACCTTAGCAGGAATAATCATGTTGTTATGGTGATAACAACATGATTTTTATCATGTCAGTACTGAGAAAAATGCACTAATGCTGCTACGCCATCTGGGGAAAATCACCCCAGGGCACCCCACTGATGAGTTCTCCACCCGGTCCAGCTAAGTATCCTCGCTTCAAATCAAAGGCAGACACGGTGTCCAACCCAAGCAGGAGCTCTGTTACAGGCTATTCTCCAGAGAGGTTCAGGTCATCCTGTCAGGAAATGAAAGGGAAAATGGTTGTAAAACATGTTCTGCTCATGACTCATCAGGAGACCTGGCACTCAGAGTGGGCGAGGTGCTGTCCCTCAGCCTGGTACACTTTAGTCTTGCAATGCAAACACTGACGAGTTTAATGCATTTGTCTGAAATGTCAATATGACCTTCAAATAGGATTCAAATTCCAAAAGCTGTCTCTGTGACTAATAACATGTGGATATTAGATTTAACACAGTCATTTTATTATTAGGCTACTGCAACATTTTATCGCGTTTTATTAGTAAGCGTGAAACGAGAAACACTCTCATCTGAAGGTGTGCATCAATGCAGCGGCTCCTCATGTCTACTGGTAGTTCAACATGCTAACCTGCACACATGCTGAACACAGCATGCTAACAAGCATTTGCATGTGGATGAGTGAGCTTGAAAATGAGAATTTGATTTCCAAATTATATGTGTATTGAATCTAGTGATGGCCTCGTCTGAAGGCGGAGTCCATGCGGGCGTGGTCACATGGTGGAGCAGCAGATTCAGTTCCTGATCGTTCACCTCAGAAACCCTTCTTATAATGACGGTCATCTTTGGAAGAATGCATTTCATTGTTGCGTTCGTGGTTGCATGCTGTGATGATGAAGAGTCTCTGCACAGCAAGAAGGTTCTGGGTTGGATTCCCAAGTTGGAGGCTTTCTGTCTAAATGCATGTAGGTGTGAATGTGTGTGAAAGTACTTGTTTGTCTTTCTATGTGTCAGCCCGGTAATGATCTGGCGACCTGTCTAGGGCGTAATCTGCCTCTCACTTACTGTCATCTGGGATTGGCTCCAACCTTACCCACCCAACAGTAATGCTGTGGTTGTAGACAATAGATGGATGGATGTTGTGTACTTTGACGTTTTAATCAGGTCTGGATGGGCTGAGATTTATGTCTGAACGTAGGTCGCCTATCGGTCGACATTTTGGCTTCAGTCTAAGGGAGCTGTCGTTTCGCTCACATTTATATACAATCAGTGGTATAAACAAACAAAATCTATGGATTCATGACTGAATTATGTCTACAGTAATTCAATTATGAGTCCACTGGAGTTTGTTTTATGTATTTTGGACATAACACAGGTGGAAATAAACTAACCAAAGGAGACGTGCATTGATTTCTGGTTATTGGTGACTATTTGCTGGCGGATGTGTCAGCGCTGGACTCATGGCCTTTTCTGTTTTTCAGGAAAACCTCCAGCTGGCCCTGTGTGTGGAATTACACCCCAGAATCTAAGCTGAGCAAGCTCAGAAAAGAAAACAGCTGTCAGACAATGAATTACTGTTCTGTGACCAGACAAGTGCTTTTTTTAGGAGTGGATGAGGAAGTTGGGAACATGTCAATGAACACACATGAGCAAAGTCTAATGTGAGCCTACACACACATGTTATAGACATACTCCCTAATATCCAGAAGCTCATGAGGAGCAGCAGCTAAACTGACCCCGTAAACCCTGCAACGTTTTATACTCCACAGTGTCAATACATTATACTGCACAGAGCTCTTATAATACAAACCCAGTTCCACTGCATATAAAAATTCAAGTGTTCTGTGATGAAGTAGGATCCTGAGGGAAAGGGAAAAAAATTTCAGACTTCCCAAAAATGCCGTTCTTTTTCTGGTGAGGGCTCTAAAAGTTCCCGCACTGCTCACTTTGGCAGCAGCGCCGCTTGCAATGTCAACAGTGCACATCCTCAGACTGACCCCTGTGAACTGAGCCGGCAGCTTCACACAACTACCTCTGAGCCCGGAGACCTCAGTCACACATTGCTGCGAGGGACAGAAGAGGCTCTGAGAGGAGTGCGGCTGAAGGGCGTATTGTGTGATAGATGTATTACAGGGGTTACAAATGGGTGGGGTCAGCTTACCGTTTTTTTACGGTCCTGTGTATAAGCTTGTCATTATGAAGCATTCTGGTGAGTTAAAAAGGAGATACTTTCCAGCATTGCAAAAATTGGAGGTATTTGTTTTAATTCTTACAGTGGAGAGTGTGATTATGCGACAATTACGTGTTGTCACTATTCTTTGTCTTAAAGTGCGTCTAACTTGCCGGTGTTCAGCTGTTTGAAAAGCTGTTTCAACTTGTTTCACAATTATCTCATGCTTTATGGAAGAAGCATTCCATTATTGGTAAATATGGACAGGTAAATATGAATCACATTGCGTAGTAACCAAAAGGTCTTCACAAGCAGAATTATAAGTTGGGGAACAAGGAAAACCTTTATGAACTAATTTAACATTGAGAAATGAACTAAATAAATGTTGTACATTATCTCCGCTTGTCCCAACAACCTACAGTATGTATTGACATCCCATAGTGCAACTACAGACATGGTTTCAATTTCTATCCATTAAAATAAAGGAAATAGTAATAGGAACATGCTGAAGCACATGCGGTTTACATATGGCACCTTAAGAACTGTCACTGGAGTAGACTTCATCCAAAGTGTCTCATCATCACTCTCATCTAATGATTAAATTAGCAGTCCGTTTCAGTCGACCTCCTCTATTTGCACTGTGTGCATTCAAAAGAAAATCAATTGCCCCTGCCAGAGGGATTCTTAATATATTTCCTCACCCGTAATGCTCTCCTGCCACTCAGATTTAATTGGAAAGTAATGAAATGTCTTTTTAAGGAAATTATACAAGGTTACATGGATATTCTTCGTGGGGAGACAGGAAAGCCTTATCTCAGCTTGGTTTTACGTAAGAGTCTGCACCAAATCAAACAAGAAGTGTCTCGTCATTTCACAATGCCGTTGTATGAAATTACCTGGCTTTTATATCAGCCCCACCATATGGGTCCCATTACCTCAGCAGCTGATGACACAGCTGAAAATGGTTTCATGTGCAAGTCAGAGAAGAATGTCATTGCTGATGCGTCACACATTATGTTTGGGATCATCTTCAGTCATATTTTGTTACATAAATAAAAACTATTTTAGATATACATTAAAATAATGTTTTTCCAAGTCTTGTCAAGAAATGTTTTCTAACTCGTCAACAGGACTTGCTGAGGAGGAAATGGATTATTTATCAGTATTTGGGATTTGTAGCATTGAGAACAATGTGAATGCATGTCCAGATAGAGAAACCACCTCATATGAGGCAAAGACTTCATCAGGGTCAAGGTTGTCATGAGTTCCAGGCAAAAGACAGTCAGAAAGTGTCATCAGATGAGATGAGGGATGAGATGGGGAGTGATGAGATGTGACCGTCATCTGAACTGAGCTTTCTTTTCTGGATGTTAAGTTCCCGCAGGAACCACAACAGTAAAATACCAATAAAATAGAGTAAAATGAATACAGATACACATTAAATATATACGCTTTCCCATCATCTTATGGTCCAACAATCAGAAAAGAAATTTATGATCGATTTAATATTGATTTTCTGTTTGTTTTTGATATGATATAAAAGCCACTGTTAATCTGTGAATCCACCACGTTGGCACAGACTGAACCCTTCAAACATTACCAGATGACCACCACAGGATAAAGTCTACAGACTTTTTCTCACGTCACCCTGAGGCTGTCTGGGGGAAGAAAGTCAACCCTGTGGCGCCCTCCCGTCTCCTCCATCACTGAGATTGTCTTCAACTTATATTGTTTTCTTAAACTTTACCTGAAATCATCTCTTTAATTGTTAAAATGATTTAAGTGTGGCCTTTAAACTTCATGTTCATATTCTACATAATTAAAAGGAATAAAAAAAACTGCTTGGAGGAAATGAAACAGATGGTAGGTATTGGAATGGAATTTCATCAAATCATTGCAAAATGGAAACTATAAATTTATTCTCCCTGTTGTCACAAGTTATTTGCAGACTAAATGTGTTTGCCAAAGTGGAATGAGATCATCATAATTGTACAATCCAAAGAAAATTTGTTGATTCCATACTTGTATTATACTGTATGTCTGTTTAATATGCTATGAGCCGTATCAAATCGCCTTATGGCCATATCAAATACAGCATATACAGAAGTTATGAATGAAACAGGGAGCATATTCAATCATTTTTCAAATTTTAGCCAAGTGACAGTAAAGCAACATTAGGTGAACTGCTGCAGTGTTTAGCTATCCTGGGGAAATTCATGCACCATGCAAGTAACTATACACACATATAACAAATCACATGATAGCTCACTGATAGAAGTGTGCGACCCAAGACACAGTATTACTAAGTTGTATCTGCAAGTATTACTTCTATGATGTTAGCTCATTGATGTTAGCGTTTAGCCCAATGTGCCAGAATTCTGTTGTTTGTTTCTCTTTCTGATTGCATCATACGTGTACTTCGTGTACGGCAAATATGTCACCTACGTTGGAAAAAATTGGAAAAAATGTCTGCGTATCTGTCTTCATATTATCTCAAGATTCTTTGCACATCAGTAATTAAAAGCAAATAAAATTAACATTACATGCTCTATTTCTCCTTCACCTCTGACCATTAGGGTTATGACCTATATTGCACATCTTTTCCTTCAGCTACTACTACAAATCAACTCCACATAGCAATGTTTCTAGGTGAAGCATGTGTGACGTAGCCTATGACCATTATCAGAATCTAGGAGCTCCACTCACAGCTAACTCATCATTTAGCTGGCTGACATTCTGGTGGATGTGCAGGCTGCCTCACACTGATCACAGCAGCCAATAATAAATTCAGTCACTTTTTGAGAGACTGAATTTATTCTCCAGTAAAAGTGAACATTAAAAGCAATCCTCCGTCTCCTCGAGGCTCTTCTCACTTGCAAACTCTACCTTCACTTCTCCCCACTTCACATCTTCTAATTTTAACCTTGAAATAATTCTGGTAAGATAATATTGGATGGACGAGGTCATTTTGATTCAAGATAAACAAGTCACACATTAAGCAGATGGGTAATGGGTGTGGCAGACTTCAGTGTCCGTTTAGTAGGTGGTATATGGTAGATATTGAGCGTGTAGTGGGAAGTACAGTTCTATGTGAGTCTTTGTGTCATCACTGTTTCCACTGGCTTTCAGTGCACATTGGAGATTTTATACTGTTTTTGGCCTACTCTCTATTCAAGTAGTTTTATGACATCAGCAGTCTCATTTCTCCAGAAATTAAAAATCAATCAGCTTAAAAATCACATCATCTTAATCAGGGGGAAACAAAATTTTTGACTGGTGGCCCACATAGAGTTCTAAAATTTGACAGGCGGGCCAGCTGAGGAGCAGATGAATGGAGAAAATTAATGTGATTTAGTATTGATTACATTTAATTACATAGTTTAAGCAACTTTGGCAGAACAGATTACTAAACCCAGTTACAAACCATGGCCCACGGGCCGTAGATTGCCCACAGCTGATCTAGATAATCATACAACACATCACATCTTACCACATCCACATGAATTTTAGTGGAATGAATCCATGATATATATCCAGCTGGTGATGTAACACTCATATTTGATTTGTCAGATTTGTCAGATCATGCATGTAAAAATCTGACTAAGATATTTGCACCTTCCTATTCTCTCTGCTCCTCACACAAACATGATCAGATCAGATAATCAGAATAGATGATCAGATTAAAAAAAACAACTAAACATCTATAATTACCATGTATTCATTCAACTGTAACATTATTTACTGCATGACAGAGTCATTTTGCACACATGCACATCATAAGAGAGACCTTTGTTGAAGTAAACTCATGTGACAACAGATATTTATGAAGCTAAAAGTAGTACAATGTTATTAGTTTATTGTAAACAATAAAAATCCTTTATTATAATCAATAATGTAAATGGCCTGCATCTAGTAATAAATATAGTATTCAAGTAATGTTTATTACTTATTTGTTTCTGCTTAATTTAATATATAATGATGCAATGCAACATTGTACTGTATGTAGTTTGAAACAATAAACAATATATTATTAAACAATATATAACGGTTTAAATATCAGGCATTTATCTCAGTCAAAGTTTAAAATGAGTTTTAATCCAAATTCTCTTATTGTTGCTTTCCCTACTAATGATGGAATGTTTCAGTCATATACACGCATGTGCAAGCAGACACACACACATACACACACACACACACACGCATTGGTAGATAGGTGTTAACTGGTTAACTTCCTAACAGCTACAAGTTCTGTCGCAACTACCTATCTGACAAGGGTTCTGTTAACCCCTTCAGCACTAGATATCCAAATCAAATTGTTCATCCATTTTTTCAGCGGTTTATCCTAGAGGCCTTACTCTTCTGTCTGTTCATGATGCACTTACAGTCTAAAGGTTTCTTTTGCAAAGACATCTTTTCAATAGAGAAGCCAGAACACCAAATTCCCAAACAGTATATTCCAGTTTCAGTTGTTTGTATACTTTATATCTATAAGTAAACATGATATGTCATTTGACATAATGACAATACAGGTTGCATTATGTCCACATTATTTATTAGTTATGAGTGAGACCTGTAACCCAGAATCACTCTGGTGGTTATCTTCTAATGTGAAATCTGTGTGGTTAACATTATACTGATGGTGGATGTCATTATACTACTAGTTGGAGTTTATAAAAGAAGAAGTCATAGTTTATTTTACCAAACCTTTGAAAGATGTTCATGTCCATGTAGGAAATTATATTATCTGTGCCTTATACGCTACCCAGGTTTAGACATGTTACATGTGGCAGATCCTATTTCCATGTCCATGGGTATACATTCTGATAAATGTAAATATAAATTCATCAGAGAGATTCTCACCACATAGACTCTGTTAAAGCAGACAGAAGACTTCTGTGTCCCAATTGCTGAGTGAGACTCATCTGTCCTGCAGGTTCTGAGTCTTAAATAAGATAAACCTGCTAAGTTCAGTGACACTAATCTCTGAACACAGGATCACCTTCCCTGCCTGCACTCCCTGAACCTCTCACTGTCAAACACAGACACACATAAAGACACACACACACACACACACACACACACACACACACACACACACACACACACACACACACACACACACACACACACACGAAGCACAACTCTGTTTATATTCTTATATTCACTCCATTTTCCCTTCCCCACCCTGTTCCTTCCCCATTACTTTGACCCTCTGAAGCTTCCTTCAAGATCCATAAATCAGTCATCACCCCTGGGTCGTTTCAGCTCTTTATTTTGCTGTCTGCTGTCAGTTCAGGTGTTTTACAGGAGAAGATAAATCTTAAAACCTCAAAAAGAGAAACTCACCTTTGCATCTCACTCATTAAAACCTTGCACTGATACCTATATCATTTCCAGTGTCTAATTTCTAACAGTTTCCCCAAGGTGTTTGATGGCCAGTTAGTGTGATGATAACACTTGTCTTGTATTACCATTTGTTTGATGCAAATTGTAATAAAATCTTTCTCAGATTTGCTCATATTGGCCTAATCTATAGACCTCTACAAAGAAAATACTTGCAGATAGTGTGTCTGAAGTTAATATCTCTGCATTCATCTCTGTCAGTTCCAGAAGGATTATGCAGAATCTTGGGGTCCACAGATTTCCACAAATTTTGGTAAGATGCATGGCCATGAAATCACGCACGTTTTAGATACATGGTGGGATAATAATATGGTTTTTTTCTGGGCTCAGCCCAAAAGAACGACGTGGGCCTAACCTCCGGTGGACTCACCACTGAAGGATGGGTCCATAGGGAATGGGTGCAGTATGGATTGGGTAGCAGTTGTCAGCATGGGGCTTGATGATCCTATACCCAGACAAAGAGTCTAGCTCTAGGGACATGGAATATCACCTCGCTGGGGGGAAAGGAGCCAGAGCTTGTGAGGGAGGTTGAGATATAGTCGGGCTCACCTCCACCCACAGCTTGGGCTCTGGAACCCAAACCATTGAGAGCGGCATTTTTCTGGTGTTGCCCAAAGTGAGAGGCAGCGGGCTGGTTGGGGCTTGCTTATACCTCCACAGCTCAGCTGTCATATGTTGGAGTTCACCGTGGTTAAACTTTGGGTTGGAGACAGGTGTCTCACTGTTCTTTCAGCCTACGGGTCAAACAGCAGTGCAGAATACCCAGCCTTCTTGGACTCCCTGGGACAGATACTAAATAGTGCTTCAACTGGGGACTCCATTGTTTTTCTTGGGGACTTCAACTCTCACATGGGCAATGACAGTGAGACCTGGAAAGGGGTGATTGGGATGAACGGCTTTCCCAATCTGAACACGAGTGGTGTTCTGTTATTGGACTTCTGTGCTATTCACAGTTTGTCCATAACGAACACCTTGTTCACACTTAGGGATGTCCATAAGTGGACATGGCATCAGAACACCCTAGGCCGGAGGTCGATGATCCACTTCGCTTTTGTATCACCAGACCTCCAATCACGTGTGTTGGACACTCGGGTGAAGACAGGGGCACAGCTGTCAATCCGATCACCACCTGGTGGTGAGCTGGATGTGCTGGCAGAGCAGGGGGCCGGACAGACTCGACAGGCCCAAACGTGTTTTGAGAGTCTGTTGGGAATGTCTGGCAGAACTCTCTGTCAGTGAGGTCTTTAACTCCCACCTCTGGGAGCACTTTTCTCAGATCCCCAAGGACGCTGGGGACATTGAGTCAGAGTGGACCAGGTTCTTCACCTCCATTGTCGAAGCGGCTGCTCAGAGCTGTGGTCGCAAGGTCCCTGGTGCCTGTTGCGGTGGTAACTCCTGAAGTAAGGTAGACACCGGAAGTAGGGGATGCTGTCAAGCTGAAGAAGTCCAATCAAATCTTGCTGAATTGTAGGACACAGGAGGCAGTTGACAGGTACAAGCAGGCCAGGCGTACTGCAGCCCAAGTAGTCATGGAGGCAAAAACTTGGGTCTGGGAGGAGTTCAGGGAGACCATGGAGGAGGAGTATCGGTCAGCCTCGAAGAAATGCTGGCAAACCATTCGGCGCCTGAGGAGAGAAAGTGTTCCACAGCAAACACTGTTTACAGTAGAGGCGGAAAGCTGCTGACTTCAACTGAGGATAATGTCGGACGGTGGAAAAAATGCTTCAAGTATGCTCTCAATCTTGCTACCATGTCTTACACAGAGGAAGCAGAGGCTGAGGTCTCAGAGGTGGACTTGTCCATCACCCAAGCTGAAGTCACTGAGGTGGTTACCAGACTCTTTGGTAGCAAAGCACCGATGTTTGATGAGATTCGCCCTGAGTACCTCAAGTCTCTGGATGTGCAGGGATTTTCATAGTGAACATGTCTCTGTAACATTGCATGGCAGTCAGGGACAGTACCTCTGGACTGGCAGACCGGGGTTTGTGGGAGTTTGCCCAACCAGTCCACATGTATTTTGTGGATCTGGAGAAGGCATTCGATTTATTCCCTTGTGGTATCTTGTGGGGAGTGCTTCATGAATATGGGGTTTGGGACCCTTTGCTGAGGGCTGTCCAGTCCTTGCATGACCAAAGCCGGAGCTTTGTTCGCATTGCCAGCAGTCAGTCAGACCTGTTCCAAGTGTATGTTGGACTCCGGCAGGGCTGCCCCCTATCACTGGTTCTGTTCATAATCTTTATGGTCAGAATTTCTGGGTGCAGCCATGGTCCGGAGGAAGTTTGGTTTGGGGACCAAAGGATTTCATCTATGCTTTTTGCAGACGATGTTGTCCTGTTGGCCTCATCAAACCCAGACCTTCAGCGTGCACTGGGACAGTTTGAAGCTGAGTGTCATGCAAGTGGAATGAGGATCAGAATGTCTAAATCCGAGTTCATAGTTCTTGACCGGAAAAGGGTGGTGTGCTCCCTTTAGGTTGGTGGAGAGCTTTGCCCCACATGGAGGTCTTTAAGTATCTTGGGGTCTTGTTCACGAGTTGAGGGAAGGATGGAACGTGTGATTGATGGACAGATTGGTGCACCTTCTGCAGTAATGCAGTCGCTGTATTGGTCTCGACCTCAGGGAAGACCTAGGACACGGAGGGACTATGTCTCTCAGCTGGCCTGGGAATACCTCGAGATCCCCCTGGAGGAGCTGGATGAGTTGAGAGGCAAATATTGGCATCCCTCCTGAGACTGTTGCCCCCATGACCCAGCCCAGGATAAGCGCATGATGACTGGATGGATGGATTTTAAAGATTGATAAGAACAACACAATGCAACGTAAGACTCTTGTGATCACCTGAAAATGTAAATCCAACATTTACTGTTCTTTCCAACCTTACTTCTTCTTTCCATTCTTTTCTCAGTTGGTGTCTGCCAGCTCTTGAAAAAGATGTTTTCAGTGATTAAATGAGTCACCATTTTCACCATTTAGCAGCTTTGGTGATGGGTAGAATGTTCGGTTAAGGTCTTCTGAAAAAAGGAAACTAAGATCAATTTGGAACACACTTTGTATGCCTAGAGACCAAATAAATAAACTGAAAGATGTTGAAATGCTCTATGAGCCGATGAGATAGTCACTTGATCCGGTGCCTGCTTGACCCCCACCTCCCTGATCATGTAAAAGACAAGCATTCAGAGACAATGGATGCATGTGCATTGCATGTGATGCACATTACATGTGCATCAGATAACATCAGATAACATTTACTGTGATGTAAGACATTAAAGTATATCAGCATGTGATTCGTCAACTCTCATATTGACAGTAATTACAACTTGTCTTTATTAGAGAGGAGTCACACTCCAGGACTGTTTGCGGCCACACCTTTGACAGACTTCTGGGCGGACCGGTCATACTCTCGGTCAGACCTGGCCTAGCTCTTTATCTTTCTTGGGGATGCTGACACATATGATAAATCTTTCCTGACTGTTTGTACAAACTCACCCCTCTGTAATTTGTTAATAACTCTAGCGTGCTTTGTTGGGGGTCTGCACTCATGCAGACCAGTCTGTGTTATCCCACACTATATCCCACAAAGAGAAAATGTCAAAACGTTCTATTCACTTTGAGTTTGGGTAGTAAGCCACATTGTAAATCAAAATATAACGTAATTTGGCCATGCTTGACACTCCACCAGCAGATTAGACATCAAACTAGAACAACTCATCCTGGTTTGAATGGATCCCACTTATTCCATAAAAACTTTCATCTGGAAAAAGCTCTTCAATGGACAGTGGAGAAGAAAAAAAGAGGAGAAGTCCCATAACCAGACTGTTCTCCAGTCCATGTGGTGGAAAATCCATTAGTGCTCAACTGAGCTCTCAGACAAGCACGGGGGATAAAAACAACCAAGGGATGAGCAACTAGTTTTTAAGCTTCAAATGAAAATTAAATAGTTTAGTAGAAAAACGTTCACAGGAACATATAGCGGAGATTCCCTCTTTGGTTGGCTTCACTTATCACTTTCTGTCAGCTAGCTGCTGCAGTGAGTCTTTCACAACTCACTCTTTAAACTTTAAATCAAAGCTCCTTTAATTAGGAGGGCAATTTTGTTTGATGTTGCATCTGAGATTTAGACCCTTTGGCGCCATTGTTTCATCAGTCTGTCTTCTTTGGAGCAAAACCACAAATGAGAAGGGCTCTTCAGGGAGATTTAGTCAAATCTCACCTGAAATTAGTTCAGAGGCAGGTGCCAGAGGTCTTGTTCACTGCTGATGAAAGGTCAGGAAGCAGAGAGTGATGTTACATACCTTAAAAAAACTCCTGTCTTATTGTTTTAGGTTATGTATGCAATAGATGACATTTATCAGAAACAGGATCCTTTATTAATCCCCTGAGGAGGAAATCTAATGCACTTAAGAGGTGTCAAGGTTGAGCCCTACAGGTCACCTATAAGAATACTATTTCCTACATGGATACTAAAGAGAATCTCTTTTCTCTTATTCACTTTAACTGCACTGACATATTACAACCATATCAGGTTGAAAAGGGCTCCAATCTTAGCAAACAGTTGTCTCTTTACACATCAGACAAATGGACTTGGACAAATCAATATTCACTTTATGTCCAGAGCTGTTTTGGTCTGTACCTGATCCTGGTGGAGGGGAACTTAATGGTCCATGAACAGGTGGCACACACTGAAAACAGCCACCTTCTGCCACTGGAAACAAGTTGATGCAACAATAAAGCTCGAATTCTAAAAACACTGAGCAAAAAACGCCTAACACATACAGATGAAATTCTAAACCTCAAAAATTTATTGATTATTAGAGTACAAGCATGAGCTCTGTGTCAGGTAGCTAAAATATGATCTGATTTCTGACAGCAGAAGTATTAAAATCCAACATGAGATGTTGGCTATTTTGTGATATATCATTCTATAATAATAATATCATATATTATTCTCTCACGATATTGTTTTGTAGATTGCTTAATGCTGCCATTGATGGATGTCATCTGTTTATGTTTGAACATTATGATGCAGAGAAGAAGCTTTAAATATACACTATATTAATTATATATGTAATACCTCGCTCTCATGTCCAGTAAACAGTATGCATTTGTCCACCAGGACTTTGTTGGTAATATAAGTTTTCTCAAGATTTTATAGAATTGTTTTACACTTTATTCTGAAGCTATCTTAAAACAATACTAAATGTATCCACAGTTGTACAGTTCCACCTGTTTATGTGTGTAGTATTCAGCTGAATCGATAGGATACGCTCTGATCTATTTGTAGATCTATTTGTAGATCAGCCCGACAATCATTCCCTTGATGGCTCAGATGATGAGCTGTAAAGGCGCTTATGTGAAAGGGATAATGTCTTTATCATACCTGCTATATTTAGTGAATCTATGAGTCATTCTGTTTTCTTGTCCGCATCACTTTGTATCTAGGACAGTCTGTCATGTGACCTGTTTGACAGTCAGCTCTCTTGTGTGGAGATTTATTTCAGTTTGACGACCATGAGACTTTTTGACTTTGGTTGTTAAGACAGAATTTGATGAGTAGGCAAAGATATTCATGGTACAAAAGCGTTGAACTCTCTTTTTGGGTGGATACAAATCCCCTCACATTCAGCAACAGAACCTTCAGGCAAATCTGGACGGGTTTCTGGCAAGGTCTGTTAGGCCCAGCAGGCCATGTCAGGGAATTGCCTCTGGGTGAGTGAGCAGGGAAGCATCCGAAAGCAACTGAATGGCTAACATCAGTTAAAAAAAGAAGAAGAAAAAAATTCTCTCTACTGAAATAAGAAAGCTGGAATTAATCAACAAATGAGCAGTTTATCGTGTTCGGCTGCAGGTTTCTATCAGGATTAGACCAAGGCAGTAAAATTGATTTAAACTCAGATAATGAATAACTACAGACATCACAAATAAGGTTTTCAAAATATTTTATTGATGAAAACATCTTTAACCTTTTGACCCACTGGACATATAACATATTATAGCAAAAAAGCTATTGAGAACATATCCTTTGAAGCCCGATCACAGATTCCAAAGCACTGCAGCACCACAGTGTCTGGTACATTTATAAAAATATCATAAAAATATACATACAAGACAAGGATATTTTTCTTTCTTTTTCAAAGTGTGATTTTTTTTTTAAAATAACAGATAATAGAAACGATCATACAAGACGATGCAGAAACCCACAACCTCTAAGGGATAGGCACGATTACTAACTGACAGGCAGACTGTAGCTAGGCCGCTAGTCAGCTGTTAGGACTCCACTGAGTATAAAAAGACAATACATGGTCTGCACAATCCAAAGAATACCCTTCACATCAACAGTTACTGAGAAGAAAAAAACAACTGAACAGAGCAGTTATGGATGATTAGAATCAGGCGAAACGGAGGGTGAAATAGAGATGCTTTTTTCCCAGCTGGATAGTTATTCTGTACATCATAGTATTGGGCTGATGCTGGTCTGCTGGGCTTAAAGCCCTTAAATGCTTGAAATTATTTCCTTTTTCTTTCCGCTATCAGAAAAGGCTGCAGTGAAGTTAGCTAAAAGTAAGTGTGCTGGCAAAAATGAAGCATGTTATTATCTATATATATTTATATATATATATATACAGAGTTCTTTAAAATGTAGACTGGAACATTAAACTCATCAGTAAGAATCGACAAAGCAACCTAACAAACAAGCTGCATTTTACTCTCCTGATGCTGGTGTGAATGCATGCAGTTGTCTTCAGTTTCCACCCTTCTGAACAGGAATCAGAAGATTAAACAGAGAGAAGGTAACAGAATAATTTGGTCTCCTTGAAAGAAGGGAGAGAGGTATGATGCTGTCCGATAAGTTTTAATCAGGCTTTAATAGAGAAGGTGTGTACAGTAAAGTGTGGTGGCCCTACAAAGATAAACCTAATCACCAGCTGCACCCACCTCTCCAGACCGACTCCATAGATCCACTTCCTTTTTAGACAGACACATTTTCCTTTCTCTCACGACTTTTACTTTCTTGCATGTCCAAACAACACATTTTTCTTATATCTAAAATCAACCTCATTAAACTGTAGGGTTATCAATGACGTCCCGTCTGAACCACGAACACAGCATCTGCAGATCCATCCATAGCTGAGTTCAAGCTCTTCGGCGGCAGCTGAGGAATTCCCTGCCAGGGTGCTACAGCAAATAGTGTCTCATCATCTTAGGTGTCTCTGCAAATATCCTTCCACTGTAGGAGGAACACACACCAGCAGTCTGCCGGAGCTCTGTCTGAACACACCCTTTCCTCTGTTTCTTTACTACTTCTTTTAAACAAAAAGAAGGTACCTTTTTTTCCCCCCTTGCTTATAATTTAAAAACACATTTCAACTTTTCTCCAACAAAGATCCAACACTAGTATTTACAGGATCTTTGTTTTACTCAGAGAAGACCTTTTTGAGCTTCCAAATGCAAATTCTCTAGGAAAATGCTAATCTGTCAGCAACCCATAAATCACCTATATGACTGCAACACTGACGCGGACTGTGTGTGAGTTCATGTATACATTCACAAGCCTCTGTGGTGCTTTTGTCTCGAGTGAAAATATAGTGGGGCTAATTCACAAAAATCATATGGCCTGCTCATTCTTGTCTCTGTCCACTGAGAGGCAATAGGCACTTAAAGCACACAATATTCACATATTCAAACAGACATAGCTTCATAGATATTTTTTTTCTCTCCCGTCAAAATTGGGTGTTATGTTGGAAACAATTAGAAAATGCTTTGGTTTAGAAACAACCATAATTGTATCCAAATGCCTGGTGATGATGCTTGTTATCTGAACTAGTTTAACAGCATCATTCAGCCGACATAAATCAGAGTCTAATGTGCTGCAGACACCTGCTTTCACCAAGGATGTGTGTGTGTGCGTGTGTGTGTGTGTGTGTGTGTGTGTGTGTGTGTGTGTGTGCGTGTGTGTGTGTGTGTGTGTGTGTGTGTGTGTGTGTGTGTGTGTGTGCGTGCGTGCGTCAACTTCAACTGATGCAGCCCTTGGTGCTGCTGTTGGAACATGCTGGCTGATCAGTTCTTGACAGGTTTGATCATTCTCATACAATTTCAATGACAGCTCTGCTGTTTAAACTCAAGGCTGTGACACATTTGCATCCAACCTTTATTTCCAAGTTACATCTTGACCAAACCTGGGTGGCTCGTGTAAAATCATAAGACGCTGGTGTTTTTAAAAAAAAACGTGCGATGCGCACATTCAAATATGCATTTGAAGTGAACACCAGACATTCATACTCAAAGCCTGAACAAAACACTCTTTTAAAAGAAGACTCTTCTTTCTGTCATCTGTCAAACACTGGGTAGTTTTGAGGCTGGGACTGTGCCGCTCACGCCTGTGTAAACAAATCTGATTCTCTCACACTTCCTTTCCTTGGGCTAGACTCAGTTACAGGGCAGCCAGGTGGAGTATGCAGGCTGCTGGCAAGCAAACACTGGCTGTACCTGTGCTATGTAGTAGTTACTGAAGTTGCCATCTGCCACATAAGGAGCAGGTTGGTAGTAACATGTAACATTAGCCACATTCGGAATGACATTCTGCTCAGCCAGAACTCGCACTGCCAGCATGGCTATGAGCCCTAAGGTCTGACGCCTCTCGTGTCCCATCAGGCACACCGTACTCTCGTTGACTACTCCGTGGAGGGTCATCAAGTAGTCGTACTTGCGGTCCTCCAGGCCCACAAAGTGGTTTTGAAGGTATGACTCAAGCTTGCGCTGCTGCTCACCAATGTCAGAGAAGTCAATGAAGAAGCGTGAACACATGTAGCGCTGCAGGGACTTCATCTCTGACTCGGAAACCGCCCGGAAACCCCTCACCAGCAGATGACAGTACTTGAGCAGACCACCGCCTCTGATTTCCTCCGGGTTTCGGGTGCAGATGATCTTGTGGGAAAGGTGATCGAGGGCCTCGCTGAAGTCCCCATAAACGCTCTCACCCATGATGGTGGGGTGAAAGGTCTCAGACATTGGGTTCTCGGAGCACTCGTAGAACAGCAGGAGGGAGTCCAGTTTGATCTGAAAGGAGTCCACACTGAACTCAAACTGCCTCCGGAGAGAGTCCACAAACTTCAGCTCCACATTCTTCCCCCGGTTGTTGGACAGTGAGATAAGGCTCCAGCGGTCTGAGTCATTGCACACCTTCACCATCTTTTGCACATAGGCCTCCTATTTGTGTGTCAGAGAGAGAAATGTATAAATGTAAAGTACACAGCCTTCAAGACTGCATTATTCATTCAACAATCATACAGTGTACATAAACATGTGGACCTAATGTTGGATTATTCAACTATAGATTACATCCAATGTTCTATTTGTATTAATAATTTCCTTTGTGGTTAGAAATCTTTTCTTGTTAATGCTATTGACCCCAATATTACATAGCATAGAACATACTTGGATTTGAGATCTAGGTGGCTGAGCTGAGGATCCCTTCTTAATTGGTTTAACTCAATCGTCTTAACTACAGAAAACCGACATTCTACATTCTACTATCACTAAACTAATCTAATTGCTCATTACTTGGTGCGTAATAATAGTTAAGCCGAACTGACACAAATGCAATTAACCTTTATCACATACTTTAAAAAAAAAAAAAAGAAGAAGCAAATGAACTAAATACCTTTAATGTTAAAGGAGTTATCCTTTCTTTATTCACACAGTCTGGTAAAAAATCCAGGAGACAGTCCAGAACTATGTCCTTCACAGTTTGGAAATCACTTTCACCTTTCATATCTGCGCAAAATATGAGGTCTAGGTCCTTGAAGCCCAGTCCGCTGTCCTCGTGTAAAATGTGGCTGGCTGCGGAGCCATTTAACCGAACGTCCCGGACGTGGATCTGTTTCTCCTCCATCCGACTACGCACCACTTTAACGATCTGTCGCGGCTGCATCTCCAAAGTGGGGAAGTTTCCCCGGCCGTGGATCGGGATGGTCTCCGTCAGGATGGCGTCCAGCCGCTGCACTTGCTCCCAGTTGAGGACGCTAATGTTGCTGCTGCCTTCTGTGTCAGACATGGAGCTGGTAGTGGAGCTACTGTCGTCGTCTGACATGGTGAAGGCTGAGAAGTCTCAAGCAAGTGAAATAAAATTTAAAAAGAAAAAAGAAAAACTATTTCTCAAAAGCGGAATCTGTGGTCGCGTCTTTACGCACAGATTCTAAGGTGACAACGTCATCCACACCAGGATTCTCTGTATTTCTTGGACTCGACTGTAAACATATACAAATCAAAATATATAAATGAAGGCAATTTGTGATAGTTTTGCACAATAGACCTGTGTTTTGGAGATCCAGTGAGGCAAGCAACTGGTGCTTTGCTGAGGAAGCGATGCAGACACTCAAGAAAAAGCGCGTAGAAAACTTTCCTTGCTCTCTCTCTCTCTGCCCTTCTAAAACATCTGTGCCGCCGTCAGTGCGTCCGAGCGCCGCGCATCACCGTCTTTGAAGGACGCTGATGATCCAGGAGGGGGTTTGCTTTTCCGGCTGTGACTCCATCGCCCAAAGGCACGCCTATGATTTTATGAATTTGCATGAATATGCTGCTCATCAAGTGTCAATTTGGCACGGCCGAACATCTGCTCTTCAGAAGAACCTCCTTACGCGCATATCCATCGTATTTCTCAAAACTCTCATTATACTGCCAACAAATAATCCCGTTAATCTAATCTGAATGTGCTCGGGGAATCCAGTTTGCCTTATCAACTTTGTTTAGTTCAACATATTTTCCGCGATGTGTAGAAATTAACTGTTACCTGCCCACACGACATGTTGCGTCTGTCTGCAAAGTCAAGTCCGATGAGGGCGTCAGATGCGCTTCATCCCGCCCCCCTCCCATCCTGCTTTTCGCTGAAACCCCGGCGCACACGATCGCGCTGAAAGATACACTGCATGACTTTATGAACCAGATCACACTCAATTAAATACCTATCAAGAACCCGTTAATCTGACGATTTTAGCCTTCAGATGTGCTCTGAATTGTTGTTGCACCTGAATTAATTTCTACATAAAATAGTATTTGGAGCCATTAGAGTATTTATGGCCTATTATTGAATAGAACATTGATAAGTGAACATAAATTATACATGAAAAAACAAAATACATGTAAATACATAACCTGAGATATTCATGGCTATGTATTTAGTATTTTCTGTCAGATTCAATTGATGGCGATCTGCATTGAAAGCATACTCCATGTTGCCATGTCGCCCTCTGTGGGCTGGTTTAGGATGTGACTTAGAACGGGACTCTTTATGACACCTGCCACATGAAATACATTCTGGCATACCGTGCGTTAATATTGGAACAACTCACAAAGCCATGTAGGGAATTGATCTCTTTAAACTATCAGGAAATCAATTCTTTTTCAGCCCATAAATCTGTTCCCTTTCAACTGCTTACACCTTCAGGTCAGGGTCTGCAGCTCCTCACCAGAAGTCCCTGATTACTTTGATGAGCCCTGTAACATGTTCTTTCAGAGACAACCCTGTTCTTCATAGATAAACCTGCTCAGAAATATCAAGTCAGATGAACCAGACAGTCTGGTTCAGGTGGAATGTGATGGGGTCATCCAGGGGTCCTGATGTCAGCGGAAGGGTCAGGGCTTGGCAGATGTCAGATATGCTCTATTAGGCAGCGTAAAGCCCTGCGTCACTGGAGCCACACAGATCTGTAAACCCTGATTATCCCATTTACTCTATTGCACTTGTCTTAACTCTAAAGCCCACACAGGAGCTTTGCCTCCTGTGTCACTCTCTCCCCCACATAGTCTCTGATATTCAAGCACATGATGCAGCTTCTACAGGCAATAATAATGGGAAAATAATTCTGAAGAACACAAATTAAGAGCCAAGAAAACAGTGGATGTTTATATGTACATTGTGTCATTTAAAATTTGTTCTTTTTTAAAATATTTGTTTTCATACTATGCTTGGCAAGTGTCAGACAGGTTGAATGCAGGTCTCTGAAATTGAATCCCACATCTGGAAATGTATGTGGAACTACTGGTTTGCAACAATGAACTGAAACTATCCTTGTCGATGTGATTTCCAGGTGTGGTGAGACTGCTATGAAGGATTGGTCTGAGTCTATCCTCTATGCTCGGTGCAGAGTCAAATAAAAGACACTGTCTGCAGGTACACATTGATATCTTTAGATGAGCTATGTTTCAATATGACTCCTTAGGCCTACTCAATAGATGATGCATTAGTTAGAACTTACTGAAAGACATGAGATTATGTTGTCAAAAATATTAATGGTGGCAATTTGCAAGACACACACTCACACACACACACCTCCTTTCTCCAGATTGCATCCTTGTCATTTCCGTCATCTGATGCATTTGGGTTCATTTAGTGAAAATGTCAGCAGCTCAAAATATGGAAAGTAAAAACACTCCCAAAATACTTTAGAGACTGTCTGTTATGTGGGAGAGATGTCTTCAATTTCTCATAAAGCAAATCCTTCACAGTTGGGGCCTATGAAACATTTTCAGACCAATAAAAGGACAGAGAGGATAAAGGGAGATCTGTTTGTTTTCCATTGCCGCCATCAGTTGGATTTATAGACCAAGAAGTTTAACATTGCTGACACTTTCAAGCTTTTTTCTTCAGGGCAGGAATCCTCTGGGAGCACACCAATTCTCCTCTTGTAAGTTTGATTACTCAACATGACTATCCACTATCTCACAGCAGCAGAGAACTGCTTGCTTTTGTTTTTCTTGTAGCATGATGACTTGGTTCAGTCAATTAAACACTGCTGCCACATGAATGACTTTTATTGGCTGTCCCAGGGCTTATCAAATGTTAGGCATTGATACATCTCCTCCAAGAGTTAAAAGTTATCCAATTATTATTTAAAAGGCTTAATTATAATGTTTATGGAGCCAGAAATTGTTCAGTATTTCCAAAGAAGAAGTATACTTTAATGATCCCTGTAGGGAAATTATTGTCTTTTCACTTGCGGTTAGTAATCATGCATATATATGTTTTTGTACAGGCCCCCCCCACACACACACAAGGGGCCTGTAGACATGCAGTAAATACAGGGAGGCCGAGTGACGGACATTCCTATCTTTGAAGCGCCCAGAGTGAGCAGCTTGTTGAGAAGACAGTGCCTTGCTCAAGGGCACCTCGGCAGTGTTAGGGAGGTGAGCTGGCACCTCCCACTGACAGCTCACACTCCTAGAGTGAATGGTCGGGAGTGGGAATCGAACCGCCGACCTTGGATCATTGGATGACCCACTCTACTGACTTAGCTACTGCCACTCCAACTATAGGGGGATTTCACTTCTCAGCTTCCTAGGGAAGGTTTATTCCAGGGTACTGGAGAGAAGGATCAGACCTATAGTTGAACCTCGGATTCGGATGGAAAATGCATTTTTCATCCCGGTTGCTGGACACTGGATCAGCTCTACACTTTCCATTGAGTCCATGAGGATTTGTGGGAGTTTGCCCAACCAATCCATATGTGTTTTGTGAATCTGGAAAAGGCATTTGATCGTGTCCCTTGTGGTATTTTGTGGGGAGTGCTTCGAGAGTAGGGGTCTGTCCAGTCCCTGTATGACCAAAGTCTGGGTTGGAGATCAAAGGAATTAATCTCTGATTTTTGCGGATGATGTTGTCCTGTTGGCCTCATCAAACCTGGACCTTCAGAGTGCACTGGGGCCATTTGCAGCTGAGTGTGATGCAGTTTGGATGAGGATCGTCAAACTCCAAATGCTCATGGTCATGGCCTTGGTTCTTGACCGGGAAATGTGGTCTAGCCTCTCCTGATCGGTTGGGAGTTTTTGCCCCAATTGGAGGAGCTCAAATAAGTTGGGGTCTGGTTCATGAGTGAGGGAAAGACGGAACGTGAGATTGACAGATGGATCGGTGCAGCGTCTGCAGTGATGCAGTCATGAATTACCGGTCAATCTACAGTATGTTCCTACTCTTACCTATTTTTATGAAATTTGGGTCATGAAAGAAGGGACAAGAGCCCAGATACAAGTGGTTGAAATGAGTTTCCTCCCTAGAGTGGCTGAGCACACCCTTAGAGACACGGTGAGGAGCTCAGTCACCAGCGAGGAACTCGGAGTAGAGCCGCTGCTCCTCCACGTCGAGTCCAGCTGAGGTGGCTGGGCATGTGTTCCAGATGCCTCCTGGATGCCTCCCTAGGGAGTTGTTCTGGGCATTTCCTCCCAGGAGGAGGCTTCAGGGAAGACCTAGGAAACGCTGGAGAGACTATGTCTCTTGGTTGGCCTGTAAAGTATGGGCACCTCTGCTCAGATTGTGTCCTCCATGGCCGGTTCTAGATAAGCAGTTTAAAAATGACAAACTTATTTAAATGTAGCTTATTAATTTACACCATAATTATGATACTTCTGGCTCTCAATGGGAGCAGACGTCTTTCTTCTGTCTCCTGTTGTCGCTATCTCTCTAACTCATACCCAGAATGACTCTCGCTTATTCTCTGCAAAATGACGAAACCAAAAGGAAAATCAGAGGATACTAAAGACCAGATGGTCTCTATGAAAAAATTAAAGAGTGAGTTAAAGAGCAACTTTGATAAGTTTTGGAGTGACTTTGATAAAAAGTTGGAAGAAAAGCTAAAACCGTTGCAAGACGCCTTGGAAGAAATGAAGGACAAAATGAAGAAAATGCAGAAAGACATGGATGAAAAAGACCGAAAAATTATTGTCTTGGAACAGGGACAACAAAGAATGGATGATTTGGAACAAAGCATTCGTATAAATGATGTGATTATCACTGGAATCAAAATCAAGCCGAGGAATTAAAGAAATCCTGTGGCTAGCGCTGACATCGAATGTCTGGAGCAACAAATGAGTTCTCAACTGAGGGATCTGGAGATAACTATAGATCGGGACCAGATTGAGACATGTTACCCATTACCATCTGGAGGTAGGAGACCACCTGCAGTGCTGATAAAATTCAGCAATCGTAAACACAAGATTGCTCTTTTGAAACAAGGCTTCAAACTGAAAGGAAAAAATGTCTACATTAATGTTAATCTCACTAAAAAGAATGCTGATATCGCCGAAAAAGCTCGACAACTGAAGAAGAATGGACTGATCGACAACACCTGGACAAACAACTGCAGGATCTTCATCAAAACAAAGGGGCTTTCTCCAGACCAGATGAAAAACAATGGTGATCAGGAGTGCAGAGGAGTTGGTGAAATACGAGCAATAAAGACGGACAAGAATTGTTACTACACCAGAGATCAGTACAACAGAGTCACTTCGATATTGGGAGCTCTACGATTTTGGACACGTCAAGTATTTCATGGAACAGTCGAAAAAAATCAACATCATTGATGTCACAAACATGGACTAATGAACAAAAAAAACAACCAAAAAAAACATGTATTTGTGATAACATGGGATAACATTAACTTTGAGAGCATGTTGATATTTTTTGACAATATAATGCCATGTGAAACTGTTAAAGTGTCTGCAACAAACTGGTTAATTCTTGTATAAACACTGTCTGCTGAAAGAGGTTAATATAATTGTTATATTCTTGTGGAGAACACTGGCAAGGTCAACTTCTTGTTTTGACTATTTATGATGTTAACAAACCTTGTGTTCCTAGGAAGAATGTAAACATGGTTATACTCTAGGGTAAAAGGCTAATATCTGGAAGTGGATAAGGGTATGAACGTCTGTCAAAATTCAATGTATGAGCTGGTTGAAGACTTTTAATGTCTGAGTTTGTTGATTACATATTCTAATGAGAGAGATGTTTTTGTTGATAATTTAGTGGACGGGAATCTTACAAGCCAATGGCTTCTACCCGTTAACCTTTTTTTTTTCTTTTCGGATGTTGTTGATGATGTTTCAACACTGATGAAAGTGAGATATGTTGTAATAACATGTTCGGAAAGAAGAAAAAAATTAACTGAATAAATAAATAAATAAATAGATGATGACCCACTTTGAAAAAGAACAGCAAAGTCATACACAAAATGCTTTATGTATTTCAACAAGTTGGCAATATATTTGTATCCTTAACACATTGGATAAGCAGCCAGTCTTGCAGTTTGCAATAATTGGTACCAGGTATTAGTATTTATTGACATAAATATGAATAGCTGTTCACCATCTGCACCCACAGTATCTGGAGTCGGGTTGTGGGGGCAGCAGCTTTAACAAGGAACCCCAAACTTCCCTTTCCCTGGTCACATTAACCAGCTCTAACTGGGGGATCCTGAGGCGCTCCCAACCCAGTGTGATATAATCCTCCACCTGGTCCTGGATCTGCCCCCGAGATCTCCTCCAGTTGGACGTGCCAGGAACATCTCCCGAGGGCGGCGCCCTGGAAGCATTGGCACCAGATTGCCAAACCACCTCTGCTGGCTTCTTTCTACATGAAGGAGCAGTGGCTCATCACTGAGCCTCTTGCGATTAACAGTGTTTCTCACCATATCTCTGAGGGAGACAGCAGCAACCCACCTAAGAAAACCCATTTTCGGCCGCTTGTACCTGTGATCAAGTATATGGAATTCAAGTACATGAATAGCTATTGATATGGCCACTTATAGCCCATCCATATTGTTTTATAAAGCAGGGAACACGTTTAAAAGAAGTCTGAAAGTTTTGAGTTGATTGAGGCTAGAGTGGTGTTGAATAAATATAATTGTTGAGGGAGAGTGTCAATAAGAGTATGACATAAATGTTATCATTATAATTAAAACAAGAATAAGAAGATGTCTAATAACAATATGTGACTGAGTATTAATCATTCACTATACCATGATATAATTGCCCTTCTGTTATTATTTTTTAATGCAGTGTCACAATCTTCAGAACTCAGATTTGTTTTTGTTGTTGAAAAAGTTTTTTAGTCATCGTGTTGCTTCCTTACCTTCTAAATTGTTGTTGATTAGAAAAATTTTGTATGCAATTGATGCAGAATAGCTTTTGTCCTGAGCCTGTAATAGGAAAAGTCTGTTACAAAAATCACCAGTGGTGCACCTCGGTGTTCTTCCCATTTTTTATAATTATAGCAATTTTTAAAGAATGAGATTTATGGACATTCGGCCTTGTCACAGTATAAACAAGAAGGAATGATGAGGTTCACATTCCTCCTGACATAATTATTAGTATTTCTTTCTCATTAGGAGTATTTCCTCAAAAGCCTGACCCATGTCCATTTGTTCTTTTATATAGGAGAACAGGGTTGGTTGTTATGTTGCTCCAAAATGGGCAAATAAGCAGTGAAAAATTTTAAATTATGCAAACAGAGTACTGAGAAGCTTTGTTGTCACATGGGTAGACTCGGTTATGGCTAGAGTGATAGATCCACACCAAATAATTTAATTTTTAAGCTGTCAGCAGGATTGGAAATTCTTTTTGTGCTGCCTCTGTGGCAAACAGGAGTGAAGATTAAATAACTGATCAAATATGTCAAGTCTTTCAGATCAAATATGATCTGAAAGACTTGATCTTAGAAAGCATTTGACATGACAATCGCTCTCACATGTGGGCAAACACTTTGAGCCATTGAGCCATGTCATTTGGGACAATGTCACTTAACTGATTCCTACAGTGTCTCTTCATTCCTCCTTTAGCCCCACCCTCCTTTCATGGCTTTAAATACATTTCCAGGAGGGTCAAAATAGTTTGTACCTGCATTTGGAAAGATGTTCCCCGAGATGACTGCAGAGTTATTTTTGGAAAATGATCAGAGGTACGTCCATAGAAATGGGATTTCCAGAACTTTTCAGCCACACTGCATCTGACCCCAGTGACAAAAACCTGCAGAATCATTCTGCCTTTAAAGAGAAGTACTGTGGGGTTATACAGGGTCTGTGGAAAGAAGACGCAGCAGTAATCAGTTCAGCACAAAGATTCTCAGTAATACAGTTCTTTTGATCCCAAATAGAAGCTTGTTTTTTGCAATACTGGTATTAAATACTCCTGGTAGAATAATGGTGAGGGTAACAAGGGGGTATTGTTTCACAGGGAGATAGAGACCCTCGTTTCATTCAATTTGTCTTATTTCAAGGTTTTTGTGAACTTAGTCTGCAGATCCAGAGACAGCAGAGAAGCTCAACACTGCTGAAGTACTTGAGACTAATGGGTGCTGCAGACTGTGATCATGGTAGCCCACGGTACAGTATGCTGTCTCTGGCTGACAGTCATTCAGTGGATTCACCCTAATGGTATGATAGTCTCCCCCCACCTGGACTTTCAAATAATCCCAAAGGCATGGTGGAAACATTACCAACAATCACACCTTTAACTTGAGTGTGCTTTTCCAATGTGCGTCATATACACATCCTGCATATTTCACACGCATGAGTCTACAAGCAATAATCATGTGTTTTTGAAAGTGGGGGAAAATATATCATTTATATAACCAGTACTACTAGATATTGAGCTGTAGCTAGGACCTGGTTAGCTCAGATTGGCATGAAGACTAGAAATTGGCTGAGTTGTCCTGGGTCCATCTAAAGGTAAAACAGTTTGGGTTCTTATAGGTGTTCATGTGAGGGATTGTTGCTCAAAATGACATTAATCTAATTGTGGGAAATTCTGACCACAAAAAAACGTTCAAATGACCAGATAGGGAGTCAACCTGGACCTGCCTGTGGACATCCTTACCAACATGCAATGCAACCAGGTCAAGCAGAACAGTTACAGGAACAACAACAATTTTAACAAGCTGAGTTGTGTCATCCTATCTGGTTAGGGGGAGCTGATGCAACGGCTGATGCAAACTCTGGTCCAAGTGCTGAGCTGTGGACATATTGTGAATATCACACAATAATAAACCTATCATTAAAGCCTGACTAGACTGGTGGGCTAATATCAATTATTACATTGTCTCTGCAAATATTACTGGCAATGGAAGATTCACAAATGTATTAAGAGTTTAGAAATATAGCCTACAACAGTAGGCAATTTGTTCTGATTAGTTAAATAGCTTGTAGTGTTGGCTTCTTCCGGGTCAAAATAGAGGTGATGGTGTGATTACAGTGTCAAGTTGGGAATCGTTGATATTTTAAAGTTTCTGAGAGAAAAACACAACCAGACCAGGCAACTTCTATTCTCCCTGTTCCCGGTGAGACATGAGTGTCATTTTTTTTAACGGGCAATTTTTTCGTAACATCACTATGATGTCTATTGAAACCCCTCGAAACAAACTCAGCAAACAAAAACAAAGACAAAGTAATTACTGTTAATAAACACACTTTGGAAGTCTGCATTTTATCGTAATCTATTTAATTATTACAGTTTCTTGTCTCAAGCTCTTTATCAGGTGTGAAGACATGAAGATGTTTTCAATAATTTTCATTTATTTAGAAGGAAAATAAGCACAATGCTGTATTTAAAGAGAGTTAAAGGAATGACAAGTACATCAATTGAGAATCAAACCAATGACTATCTTGAAAGTCAAAAAGGCATGGGGCCAGATGAGCACAAATTAAACATTATGTGTCAAGACATTCTGCTTGATACAGTATTGGAAATCAGCTTCTGGTTTAGTGTCTGCTGTGTAACACTGCTATGAAGACTCTGCCAGGAGACACGTGACCCTGAAGCTGTCAAACTGATAGCCAGAGGAAGCCAAGAGGATGTGAGCTGAATGGCAGCAAAGACAGCAGGAGTACAGCACGATTACCCACAATCCCTGAGTAAAACACTTCCTGAGGCCCTAATTGTCTTTGTAAAGCTACCAGCAGAGTGACGGCCGTTTGGTCAGGTAATCCAAGGCTAACTGGCTCCATGTCCACTAAATAGGATTGAAAAGGCTTGTGGAAGTCTCTCTCTGATTGAGCTACAGGTCAGTATTCAAGCCCAAGAAGGGTATGAATAACTTTAAGTAAGTCTTAAGATATTATGGAGGAGCAGCCACATCAGCCAGTCTGATGAGGCACTCTGCCACATTTAAAGTGTCAGCTGTGGATGCACCTTATAGAGATCGATATCTTACAACAGTACTTTCTTTGTATTGTTCATGGCGATAGAGGTGGCTGATGAAAGTTTTATAACCTCACAAAAAACATACATTAACACGTGGTATTACATAACATATGAATTAACAACTTGCCTAATCAGTGTTGTATGAACATTGTAGTCCATCAGAAAGTCTTTGGTGCTTAGACTCCAGAGGGAGATTGTGATCAAAGAGCCTCATCCTGAGAGGCAGAGCGATAGATCCCCCATAGAGTCTAGACACCGGTGGGGGTGGTTGATGACTCTGCTGAGATGAAATGAGAGATGAAATGAAGTTTGTGAATTTGTGAAGATTGGGCTGTAAATGGGGAAGTGGAGGAAGTACGTAACAGAAGTGTGGATGAAATGTACGTATAGAGAGTAGCATGTTTGAGAAGACAACAACAAGAAGCTAGGCTAACAATGAGGACATGTGTCCATGCAATTGGATAAATTGGACCAGTATAGGAATGTGAACCGGTATAATTCTATATTATAATAATTTACTGATTATGCAGTAACTCCCAACAATGTAATAATCTGTGCAACAAGAAGCAAAGAAGATGGGTGAGTTTATGTCTTCTTCATGCACCTTTTTCTAAACCTTCTTCCCTTATTGAGGAGAGGGTCGACAAAAACCAAATTAAGATGTATCCTTGGCTACGGGTGAGAGTCAGGGCACAACCCAGATGAGACCCCAGGTCACTGCAGGGCTAATGCTAAAAATTCACGGAATGAAATGTGTGACAAAATAGTATTTTAGTATGTAAAACTGTAAGAAAAAGAAGAAGACGACGAAGATATACTTTATTGATCCCCTCGGGGAAATTACATTTGTAGTCCTATGAAATAAAGCAGCCAACAGGCAGATTTCCTCACCACCATTTTTTTGTGGCTTTAAGAGTCGTCACACATATTTTCACAGCACAACATCCATCCATTCTGTACACCATTGACTTCAAATCGATTTACTTAGTTTACCTGATTTATCTGCCTGTAGCTTATTCGTCATAGACAAGCTAGAGGGCAGATGAAGTCACACATTCAGGTTGTTCTCATTACATGTGTCTCAGCAATTTCCTCAAACACTTGTTAAACACTTGAGTAAACGAGAATTCAGTTTCCTTTGTGGGTGAAAAATGACTTTGCTTCCATTGTGTGTATTTCATAAAAAGATGATGAAAATTAAGCTTCTTTTTTTTTTAACCAAAAGTAAATAATCAGGTTGACAGTGGCAAAAGAATTAAAAACTGAGGAAAGAATTAAAAACCACAAATAAAATAAATTGATTATAAGTAGCATTTAACAACACAATTAAAAATGTGTTTGGTGTAATATTTATTAATTTTGTTCTACAAAACTGTAGTGGTCTACATAAAATAGATTAAGATGTAGAACCAGAAGAAGGAGAGGAGGAAAGTGTGTTCACAGGAAGAGAGAGAAGAAGAACCCCAAGAGTATAGGAGTGAGAGTAGGGACGTTGAATGTTGAAACTATGACAGGAAAGAGTAGAGTTGGTTGACATGATGCACAGGAGGAAGATAGACATACTGTGTGTCCAGGAGACCAGGTGGAAAGGTAGCAAGGCTAGAAGTTTAGGAGCAGGGTTCAAGTTGTTCTATCATGGTGTAGATGGGAAGAGAAATGGAGTAGGAGTTATCTTGAAGGAGGAGTTTGTTAGGAATGTCCTGGAGGTAAAAAGAGTGTCAGATAGAGTGATGAGTCTGAAGCTAGAAATAGAAGGTGTGATGTTCAATGTTGTTAGTGGGTATGCTCCACAGGTAGGATGTGAGCTGGAGGAGGAGAAATTCTGGTTGGACTTTGATGAAGTGATGCAGAGCATGCCTAGAAGTGAGAGAGTTGTCATTGGTGCAGACTTCAATGGACATGTTGGTGCAGGAAACAGAGGTGATGAGGAGGTGATGGGATGGAAATGGCTGTAGTGAATACTTTCTTCCAGAAGAGGCAGAAACATAGGCTGACCTACAAGAGTGGTGGTAGGAGCACACAGGTAGACTACATCTTGTGTAGACGGTGTAATCTGAAGGAGATCAGTGACTGTAAAGTAGTGGTAGGCGAGAGTGTAGCCAAACAGCATAGGATGGTGGTGTGCAGGATGACTCTGGTGGTGAGGAAGATGAAGAGGAAGAGGGCAAAAGCAGAGCAGAGGACAAAATAGTGGAAGCTGAAAGAGGAAGAATGTTGCATGACTTTTAGGAAGGAGTTAAGACAGGCTCTGGGTGGTCAGGAGGTGCTTCCAGATGACGAGACAACTACAGCTAATGTGATCAGGGAGACAGGTAGGAGAGTACTTGGTGTGTCATCTGGAAGGAATGTAGATAAGGAGACTTGGTGGTGGAATGAGGAGGTACAGGAGTGTATACAGAGAAAGAGGTTAGCCAAGAGGAAGTGGGACACTGAGGGGACTGAGGAGAGTAGACAGGAGTACAGGGAGATGCAGTGTAAGAGAGAGGAACTGTGGTATTGTATGAGGAAGTCTTGAGTGTCAGAGAAGTATGTTAGAGCGGTGCAGGACATGTATGAGGACTGTAAGACAGTGGTGAGGTGTGCTGTAGGTGTGACAGAGGAGGGACCCAAGTGGAAGAGTGAGGTTACAGGGAGAAGAGATCAAGGAGGAGGATTTTAAGTACATACTTAGGGTCAACAGCCCAGAGCAATGGAGAGTGTGGAAAAGAGGTGAAGAAGCGTGTCCAGGCAGGATGGAACGGGTGGAGGAAAGTGTCAGGTGTGATGTGTGATAGAAGAGTTTCAGCTAAAATGAAAGGAAAGGTGTACAAAACTGTGGTGAGACCAGCGATGTTGTTTGGTCTAGAGACAGTGTGACTGAGGAAAAGACAGGAGACAGAGCTGGAGGTAGCAGAGATGAAGATGCTGAGGTTCATCATTATAACCAAACATATGGCACTGATCAACAACCTGAGCAGTTATTGAATCTGGTTAAAGGAAGTTTGACCCTACTCATCTTACTTCACCCTTCTATCCAGTCAGAACAGGTTGGGAATGCAGAAGTTGTTCCATGGTGAGTCTAGAACATGCCTTTTTCTCCATGAACAAATTAATCTTGAAATTTTCCTCACTGCCCAGACGACCACTGTATGACTTTTCCATCTGCCTGGCAGGAAGGCTTGATGGTCGGGACCTATCCTCCACCATCTCTTTCAAGAAGAGCGCACCTTTCTCAAATATGTTCCACTGCTCTGCCACACCCTTCCCTGCAAAACTATGTGCACTACAGTGGTGAATAGCAGGGTGCTTGAAACTCAGGGGAAGTTCTGCAGTTGCCATTTGACCCTGAGAAGGATTGTGGGGCAGCTTAGTACATTTGAAAAACAGAATTTTAAAAAATCCATACACTTTATCAAACAAAGCACCTGTTGTTTCTTATTGAGGGTGCCTGAAAACTATCTAGTGGTCGTGTTGAAGTGGCAATAGGGCTAAATAGAATGCGTAACATCATCAAAAGTAACAAATAAATAAAAGTTATTTAATAAACACTTAATGTAAAGTTCAGAGAATTTTTGATTGTTAGAAATAGTGACCAGCAATCAATGGCATTGATGGCTGAAATGTTAAGCTCCTGCTCCATGTGGCTGTAAAACTGTTAAGTTCAGAAGAGCAACGGAAACATTGGGCTGAGCTATTAGTAAATATGCAACACTATATAGTCATATGTGATTAATAATAAAGAGAAATAACTTGGTTGTTGATATAAGGTGCTGCTGAAGTAGATTTGATCAGAAAGGGCTGCAGCAGAGCTGCAGCTTTACAGGCAATGCAGATATTATCTGCATATTGAGTTTACATACACACTAGCATGTTATCACGTTTTGAAGTATAGCACTAACATTTCGCATACACGCTAGTTTTAGAAACCTGGATAAGATCTTTCTTCCATTCTGAGAAGCCTGCATAGCAAAGCTGAAGTAATGCAATCATCGTGGCATGAAAGCACCTTTTTTCCAGCTTTTTGAACGTATTCAGTGAATACAACAGAAAAACAAAACAGAACTGTGCACATTAGATTATGATTAGAAATCTGGATACTGAATCGTTTCCAGGGATATGGAGGAACAGGTTTCTTGTTCCCATGTAAACATTACATCTGAAATAAGATGGAATCTCAGATAAAGCTCAATGTGTAAACACTCGAGAGCCGAGCACACACTCTTAAATACATTTTGTTTTTAATGCATCAGTCTCTCTGCAAAATCACTTCATCACATGGGGTAAATGATCAGGATGAGCAGCTCTTTTGAAAAACTCAGCCCTTGTACAGTCAGGCAGTGGTGGAGCTTTCCACGAGTCTTTGATTCATGCGTCGTCTCTGCAACGACTAATAGATCCTAATCTGAAATTAATATTCCCCCCGTGAGCCATCTCTCCCAGACTTCCGATGTGATGCTCTAACTGCAATTACAGCCAATAAAATCTCTAAATTACCACACTCACTGTTCAGATCAGGGTCATCACAGTTAATCACAGGCTGAGACTCCATAATGGCACGTTGCTCATGCAGGGCAGCTGAAATGTCAGGAGAGGAGCAGGTTAAATGTTACATTTATTAGATGCATTGAGAGCCTCAGTTCTCAGTTAAGAAACACGATTCTGCCGTTAAAGGCAGGAACACACGAGCAAAAACTTAATTTGTCATTGGTCTTTCAATACAACAAATGCAATTTAGACTGAAATGAACAGAATCAGGATCATTTCACAGCTGAGATGATTTATTACATGCCATTTTCTCATTACATTTTAATATCTCACATGGCACAAATGGTATCTGAAGATATTACACAGCCCAGATCTGAGGGACCTACCAAGCATACATTGACTCCTGTGAAAAAGGAAAATAAAACTGAAAAATTAAAGAATGATAATGAGTAATTTTTTTTTTGTACCAGCTCTGTCTTAGTTTAGATCAGTTGATAATGGTGGTTTACCACCTCCTCTAATCTGATAATTTCAAGATAAAAAATCATATCCAACACTTCTGAGCATTTAGCATTTACGATACCTGCATTAAATAATGTTTTTTTAAATATCAGAATTGTTCAGCATTAAAACAAACTGAGGTGAAGAAATCAGTCAAAAGAATGTTATGCATTTGGAAGAACTAAAAATGAGCTTTTAAAGAAACCAAGTAAACGTGATTTTGCCACAGCTGGTAATTGGCACTCTTCTATTTTCTGACTCGTGTTAACAGATTTCAAAAATAGAAGACTTCACAAGGCAATTCATTTTGGAACCACTTCTTTGTCCATTTCTTTGGCAAACGTCACTTCACATACGTAACAACATTTATTTTAGAAGAGCTGGTTACATTTTATGTTTGTAGTTTACCAAGTAGAGATACATTCCCACATAAATAAGAGGGAGGCTGAACAAAAACTTCACAAGTAATTCCAAAGCCCAAGACTACTCTTCAGGAACACATTCAATTATGAAAGGACTCTTTCACAAGTACAAACAAAATGTTGAGCAGCAATAAAACAAAGTAACACTGCAGGTGCAAGCATGAATTAGCTTAGGATGGGTAGTACGAGTCATGACTGTATTTCATCATGCACTGATGAATGCGATGATGGTTCTGGGATGTTGCCAAGAACACAGAGTGGACAACAGCACGTGATGCTCTCTTTTTATCAGTATACAGCAGCTAAACTGTTTAACTTCAGTGTTTGTTCCAGGTTGGAGCTGCTATAGGACCTCTGGAACTCCTTTCCACCACTATCATCTCATCTGGGTTGTCTCGTGCTGCATAATGGTAAAGGAGGTCTTGGATGGCCCGTTCTTCAATCTACATTGACACAAAAGGACAAAAAATGAGAAATCAAGCAAAAGATGGGGGCAACAAAAGTGTGTTTCATTTAGTAGGTAGAGGAAAAAACCCTGGGATTGAGAGCATAAATGATAACACAGTCACGTACATAATTACAACCAGAAACCACAGGAAGAAAAAAAAAAAACTTTGGTTAAGGTGGTGACAGAAGCCTGGCAAGTATAAAGATGACTTCCAGTGAACAAAGTGGAGGCACCCTGTTTCCAGCGAGCACAGTACAGAATGTGATTTTGTGAATTTGATTAGAAAAATGTGCTCCAGGTAGGGATAGAAAGGGGACACGTGCAGCGGCTGGACCGCCCTGAAGCACCACGATATTTTCTGCTTGGAAGCCGAACACAAAGCCATACATCCATTCATGGCAGGAGTGTGTTTGTGTGGCTGAGTGTGTGAGTGCTGACACCGGCTGACAACGCTGGTTACCTGGATGAGCGCCAGCGGCTTCTCTCGGCTGCGGATCAGTGCAGCTTCCTGCTGCTTCTCCTCCTCCACGATAGAGGCAAAGGTCACCAGGGAGGAGTGGGGAGGGCTGCCCACTGCTCCCAGCACCCATGGCCTGAGGGGGAGAGTAGGGTGATGCAGAGAGACGGTGAGTAAGTGGCAAGTGTCTTAATTTTGTGAACTAAGGTTGATGCTGATGCTGTGGGAGAGACCAGCAGCCCACGTGATTTTCAAAGACCTCAAACATGGTTATGAAATGTTACTGATGTTAAAAAACACACCCATTACACAGGTCACAATGACTGTTGGAAATGATGTATGAAAATGTCCTGTCATGTGTTCAGACATCACACTAATTTCAAAAATGATATCAGATGTATTAACTCACAATGTTTAAGACAATAAAATCTAGTCTAGAATCCCGATCTGCCTTGCCTTAAAAGTATCACGACTAGGAAGCTCCTGAAAACCTGTCTGTTTTCTGTCTTGATTTCTCTCTCTGCATCCTACTTTTTAGTCTAAAACAAATATTTTGTCTAATTAGAGAGAACAGGAACAACTTGTGACAACAAGCTGATATGACAAGTACGATTAAAAATCAAGCTGATACAGAAGAACATGACCTTCCTTTCTTCTTTTCTTTCTGCCTGCTAAAGGAATGACAGCTAGTCCTACCTTATCTCCTGCCTGATTGCTGTTTGGTGCCGGTTCTGTTTACAACACCGCTGTTTTTTGCAGCTGTTACTGAGTGGTCTCATTACATTTGTGCATTACTCATTGTCATATGATGTTAACCTGTTAGATGTTGAGCGATGCATTTACATAAGGCGATAATAAAGTTGAAGGCATTCCTGTGGAAGAAATCCCCAGATCATCAAACATCTTCCTGAAGTTATCCAAGTTTGTGTTACTTTTTTATGCACAAAAAAACTATTTATGAATTTGCACGCAAGTCCATATTTGTTAACAACAAACTTTGAATGTTTATGCAGCCTTTTGAATCTCCCTTGTGCTACACAACCACATCTGTTCATCTGCCTGCTTGTCTCCCAAAAAATGTTTCCCTTGAAAACAGATTGTAGAAACATTTCCTCTCTCAATATTTATATGCATTCATTGTGAAAGAACGCAACCTGTCCAGCATTTTCCTCTTCAATGAGGACCCTAAACTTCTACTTAACAGCACACGTGAAGTCACATGGATGATTAGAGCTCTCATGAAGTCTGATTCCTGTATCGTGTTTGAAAACTGAGGTTTGGAGACACGCTGCATTAACTTAATCACTCACTGTGACTCATGCTTAAGTCATATGGAAAGTGAAGTAAGGGCTTGTGTAAGTGTATGTTACTCTCAGTGGGAAAGAGAAAGTGGAAATGTTCATTGAAGAGCAAAACAAAACTGAAAACACACAGTGACACTGACTCAACGTGTTAGCGCTGCATTTATCTTGGGATGTGGAAATGGGGTTCCAGAAGGAGGAAGTAGGAATATGCCGGGCTGCTGCTGCTTCCTGGGCCCTGAACTCGTACTTCTGTCTGCTCATCCAAACATAAAGACCAACACAAAACCAGCTTCCTGTTCTGTATGAACTGCTATGACATGAGAGATGCCCTTTTCGATATTGATTAGCATCAGCCGCTTCACGAGAGTGACTCACTCTGCAGCTTTAATAGACGTCTGCTTTAGAGGCAGCAGTGTGAAGCAGGAATAAACACAGAGCAGAGGAAGAAGGAAAGCAAAATATGCACTTCCTTAAAGGGGGAGAGATGAAGTTGACTTTTATTTTAAGTCAAATAAGCCAATTATGATAAAAAGATTATTTGCCTTCATACATAACTGTTAGATGTTAGTTAATCAACAACTGCGCATTTATGAACCAGAGCTCCTGCCGCGGTCTGAGTGTGGCGTGTTTGTCCAGCTGTCTGGGAACGTTTCAAAGGTCAGGCCGACTCCGTAGCGTCTGTGGGCAGGTCAATCCAGCTGTACCGGGTCATTCTGAGCTGTTCACCCCATCCAGATCAGAGCATCAACCCTCTCTAAGTTTAGATACACACTCTTCATTATTTCCTTGTTCCTTATCTGAAATTCAAAGCATGTGCTGAAATGGGCCAACAATTCACAGTAGTGGTTCAATTAGGATTTATAATTAAGTTTGTTGTGTGATCCTCAAAATTGAATTCAGTGTGTGTGTGTGTGTGTGTGTGTGTGTGTGAGAGAGTATGAGAGAGACGGATTAAGAGAACAATTATACAGTGCCCCCTGGTGGACAGTAGTAACACGGAAGCAGTACATGCACACACACTCACCCAGTGGGTTTCTCTGGCTCACTGAACGTGACCCTCTTGGTTGCAGGAGGAGGAGTCACATGGGCACTTTTGGCTCTCTGGAGCCCCGTTTGTCCTGCTCCAATCAGGCGGTTCTCCTCTTCCTCCAGCAGTGCCCGGAATGAGCACGAGGAAGGTGGAGACTGGACAGCTGTAGCCCTGCAGATACAAACAAATGACCAAAAAAAGTGAGCATGAATAGAATGTTAAGTCGTAACTTGGGTTTAATTTGTTGCTCCCATTCTTTGGGAGATTTTAATCTGTTAACTGACAGTGAATGTAGGCTTTGACAATTTGTTTGACAGCATGTTTCATAATGAACAAAATCTTAACACCTCTTATAATGACAGGAAGGTGTCATATAAATGCTATATAAAAACTAACTGAATTGTGGGGCCAGTTTTTGTTAACTTCCTTTTTCTGTCTGTCGTCAGTAGTTAGAAGGAATGCTAAATGGCAGTCCATCGACATTCCTCGGTTTGTTTTATGCCTTCAACCCTTTTACTCTGTGCGGTCAATAGTGCCAGACTGAGAGTCAAACTGGCAACAGTGTTCATTAACTTGACCTTTTGCACAAATATGCATGTTCATGTCCTTTATTGGGCCATATTATGTTGCTCTCAAAGTGCACCAGACTGTTATATTTAACCTTAATAAAAACCCCTTCCTTGATCACAAAATCCTCTGGGACACTATGTCATACCAAAAAAGTGTCTTTACTTTTAGCATGAAAATCTAAGTATACAAAACTTTTTTAAATTGTCAACGTAAAATCTGTCTGTGAGTAATGGTCAAAGGATTTATACAACACCCTCGATTTGAGTGTTATTTATGTAGCTGGGGGGTACAGGAGGCTAAAGGGGGCACTTCACTGACTCTACAAGAATTTCTAGAAAATTGTCTTCAATGATAACCTCACCACAGAAATGAGTTGGAGGAAGAGCTGGACGTCATAAATTGTACTTCTATTGTTTAGGTTGGTATAAAGGCTTTAGAAATCTTACAGCTATCAGAGAGCACTCCTCAAGTCTTCTCTCCATGCCGCATGTATTAATCCATTTTAACCCACAGTCCTCATTTGAGGACAGCATAAAAAACTATGAAAATAATGACAAGGATTGGTTATAGAACAACATTATGAAGTGAGGGTAATAACAACATATTGATTCATCAATATATGATGCAAAATTATCATTTATATAATATAAAGCATAAGAAAGACTCCATGGAAATTTGACAAAAATCCACTTCTGGAGATCGATGAATATGATTACCAATATTTTCTTTAATTTTGATCTGCGTATACTGCTATTCAGTGACTAGTGTGCAGAAGGGTTTATTTTTATGCTTTCTTTATTATTTTTGAAATAGGCTTGTAATTACAGACTACAGAACGGCGTAAACTTTGCTGTCCTCAAATGAGGACACTGGGCATTACACAAATGATATGCATCAGAAGAAACGCTGCCTCAATTGGAAGAAACTAGCTCAAACCATAACGAGTTTCATACTTCTAATATGAAATAATGTTCATGTATTGTTCTAAACAAGTTTTGCACTGCAAGGTGGGAAAAAGCTTGAACGTAACACGTTTGAAACTTGTAAAGTGACTAACACAGGTGAGAGCTGTACGTGCTGCCGAGCATTCATTGACTGGAGCTTCTGGTGGGTAGTTTTTTTATGTAGAGGAGATTGAAAGGTAAGATCCAAGTGTACCACAGTTAGGAATTACTGTATGAATATCTAAGTCACTCCATGAATTAGTGAAGATATGTGTTTACATGTTTTATTACCATAGTTGGTATATCCACTTTTTTGTCATTTAGTTTACTCTGATAGAAATATATTATAAATTATAAATAAATATTATAATAAATAATATTACAAATAAGGCCACTGATAACTATGCTTCAAGAATCTTTCCAAAAATTTGGAGTGTTTGAGGAGAATTTGTCAGGTGACGAAATGCTTGTGTGCAATTATGGACATAACACTTGCCTTTAACAAGCAATTCATGCGGGGCAAACCAATTCGATTTGGGTATAAATTTTGGGCATTGTGTGGGGTGTCAGGATACTGCTACAGTTTTGATCTGTATTGGCAAAGGGTCTGTTAATGAAGAAGACAGCGATTTGTTGCTCAGTTCTAAGGCGGTGCTGAATACGCTCTCGGTTGTAGATAACTCATTCTCTTATAATGTATACTTTGATAATATGTTCATTTGAGGACTTTGGGATTCAATGCCATGAGAACAATTGTGGAAAACAGGATCAGCAAGTGCCCATTGAAGGAATCAAATACAATGAAAAAAGAACAGAGAGGAACATGTGATTACAGGTTTGATCACAATGAAAAAATTCCCATTGTGAAATGGGTGGACAACAAATGTGTTACAATTGGTAGAAATCATGACAGTATAACCAATAAAGAATGTACAGCATTGGCGGCAAGAATAAGTCAATAGGAAATGTCCCACAACCAAAACGCATATTGTAATTGTACTGTAACCTTAGGTGTTGAATGTTTGTTCCTTATCATTCTAAGGAATGAGCTGCTTCTGAACATGTTACATTAAGTGTTTTTTGTTCATTTGTCATTTTCTATGAAGCAGAAACCGTTTATATTTATTGTCTTCTGAAGATGGAAATATTCTTTTATTTGGCCGGAATGTATAAATATCAACCCAGTGTCCTCATTTGAGGACAGCCTGTATTGCTTTTCTTACTTGATATAAAGGAGTTTTGGAAGTTCCAACATGTTTGTATTTCTATTTTATGCAAATGTTCTGAAAATCATTTAATTTTTTTAAAAATTGTTAATTTGGATTAAAATGGGTTAAACAGCTCTAGGTCATCACACCGAGTCTGTAATGCAACTCTCAATGTTGCATAAACGTTTCCCTGACACATTTGGCGACTAGGACGGGATGGACTTGTCGCTAATTGATACATGATCCATGCCTGAGGGTCAACTGCTGGCTGGAGTCTCTAGTAGACTCAGGGAAAGTTCCGCTCCTACAAAAGGAGGACACGATCCCGCCTGAAGTCAGTCAGGGTTGCCAGACAGTACGCTCCATTTACTTTTACAAGTGAGTAGTTTTATGACATTTCTTTTACTAAGCATGCATGTTTACCATCCCTTTGAGTTTCCTTTTAATACTTTGTGGTGTACTGCCTGTTGTACTGCCCGTGTTGTACTGCCCGTGTTGTACTGCCCCTGTTGTACTGCCAGTGTTGTACTGCCTGTTGACCGTGGATTTGAGAGGACTGCAAATTAATCTGTGCTGTATGTCCTGCATATATTTTATTTAATTTTTAATTTATTTAATTTAATATACTGTTTTGATCCCCGAAGGGAAATTAAGAATGCACACTCTAGCTAATGATTCAAACACATGCATATATATATTAGTGTGTACAGGCCCCTGTAGCACACACACACATACACAAGGGGGCCTGTAGGCATGCAAGGGAGGTAGAGTGGCACGCAGCTCCATCTTGGTGCGCCTCAAATGACCAATTTGTAAAGGGGACGGCACCTTGCTCAAGGGCACCTCGGCAGTGCTCCAGAGGTGAGCTGACACCTCCCACTGTCAGCTCACCGCCGGGTATTTTTTGGCCGGGAGCGGGAATCGAACCGCCGATCTTGAAATCATAGGACGACCCGCTCTACCGCCTGCCGACCCGCACTGAGCCACTGCCGCCCCTTCAATATATGGTACATTTGACAATAAGCTGACTTTTACTTTAACTGTGATGTAAATCCTTCATGGTCACACTCACTTACATTACTTACTTACTTACTTACACATAAGTCTGGCGGTGTCAATGAAGACTTGTAATTCTGGTGGGGTAGACTTAGGGAACATAATTCCATGGTGGTTTAAATTTATGTATGGCATGTAATTTCTTAGTGAATCACGCAAATGATTCACCTAAATCCTTCATTGTAAGTATAAAATGGTTTTTTCCAGTTAAAGGCAAATTAAATAGATTGTTTAGAAAAATGTAGAATGCTGATAGAAGAAAAAGAAAAGCGAAAGGAGGAAAAAGCAGCCAAGCAAGCTTTTCAGTTATAGGAAAGAAGCAGAACAAAGACATGCTAACTAAATCACTAACAAGTTTAGTGTTAAACCTGAGAATAGAAGGGAGTATGTCTAACCACAAGGGGAAATAGGGCAAGAGAGCAGACTCCGCCTCTGCTATACGCAGTCTCCATGGCTCCATGCGACAAAACGATAAACCACATGCCAGTGGTGATGTTCCTAAACTCTCAGCTGTGACCAACAGGAGACCAGAAGGAGGTTGCAGAGGAACTCCATGACCCGAAAAAGACCAGAGGTGAGAAACGGGCCTTGGCAATGCAGCAGTTGTTGTTATCGCAGGTGTTTCCAGCCTCAATGGACCAACATCCGATTGTGAAAATGGACAATGAGACCAGCAGTGTGATCCAGAGTTTTGTGATGATGATGAATTGGCTGTATGTTGCAGTACGCTCTAATTTTCCATTGAAGGTCTGCTGGGCAGAAAATTCATGAGACCAGCAGAGGGGAAAAACACACTGATTCCACGAATCCAAAAGAAGAATACCAGGACTGACTACAGCTGCTGGAAATGCAACCGATATGGAGTTCATGACCAAATTGTACGCGATTCTGCTGCTCCTAGAACGGGTTGCCAAAAGAAAGGACTGTGCCCACATGCACCTCCTGAAGGACTGTCTGTTCAGTCTCTGTTCTCCCAAAATGCAGTCAATGCAAGCAGAGGAGGTAGGTCATAGAAATGAGCAAACACAAACATAAACACACGTCCAGGATTAAATTACAGCATTGACAATCCAGTTAGCACATACCATTCATTCATTCACTGTCAACCGCTTCCATCCACTGTGGCTGGTCGCGGGGGGCTGGAGCCCATCCCAGCTGACTGAGGACGTGAGGCGGAGGAAACACCAGGGGTGACACCAGTGCACCGCGTTAGCACATACCAACATGCAAAATTAACAGACCCTGCATTGATACTTCAAGTGTGAGATGTCAATGTGGCATATCTTATAGATTCAGGAGCAGAGTTCTCTGGTATTCAATCTAAATTACTGCCAAAAGCACCAAAACAACTACATTCTTAAAAACAGTAGGAGCCTTTTGTGTTCCTAATTTTGAAGCCAATATAGAATTACTGATTGTATGTCCTGGTGTTTATAGAGGAGGACATCCATTTCTCCTTTCTGATATGCGCACTGTTAGTTTACTGGGCTGTGACCTCATATGTTCCCTGAGCATTAAAATGCACTGTGACCCAACAGGTCACTGAAACAAGTGTTACTGCTGGTTTATATCGTGTGTTGTCAGCTGAAAGTGATTATAGTGATTTTTGGGACTTACTACGTCTGATTAACAGGGTGTATTCCAGGATACCATGAGTGTAGGTAGCTTCAGAACGTCTGTAATGTGTGTGACACATCTCACCAAGGGCCACAGATTACATTTGAAGAAAAATGTATAGGACAGAGTGCTGATAGCGAAGAAACTGATCAAGTGTTTGTGGTTCAGAGCTTACAGCAGCATCTGTCTGACTCTGACTCACAACTGTAGATGTTTTTAGGGCCTGGCTCTGTGCTTTATATTCCATTGACAAGAACTCTGTTTGTACTTGGAGGAAGAAAATAAGACTGAGAGGCCTCGGATTGGCAAGTCAACACAGATGGTAGTAGTCATTACTCTGCATCCCTGAAAATTACATCCTATTCACATCCTGTTCACACACACGACTGAAGAAGAAACAATGTCAACAGTTCCTGATAGTTTGAAACTAAAGGTGACCTCAGAAATGTAAAGGGTGCAACCCGTTACTGTTTCTTTAGCTCTGAAGCAATTCATGGTGTTGCTCCCATTCAGTCAGTCATGGATCAAGGTGCCCCTGTTTCACCTAATTCACCATGTCACACCCCCATCATGCCTGCTTAAAAACCAAATGGGAGCTGGAGACCAGTCAGATAGCTCACAATTTTGGACTGCTTGTACTTTTAATGGTAACCTTTATAAATGGATAAATGCCACAGGGTTTTTCCTCAAGTCCTATTCCGTTTGCTATAGCTGTAACTGAGAACCTGTCACGCTGGCAACCAGTGTGACAACTAGTTCAGTATGTGGATGTCTTGTCTGTCAAAAAAACACAAAGGGTACAACACTGCAGAGACGCCTTTATAAGTTTGGTAACACAAGATGTCAAAGATGCATGGACAAAAAGACCCTCACTGAAACCAAAGCACCAGGACAAGGCTGTGAACTGCAAAACATGATTTGGTCCTCACTGCCTGAAAAAGTGTCAATGGACTCACAATCGACAAGAACAATATTTACACCTCAGAACAGAATACAGCTTTGATACCCTGGCTCTAAAATGTGAAGCAAGCTGTGTGTTAGCTGATGGGAGCAGATGTGGCCATTACTGGAAAAAAAAAAGGGTGTGCTACACACAAACACAATTCAACGATTTCAACAGGAGGTTTATGGAACACACACCCCCACACAGTCAAACAAAATTGTCATAGTCATAGTCAACTTTATTGTCATATGTAGACAATAACAGAAAACTCACCTAATTTCACATGCACCATAAAATGTACACATTAGTACAATGAAGAGAGCAGTTGAGCATGTGAAAAGATCACACCTACTGTAAAACCAGTCATGTATGGAGAGGATGGAGATACAGACACATGTAAGGACGAACAAAAGTAATTCTATATGCCTCCTTCATAGATGTCCAAGAAATCTTTGCCAAAACCTTCTGCAGAACTACAGCCGGGTAATAAATCTTTGTGGGGTTGTCATTTCATGCAATGAAACTTAGACTCATGTGTTGTTAATCCAAAGCTGCTGAAGACTTCATAGCAGTGAAAAAAATGTAAGTCGTTGAAGAGGAACCGGAGACGGTTGTGAGTTGTGGTCACTCACCAGGCCTTCACACTGCTTCTGGGTGGGACGGCTGTGGCTGCTATTTTGGACGCTGTTGACTCAACGCTGGCCTCCTTGTGGGCCATGGCCAACATCTTCCTCTGCTTCTGGGACAGTTTGGCAGGAACGTGGGAGTGCTTGGTGCTGGCACTGTAGAAAGGGGGTGCAATATGAGTCGTTAGGTGGAGTGACTACAAACCTAGATTATGCCCTTCAAACTTTTTCATGTTGTAATCCCACAAAAATCAGATAGTACTTTATTACCAAACTGCCACTGCAATTTTTGTTTGTTTGGCTCTGCGGTGCACTGACATCGTGCCCGGAGTTTCCCCCGTCTCACGCCCTAAGCCAGGTGGGATAGGCTCCAGCTCCCCATGACCCACGACAGCAGACAAAAGCGGTATCAGAAAACGAATGGATGGACTTCATACCTTCCAGGGCTTTTAGGAGTTGCTCCTACAGTCTGCAGAGAGTTGGCCTCCATGTCCATGATGGTTCTCAGATCCAGCACTGGTGGTGGACGAGCAGGACTGCAGATTATAACAGTTGGCTCAATTTCAATCTAAAATGATCTTTACCAGCAAAGTGGGAGAATGTAAGTTCTGCTTTTTGAATCCACCTGACTTCACATCCAACTCAAGACCTGCTTCATAAAAACTGACCCAATACTAACTGAGGATTTCCTCCTGAATATTCCACCTACAGTATTTTATTGAATGGGAGAATAAAATACAGTGAGAATGAAGCTGTTCTCACCATGGAAGGATCTTTGGAATAGTTTGTGGTGCAGATTTGGGGGGAGAAGGAAGGCAGTCCCTCCTGAAGGGAGGTGTGTTGGGTGGGGTCTTCTGACTGACAGCCTTCTCATCCTGCAGGTGATAAAAACTTTATGCTTGTGTCTCCAGCATCTGTGAGTTTTATAATCACCAGTCCATATAATACAATTATTGAATGCCTAACAAAATAACACAATGGATAACTTTCTCATTAAAATCAAATCAACTGACAGTTGCTTCACATTGTTTTGAGACACTAACCACTCCCGTTTACCCCCAGTAGTAAACAGGAGTGGTTTACTCCTATGTTAAGTTTGATCTGAAATTACAGCATGATTAGGTCTAATTGGTCAAACACTGACCTCAGCTCTGTCCTGGAAGACGGGGGACTGCACGTCTCGGGGACTGCCGAGGCCCAAACTGCTCCCCTCGGAGTCAGACGTGAGCAGCTCCTGCAGGGACTCTGTGGAGTTCACCTTTCCTGATTTTACCAGTGTCGGAGGAATTACTGTCGGTAGGGAAAATGTAGAGAGATTATATTAATATATTATTCAACGGACATTTTCTTTAACAAATGTTGATGCGTGTGATAAAGGTGTTTGTCACATTTTTCCTTGACTAAAACTAGATATCCGTGAACTAAAACAGACATTCAACGTTTTTCTAATTGGTGCTGAGAGTCTTACTGCCAAACAGAAATACTGCATCCTGACGTTTTGCTGATGTGTGCAGACTAACATGAAGTACAGATTCCCTGAATCCGATGTGATGCTGTCGCAGCATGATGTCAAGTTTACAAGGAAAAACACAATAACTTCAACTCAAAATGCAATTTGTTGAAAAAAATTCATACCTAGGTAAATTAGGTAACTGTTAATGTTGACTTAGCACATAGTGTACATTTATTACATGCAGTCCCCACTACCCTTTTATAGCATACTGAGTTAGTTTAGCTTAGTTTTCTTGCAAAAAAAGTTTACTTAGTGGTAGAAGATTAATGAATGAATGAGGTTTGCTTCCAAGATGATGGATTTATAATCTAGATGGCTTAATATCTACAACCAAGCAGTAATCATACAATTACTGTAGGGTCACAATGTCTTTTTAAAACAATGTTTACCCAAAGGCAAAAAAAGGACAAAGTAGGAAAAATAATTAACTGTATCAACAGAGGTCCGATTTGAATGACAAGATTATTAGTCATAACAACCAAACCAAAGACACAGAAGACTTCTGTTCTCTTCAGATGGAAAACAGTGTGCTGCCTTTAGCAGTTCTACTCCAGGCTGGTTACTATAGTTACCGATATTCATTATCTTTTAGCTTAAATGGAGAAGGTCCAAAGGAGTTTGATTCAAACTTCAACATAAAGTAACAGCAATCTGTACTAAAAATAAGACTAAACATGTAAGTGTCAAAACACACGGTGGGGCCAACAATAACCTAATGAGTATGAAACAGGCTGAAACCTGCAAGTCTTGCCTTTTGTCACACTGCCCCAAGCTAAGTGTAGCATTAAAATAAAAATATATCCTGTCTGTCAAGTTAAACATACCTGTAGCCGGGGGGCTCTGGATGATATCAGACAGAGTATAACCTCCAGAGCTGTCCGAACGTCGCCGAGGCTTCTTTTTAGCTTTGACCTTGGCCCTTTTTAACAGGATTTCTCTGGAGGGAAAATATGGAACCATCTTTTGCATTTACCGTACTTGAGGAAAACATACATGACTCAAAGACTTAAAGATAGACTGGATAGTGATTTAACTTTAGATTAAAACATTTAGTGGCTACTGCAAGTTACATTAAGAAATTAGTATTTTTTTAAACAAGAAAATGGACAGGAGTTAACTTGTTGATGATTTGTGTTTGTGTACCTGCTGGAATAATCTAGTTCTACTTCTGATTTGAGGCTGAATGCCGAGTCCAAATCCTCCTCATCATACAGACTGAGGTTTGGGGCACCAGGATATGGAGTGATGAACCTCCTTTCCATGGCTGGGATCTGAAATAGGGGCAATTCAAAAATCCGAAAGGATAATGGAAGAACCAAGCTTAATGGCTTAAGTATCCATGTGCCTTTAGCACCTGAACATTTATAACTACAACTTCCTGTAAAGAGTCCACAATCAGTTCTATCAAACACGAGCAAACATGAAAATCAAAAAAACAAAGAAAGTCAACAATCCTTGACTGTAGTCTGTCTCTATTGGAATGTACATTTCATTAAATTGTTTCCCATAGTCCCCCTCCCCCTTTGATGGGGGTATAAAAAATTCAAAAAAGAAGCCAACATTCAAGTCAAGGACAAGATGGTACCGACTGGGATGTTTCCATTTGCAAGGTGACTCACCATCTTTCTGTAGGATGCGGAAAGTTCCACAAGCACTTCATCAGTCAGATTATCCAGAGCTCTGATTATAAACAGACAAACAGAGGATAAACAGAATTTTAGCTACTTCCTGTTTTGTCCAGCTGCATATCAGTATGTCCATGGCAAAAACTGTACTGAAAACAGAGTGGACACACACCTGCAGAGATGGATGCAACCTCTGAAGTCAAATACGCTTTTAGAGAAGACTGATTACAAGCCTGTCTCAGGTAGTCTACACATAACCAAATGTAAAAGTTATTGTGATTCTCACCTTGACTCCAGCAGGGCCGCCATGTTGAGCACAATAAACTGGAAGCAGGAGAGTTTGAGTTGCTCTGCATTGTAAATGGCAGCAAACTCTAGCAGCTCTGCAACATTTTTTAGAGTCACTGCGAAGAGAAAATTAAGAATCCTTCAATAACAATAGACATAAAAAACTTTTGAAGCAACTGAATCTGAAATGATTGTCACAAATTAAATTTGTAAAATGCTGCAATCACATGATTTACAATTTGGAAATGGAGTAATTTAAAAGAAAACAATGAGTCCATGAGGGGACAACGGTGATTCTTACAATACAATGCAGATTTATTTCACTTTAAAAGAAGCAGCAAAAACATGAAGGGTACCAGGAAGGGATAACGTACATTTCTCTGTGATGAGGACCTCACACATTTCCTTCAGTCGTGTGATTAGCAGCTGGTCGGCCACAACCAACACGTTGCAGACAAACTCTACATTTAGAGACTCTGTTGACAAGAACACCACAGATCATGACTATCTAACCTTCAAAATTTTGCAACCCATGAAAACTAGTAAGCCAAAATGAGCTGGGAGTCAACACTAAACTGGTGAGGCTACCTTTGACTGGGGGAAAGTCATCGGTGTAAATGTACTCCATGATGACCTGCAGGACCTCAGAGCTGGTGGGCATCTCAAGCGCAGTGCAGGATGTGGCCTTATGGACCAGAAAACATTATCAGACCAGCACGACTACTCCAGTAAATATGTTGGAAGAATTCTGACCAGCAAAATAATAGTTAATGAACACAGATGTATAAAAAAATGAGACTCATCATATTATACAAAATTAATACATAAACTTACCACGGTGAATTAATGTGTAAATTTTGAGATTAAAATTTATAGTTTGTGAAAACATGTATTAAAAGAAAAAATAATTGAAAAAATTTTACAGGCAAAACTACATACAGTTGTCATACAATATAATTTATATGTGAATGTATAGTGAAGATGCACCAATAAATAAATAATTTGGAAACAGTTCACAATAACTAAAGGAAGAACTGCTTATTTTACTAGGATGATATATAGAATATTTAAAAGACTTCCTTAATTTTTATATCAAAATGATTAAAACTGGTTACCTCTATCCAAGGGTTTCCGAGCATCCTGTTGAAATATTCTGGAAAAAGGATTGACACCAGAGTTTAAAACATTTTGCCACTCATGTGTGACAATAAAACATCCAACAAGATTTATCAGACTTAGATGAGAACTTTTTAGTCAAGTGATGTTACAAGTGGAAGCCGAATAAACCAGTGGGGACATCTTTATATTTGCTTCATCCTTCTTACCAAGTCTTGCACAGAGGACACTTTTGTGACATGGAAACTCTTTCCCATCTTCAGATTTTAAAGTAACATCACACAGATAGGGGCTGCACAAAAAACAGACAAAAAAAACAAGAAATATATCAGAAGGACTAAACTATATAAGAGTGTTGGAAAAACCACAACTGATATAAATGATTCATTTATTAACCATTTTTTCTGGTAGAATTTAGGTTTGTTGAAACTTTTCTTGTTTACGACATTGATCTTTCCATTTTCATATTTGACTCCATCCAGCCTGTTGAGGAAAAGGAAAGCTTTATGAATAAAAGTTAACACCAACTGGCCTCGGGTCTGGTGTATACTGTATGTCATTCCTCACCGTGCAGACAGGCTTCCAAGGCCCAGCCTTTTTGCAACGGCCTGTAAAGATTTCACAGGGTTGGCTCCAGCGTTGTTGGACCCAGCCTTGTCACCCTTCCCTCCTTTTTCCTTCTTGCCTGTCTTAACACACTTGTTTTTGGCCTTGTCAGTATCTCTTTTGGCTGCAGGAGAAAGGGAGCGGTACACTTCCAGGGCCGAACGACCTTTCAGACTCAAATCCTGCATGCTGCTGATGAGATCCTCCTGCTTGGTGACCTAACCAAAACAGGGTGGGCAGTGGAACATGGAGTTCAGGATTTAGAAACAGCTTATCCAAGGACATCAGTAAATGAATATGATGTTGTCTTTTCTCTCCCTCACCTGGTCTTTTCCCACTGAGACTTTTGGACGAGCCCCGTGGACCAGGAGCTCACAGGAGTCTGCATAGATGAAGTGCAAGGCGTATTCCAGCATATCCGCCGACATCTTCTCCAATATGAACAAATCACAACCCACGGCATCTTCACTCTTCCTCACATCTTCATCAAGCTCCTCAGCGACGTCATTGTGCTCAGATATGAACAGTCTGCGGAAAAACTCGGACCTCATGGACAGGATGTACTTGTGGGCAGGAAAGGTGCGATCGCCAGCCTGAAGGGTCACGTCATGGATGCTGTCCATTTCTTCAGCCTCATCTAAAAGGCTACGGAAGTGTTGGTTGAAGGAGGATGGAGAAGTGATGGGGATCTCGTACAAGCTGTATAAAGAATGTATTGATTAATTGGAACAGTGTACCATCTGTCACATCACAACAATTAGTATACTTGTGCAAATCATGTGTAAAGACATCAGGCACTTATTTGTATCGAAATGTTACTTAGAAATAGAGTCAAAATGTTCTCTAACAAGAAAACGTCTTTTGCAGGGAAAAAAAATTGAAGAAAAGCATATCATGTTGACTCTACTGTACGTCATATCAATTAAACAGAACAGGAGCATGATAAATCTATCAAAAAGCCACCATGCTATAATACTGGCTCCACTGAAGAAATGAATGTTAAAAATAAACATAATGAGTCTGTAACACTCGTCCTGATAAGATGGATAGTCCATTACTTTGCATGATGCCCAACTGGCTAAATATAGCAACCTAATATTCGGATTGAGTACCTGGTGATATGACGCTTTAAAACATTGATCTTGCTTCCATCTCCTAAGGAACAGGTTTCCACCTCCAGATGGCAGAGTTTTGTATTTAAATCATAAGATCTGTTTCCAGTAAAGCTGTTCAAACTCTTTTTGATGTTTGTGTTCAATGTTCTGTATAATCCAACATTTTTTACTAATAAATAATTCTTTATCACTAATAAACAATACCTTATAATGTTTTTTTGACATTGTACCAAACAACTACATATGTATACGGGAAACAGATCGTTTTTAATAATGAATTACAGAAAAATTCTGAAGAAACAACCATAATGGTCAGCCAGCCTCCATTTGGTATTATGAAACCTCTTTTATTCACCGACTGGGATTATCTCATTAGGTGAGGGTTGGAATTCATCTCCATCTTCTGTTCCATAATATCATTCATTTCCACTTCAATTATCATTCTCGAGGTAGTCACTAGTAGTTTTAGCAGTGCAACCGGAGTGGAAGTGTTTCATGTCTCTTGGCTGAAGCTTTATCACTGCAGCAGTTAACCGACTGGCACAGCTTTCACCGCTGTGTCTGATCCAAAAAAAGTCTTTAAAGGCTTCAAGTTTACTTTCTATCCTCTCTGCTTAAAGAAAGTGATCTCACCTTGTCTTGGGGTCGGACTGAAGTACCCCAAAATTTCGACCTTTAGAGTCCATGGTGATACTGACAGCTCTGTGCACATATGGGAGTCTCTCGAGTCTTATTCGCTCATATAGTGTTCCAGTATCTGAATGTCCACAAACCTCCACGCTGACCTCTGGAAGATTAGAGCAAGACAGATTACAATTAAAATAAGTCATATTGTCTATCCATAATTTGCATAATGGATTCCAGAGGAGGCCTCCTCGTCACTACTACTGCCTCAACTTTCTTTCAACACCCGATGACATTTTAATGACACATTCAGTTCGAACAACTCTCCTATTGTCACTTTGTTTTTACTAATAATAATTTTTTATGATCATAGGTTTTCATCTTACTAGCAATTACCTTAACACCAAAAACCAAAATGTTTGGAGAGAATGTTAATCTTTAAGATCACATTTAGTAATTAATAGAGTAAGTCCAATAATTATTTAATCATATTAGAAAATAATCAACATAAGTCCTATGAAAAGTTCTGAAATAACATAAAATATCATGCTGCTAAATTTGTTACCTTTCTTCTCCCAGTACATCCTGTATTCTCCAGCCCACATGCCACTGAACCCCTCCCCTTCCGGAGTCACAAACATCATGCTGTTCCTGCTGAGAGCGATGTCCGATATGAAAACCTGACGGCCGTACGCCCACCGGCACTGTCTCACCGAGCTGCTGCTGGAACGCCAGCAAAACACCTGACAGACAGAGGAAGACGATTTAAGCTCAAGGTTCAACACAAGCTTTACTGACCTTTTTCAGCCGTAGCGTCTGTCTCAGGATCCTACAAACATCTACTTGTAACATAGGTTAGATTATGAGGGAAATAAAACAATGTTTTAAAAAAAGAAAAACAGCATGATACCTTGTATTACATTTGTAATAATAAGATAGAGCCAGTTTCAGAAAGAAATTAGAAATGCCTTTCTTCTGGTACTTTCTAAATAATCTTACCCTCCCAGCTTCATCTAATGCTAAGATGGTCAACTTCTCCCCTCCTCCCTCTTTCAGGATCTGGGAAATCACACGATGGTCCAAACCACCACCCGAGACCACAACCTTCTTGATGTTGAGTTGCCTGAAACAGACCAATCAAAATATTCATATTAGATACAATATTCACGAATTAATCATCAGCCGATCAAGATCTATGAGGCTTCGGGTTCACTTATTTCATCATCAATGTTACCGCACTCAGGTGAAACCACTCTTTTCTTATAACTAAGTTTTCTTACCAGCATACAGTGGACTATAAGAAGTGATTCAGAATAAACAGATGTATAACAAAAAAAGAGCAAACAGTAAAAACAATATTCCTTGGAAATCAGAGCTATACCTTTGCCAGACAAATAATCTCATGATGCCTTGCATTCTGATATGCAGCCTTCTGAAGGTTAGGAATGATCATTAGATATTAAAAAGATAGGTGCCAGCTACTTCTGCAATCGGACACTTTCCTCAAAGTCTACATTAAGAGAGAAGGTCAAAGGTCTTTTTTTAAATGGAAGCTTTGTCCTCTGAAAGAGGAGAAGAGTAAAAACAAGGATTGTTGAGTCATTTACAGTTATTCAGTGTACTAAATTATTCTGTCTGTTTCACCTTGAAGCCATTTTCTTGCACTGGTAGTCAGCCAGAAGGTAGACGTCCCCCTTCTCAGTCACAACAACTGTTGCTCCATCACTAGCTGCTACCATTGCTATGCAAACATCCTTGTGGTGCAAGGCTGACACCTGCCGGGGGGCTGTCACACATTTCTCTCCATTGGGATCCAGCAGGTAACCTGGAGATCAACACAGGTGGAGTCTTTTAGTTAAAAATGAAAATTATATTTAAAAAAGGCCGCAAAGCAAGGCGGTTCACGGTTTAAGTCCCGCTCCGTGTGGTGTTTGTATGTTCTCCCCATGTCCTCTCACCTTCAAAAACATGAACTGCTGGCAATTACCTGGCTTCAAATTGCCGGTAGGTGTGTGTGCTAGCTTGTCTACATGTGGTTCTGCAGTGCACTGGCGTCGCACCCGGATTGTACCCTGCCTCACGCCCCAGTGCACTGGGATCGACTCTAGCCCTCTGCGACCCGCGACAGCGATTGAAGCGGGTATGGGAGGTTAATGAATGAGTGAATTATATTTAAAAAAATATTTCTGCATCACACAAGTCTGATTTTAAAGATCTAAAAATTCCACAATAGCATCAACATTTGTAGTAAAACTTCCTAAAAATATTTTTCCTTAAGTGGAACAGTACTTAGGGTCACTCTCTTGCAAGACTGCTTTTGTTAAACCTTCTACGCTGAGACGTACCCAGCTGTCCTCCATTGAGCCCCATTGTGTAGACAGCCTCCCTGGTCCAGAGCACTGTGTGGAACCTTCCAGCTGCAACACCAATCACTGTCCTACCTTTCAGTGTCTTGGAAAACACCTACACACACAACACATCACACAGGCAATGAAACAAAGTCTGAAATTTTTTAAATATAGCAGAGATAATTGTCAAAGTAAAAAGTACTGATGAAGCCAAAATGAATACATATCTATAAATTATAGAGCACACTGAACATGTATACAAAAGCAAGCAAATGCTATTAAGACAATATATCATCGGCCCCATTCCACTCGCCTGCCTGCCCCCTCCTACCTGTTTGGGGACGTGTGCTGAGGCAGGAGGAGGTGACAGACCTAGCTGGTGAAATGTGTTGAGGCCAAAAGTGTAAACATAGCCTTCTTCGGTCAGGACCACCGTGTGGTCTTTAGCTGCTGCCACCTGGGAGCAGTGGTGGGACATCAGACCTTCCACCATCCGAGGAACCTGTGGATGAGAGGAAAGAATAAAAAAATAAATAACTGAGTTACTGAATCTTTGAGCTGCAGATAAGAGGGTTCCTGCTGCATTTTGTGTGGCAGCATTCCTCAACTGAATTGTAAGCACCAGGAAAAGACTCAGTTTATATCTGGGCCTTAATTATAACAATTTACAGACAATCACTCAGACGGTTGACACAGGAGCTCCGATGTTTTGTGTTTCACTGAATGCAATTACTGAACTACTGTAAGATAGCATCTTATAATATTACCCTGAAGTTTATTGTGAAGACTTGTTAATATATACATACACACACAGACACAGTGCGGCCTCACGCATTCGCGCATCAACGCTCGTGACTTCACCTCATTGTGGATTTTTGGTAGGCAGTCACGTGTTACCGTACGCACATTCTACTGGCTGACGGCATCCAGACGTGCGCTTGGTTCCATGAGTCTCGGACTTACGTGAGACACAAAAGTGCTTTAAACAGGCGATAAGAGTGTGGGAAAAGGTAATAGAATCAGAATCTTTATTTTTCATGCAGACCCACGTTTTCACGAGACAGTACAAAATACCATTCTGAAGGTTGCAGTTAGCCTGTCGGATAAATATAAGAAAAAAAAGAAAAATTGAATATGTAAAATATGTATACTATCTGAACAGCAATACAGATATAAGGTGGTTTAATAGCAGTATGAGGAGGGTAATAAACGTTTAAATTATCATAAATAATAAGTAGTTCATAGCTCTATCGCGGAATTCATTAATCGCGTCTGGTTCCTGGAACACATTAACCACATAGAACAAGGGCGCACTGTGTGTGTGTGTATTTTTTTTCTATTTAAATTCACTCATGTTTTAGTTGGTGTTTATCTGTACAGTATTTTATTGAAGTATGTTTCTAGTTACCTACCTTGTCTACAGTGTAGTAAATCATGAAGAGACTATAAACATCTGCAGCTTCAGATATTTAATCTTAGACAAAGAACATCTAGGGCTTTAATTTGTGACTGTGGTCGAGGAAGACCCTTCAAATTCATGAGGCGAACAACAAAAATGGATAAAAGCGATTCAACAAGCCTTTCAACAAGCCTTTAATGCAAACTGTATACAAACAGCCTACGCTGAATATCCGAGTCATTTGTTTTTCAAACTGACAAATATTAACATACATTCAACAAGTTTTCAAATTCTACCTTGTCACTTCTCTCAATTATATAAATATTATTTATGAAAATAGAAAAGTAAAAAGTGGATGATATACAATAAAACCTTGGTTAATTCGTTTTTTTTATTACACTTAATCAAGCAACAGCTTAAAAAAATACATATAATTTTGATTATTTTACATTTGATCATTTGATTATTTAATTTACAGCATGTTAAAAAATGTAACACACAGGGTAAAGTAATGTTCTAACATGTCTCACCAGATAAGTCTGTTCGTCTCCATGACCAAGGCGTCCTCCCTGTCCATGTCCACAGGTGAACACCTGGCCTTTCTGTGACAGGAACACGGAGTGGAATTTGCACAGAACCACCTAAATGAGAGCAAAGGTATACAAACAACAACATAATAGGATTTTTTTTTGTTCATGATTTTAAAATGTTATACAAATCATAATGAAGGCTGACTAATGATCTTGTCAAATAATTTTGACCTCATGGTAGAGACTATATTGTGTCTCTTTCCATGTCCCTCAGCCAAGTCCTCTTGTAGTGATGGTAAAACACTGAGGCAATAAAGGCCAGGGAACAAGTGGAAAAGCAAACATCATTACTAATACATTGCCCCTCTCAGGCTTTCAATAGAAAGCATGGATGTATCCCAAAGTATCACATTGATTTGAACATTCACACACGTGCACACACACCAGCGTAGTTCATTTAATTAAAATCATGTCATTGTGGAATTAATATTTAACCCCTGGCACCTGCTGGATTGGGACAGGAAGACAAAGAGTATGTGCAGTGCCCTTGGGTCATTGTGTGGTCATGAAATCAGATCCATCTGTCCCCCAGCCATAAGGCTTTATGAAATTACTCTGCATGACAAGCCCTGCTGGCAGACAGAAAACTCAAACACAGGGTTTCTTCTGTAAACACCAATAATATGGTGACACAAAGCCCAGATTCACTTAACAAATACACATGGAAAATATAAGTGAAAGCAAATCCAACTTGGTGGTTCTGCTTCAATAACTAGCACCTGGTGTGTAAACACTACTTGGGGGAGGAAGGGATTTACACTCTAATCACATTAAGAGCACTCACATGACAAATGCATGAAATAGTAGCCAGGCTGGCACTGCTGGGCGGCATGGTACCACCATACACACACGGGCTTAGCAGAGACACAAATAAAGACTATGGAGGGAAGTTTCTTGCCTGGTACATCAACTCTGGCCTTAGTTTGACTGCTGGCGTCTTATTTCCCCTTAAACCCCCACCTCCAAAGTCAAGAGTTCACCACTAATAATGCCCATGGTAATAAAATGTTCCATTTTTATACAGTCACTAACCTCATTTATTCATGAAAATGACATTTTGAAATTATCCAATATAATAAATGTTTCACTTAGAGAAGCCATGAGTCAGTATGAGCAAATCTCTGAGGAACTTGTGCCACAGCTGATTTAGCCTGAAGACAAGGTGTGTTACCCAGAGTTTGGCGAGGGAAAGTCTTTCTGGTTCACCCAGATGGTTTGTCTTTTCTGGAAAAATCACAAGCTGTGGCTTTTTTTCATGTAACACATGTTGGCACAGACTTAGAATGAGAAACAACTCTGCTGTGACTTGTGCTTTCAGGTCAGGGAAGATATACAGTATATTGTAGAAAATTACTTTCTACTTCCTTGGAGAGCTGACACATTTGCTGGGTGCTGTTAGCCTACCTGCTTGATGTAAACTCCAGTCCTGGCAAACACATCCACAATCTCAGGATGCTGTCGGCTCTCTTGGTTACCATGCCCCAGACTGAAATTAGTATTGTTTCCCCATGTGTAAACTTCAGTTGGGTCTGTGACAAGAAAGAAAACAAAACTAAAAGCAGAGCCACAACTGCTATTGCCTCAAATGCCAGTAAATATGCCTCTTCTCATATTTAAAAGAAGCAAGGACAGCAGATTCATACAAAAACCTTCAACCATAAGAAACTCATAAGAAAATATAAAAGAAGCAGTGACATTCAATTTAAAGTGGGATTAATTACGCTAATTAAATCTGAGAGAAGAATAACCAGGAAAATCAGACCAAAGTTATTTTTGTCCACAGTTAGTGCTTAAAATATCCCCCATAACTTTTTCTGAAAGTAGTTTGTACATAATGTGAGACTCACATCATAATGACTGGTAAGATATATACTGCCAAATACACTAAGACAAAAAAGTCTTAATTAAACCAAGTAAATAATTCAGAGACTCCCATCAGAAAAATGTTAAAATTGTTAATGATGTCAAATCATCAGTACAATAGAACTAAAGGTTAATAGAAAACATATTTCCACCCATGCAATGCAAGGAGAGCCTGGATTTGGGACTAAACTGCTGTGTAGCCTCCAGAAAACATCAATCAGTGAAGCTAGTCAAAATGCTTAGGAGCTGAAAAACTGGGAAAGCTCACATGCTCTGACACTTCCCGATTCACCCTGTCCTCAAGTGGCAGGAGCAACAGGGAAAGAAGGCAGGCAGATGAAGTGATGCATTCATCATGATTTGTGTTTACAGCACATAACACTGGAGGCAGTGTTATGATCTGGGGTTGCTTCAGTTGGACAGGTCTGGGATCAGCAATATCTTGTGCCCAAACAATGCGGTCAGTAGACTACCTAAATATGACCAGGTTTTCCCCATCAAAGAATTTGTTTTTCCCTGACAGCACGTGCATATTCCTAGGTGGCAAAGGCATGATTCATCATCCTCAAATCCCAAAAGAGTGTTTCAGGGAGATGAGAGATAATTTTAACTCATGGATTGGGCACCACAGAGACCTGACCTCCATACCTCACCCCACTGGGAATCTGTGGGATGTGCTGAAAAAGACTCAGTGTAGCTAACCAACTCTCGCATGACTAATACAAATTCCTGGGGAAAAAATTCAATGGAAAAATGGAAAATATAATTTTCTGATGTTGTATTCAACTATTAACAGGAAGTCTTGCAAAAGCATGTCATAAACAAAGCATCCAACAAAATATGTGTGTAAGTCACATTTTTTGCAGGGGTAGTGTATTATATACAGTATAAATACTGTATTGTGTGTGTGTGTGTGTGTGTGTGTGTGTGTGTGTGTGTGTGTGTGTGTGTGTGTGTGTGTGTGTGTGTGTGTGTGTGTGTGTATACACACACACACATACACAAAGAGTGCCGTGCACCGGTATTGCACACAACGTGTATACTGCCTCACACCCCAAGCCAGCTGGGATATACTCCAGCAACCCCACAACAGCAGAAGACGCCGTCATTGAAGATGAATGAATGACTAAATATATATGTGTGTGTGTGTGTGTGTGTGTGTGTGTGTGTGTGTGTGTGTGTGTGTGTGTGTGTGTGTCTGTAAAAAAACAAAGGAAATGTCCTACATGCAGGTAAGACTGTGAAATGCATTCAGGACCACAAAACCAAGAGTCCTGATCAAACAGCCATATTCTTCCTTATATTGTGAACTAAATACAGGTTACATGTAGATAATTAAAATCCCTACTCAGAGAAAGCACAAACAACATCAGTTTTTCTTACCAGTGTTTTTGAACACAACATGTGATGGTCGGTCCTTCATTGTAATGTCCAGGACAGAGAGACCTTCCTTGTCCTGAGTAGTGAGCAGTCCTGCATGCTGGACAAGGTTAAACATAGGTAGAGTAGTTGAAAATTAGTAATGAAAACTAGTACCTGCTTCCTTTTATGGGTTCACTGGTGACTTAATATATTACTAAATAACATAGACAATTTGCTAAACTGCAATAGAAGAAGAACGTCTTGGACAATTCAAAAGGCCACTAGCTTTTGGTAACATGTGTGTCATACCTTGACCAGAGATATTAGACAGTGGATCTGTCCATAGAAGGCACTGCGATGTAGAGCAGTCCAGCCAGATTCTTTGTCCTTCACCATCAGGTCAGCACTCTTATTCTCCAGCAGCCACTCCAGCAGGACCTTCTTTCCCAGAGAAGCTGCCAGGTGCAAGGCGGTGCGACCAAACGGGTCACGCAAAGCTGCTGCATTGTGGCAATATGAAGTCAAGAACACCCGCAGTTGACCCTCAGTGCCACCCGTTAAGGCTGCTACAACCTCCTCTGCATGCTGTTGTGAGCGGCATTTAGGTGTGCATTCTGGCGGCGCCAAATTCATTCTGAATTCCCCAAAACTTCACAGTGAACCCTCCTCCCTTTTGGTAGTTCTGACAGCTCAACACACACAGTTGCAAATAAATTAAAAAAAAACAATATAAATCTAACTTACAAACCAAAAATAATAAAAACCGCTTAAGAGCTGCTCTTATGAAGAAAAATATGTCAGAAAAAGGTTGAAATGGTTTGGAGTGCTAGAATTGTGCTTGTGTTGAGATTCCACTGCACCCTAGCACCTCCAGAATCTGTGTGTCTGGTTTCAGTCCACCATTTCGACTAAGATCTGCTGACAAAGTAAGGTGCTTGCAGCAAACAATGACATCAGGACTTGACTAAATGCAAACCCTTTTGTGCGTTTTGTATAAAATTGTGTAAATTACTTTCTTCAAAAATAGTTTCTCCTCTACATAATTTTTTTAAAAAAGGAAAGAATTTCAGCGATCCTATGACCTTCTTTCCCAACAGTCCAACCATCAATCTTGAGGGGAAAGGCCTCTTCCCCCCCAAAATTCTCACTCTTCTTTTCAAAACTCCATAATTGTAGAGCGCACCTATGGAAGAGAAATCAAAGTATTTGTTAAAACAAAAAATCATCATTGACACGTTTTCAAAATACAAACTAAAAGTATAACTTTGCATGCTGGATATGCACCAAAGATGTGATCCATTATGATGAGGTCAAAGGTCAGAACAGCACTGACCTCATTACAAACTACAGGACAGCCTGAGTTGGCAGCTTCACTATAAGCACACAGCTATACAGGAAATTTCATATTTAATCAACGTACTGTGGGTATTGCTTTGTAGAGTTAGTAGAGGGGCTTCTTAATGTTGATTTTTATTATTATTATTATTATTATTATTATTATTATTATTATTATGTAACAGAATAAACTGGCTAATTACAAAAAACTTTGTTTTATGTTTGGCTGAGTCAGACTGAAGTCATCCTTGTTATATGCTTGAGAAACTGCACGGCTCGATATTCAGTTCATTATAATCAGATGAACTGATCTTAATTAATTATAGAAACGCTGCAGTGAAGAGAAATATTTACAAGCCACCGTTTAGCAGGAACAGCTATTTCATATCAACTCAATATATTTGAACAGGCTAATCTCACACCACGTCAAATGCAGTAGCTAACGCATGGAGTGGGAAAGTGCATAAAGTTTGAGAAGTTGTCATACATTTTAGTAAGAGTTAGCATATTCTACTTTAGCAGCTAGCTTAAATGGCAGCTCATCAATAACTAGCGTTAGCCGTTTTGGTCCAGAGAATTTAATGTGGTTTACTTTCCTACCTTCCGCTAGATAATGAAGACAGGTGACATGAACAATGCTGCATCAACGACGTACATCGACAGAGTCATTACTACAGATATGACAAGTCAGCGGCTATAGCTCCAATGCAATTTGTGACAGAATGCCGGAAACCGTGTATGTCAAATAAAACCCTCAGTAGTATCGAGACTTCTGATTGGTCGGTCAATACGCCGCTCAAATAAATGGAGATATTTGATTGGTTATTTAACGTATATCTCAACATTTTATTGGTTGATTTTTTTTATTACTTTGGCATTGTATGCTGTTGCTGTCGCTATGATGTCACTGGAATTACATTAAATCATTTCTATTTTCGGTTCCTCGAAATCGAATAATTCTAAAACAATAATAGTTTAAAAATATTATAAAAATCAGAAATTAATCTGATAGTTTTCAAAGATGTAAATTAATCTTGTGAGACTCAAAGGGAAAATCTTTGCCTTGAAAATTTTTACAAACTCTATTCCGTTTGCAGTGGCCAAATATGTATTCGTAAATTTGACCATTTTCAATTTAGACTCAATTGAGATCAATCAAAGAAAAAAGATTCACAAGTTTTGAAATAATGTATGCATGACTGAGATTCAATAACATTTTAATCATTTTAAAGACTGCAAATAATGTCATCATTTTTGAATATGACACATTATCAACAGTGTTCACATGAGATGCTTATTATAATGTACATTACAATTTTCTGAAAATAGTGCAAATGTTTGCAACATGGCAAGCACAATGTCATGAGGAACTCTGGTTGGAGTATCATTTTCAGCCTCAATCCACGTTCTACAGCATCACTCAGTTGACTGTCACATTGACAGAGGCTAAGTATACGTACTGAAGGAAGGGGTAAAGGGAGGCCAAAGCTTGGGTTACACTGGGATCTACACCTGGGCTTCCAAATATGATATATTGATGAGCACACCCTCTCTCACTGCTCATGCATGAACACATCCACAGTCTTGCCTTTGTACTTCTTCTCCTAGTATAATTGTGCACAATCCATCAGAAAAGCAATGTCACAGCAAGATTACCCCTCAATAAATATCATAAAATTGCAGGAAGAAATGCAATCCATTAAGAGGGGTGAAATAAACTGCCATATTCTATTGCTTTTGGAAAGATTGTAATATCCTGTACTGTAACTATAATGTAGCTTGTTACCTGTCTCATCTCAGTGCAGAAATAATGTTGGGATCCACACAAATTGCATGTTAATATAATAATAATAATAATAATAATAATAATAATAATAATAATAATAATTTCTTTTATATACTATGTTAATCCCCAAAGGGAAATTACGGTAGTTAGTTGCACACTCTTTCACACTGTTAGTTATTATTCATTCATATATATAGTGTGTACAGGCCCGTAACACACACACTTATGGGCCTGTAGGCATGCAGTGTGGGGGTGCTAGAGGGGTGGGCAGCTCCATTGTGGTGCGCCCTAATGAGCAACTTGTAAAGGGCATGGCGCCTTGCTTAAGGGCGCCTCGGCAGTGCCCGGGAGGTGAGCTGACACCTCCCACTGCCAGCTCACATTCCGAGGTGGCTGGGCGGGAGCGGGAATCGAATGTCGATTTTGGGAACATTGGACAACCCGCTCTACCTCCCACTCTAACACTAAGTCACTGCCACTCAATAATAGTAATAACATAGTATTAATACTATTATTATGTTATCCCTGCAACCATTCATAATAATAATCATTAAAATAATAATATTGTTGTTCTTGTTTCCTCTTGATTTTGTCTTGCAACTTATTTATTTGTTTGTAAAACGCTCTCTTCCTTTTCCTTTTCAACAGTGTTATTGTCTCATATTAAATAATACATGGTTAGTTTTCCAATGCTTTGATCAACAATTTACAAAGACCAGTTGTAGTAAAATATGTTCATATGATAATGTTTGGTAGGGAAACGATGTAAGGGGGAGGGAGTGGGGGTCTGTGATTCTGCAGGAGAACCACTTTGATCTATAGGGTCTCTCATATGATTTGACAACCAATCCGGTTCAACACAATTCCATTTGACAAGCAAAGCCTCAGTGGATAACACATCGGGCTCAACTGAGGGAATGATGTAAGCCAGATAAAATCAGGAAAAGTGCACACATCTAGCATTGATCCACTGATAATGAATGCCACGTTACTGATTCTTTTACAACTGCATCATTTACGAGAAGCCACATACTGTTTACCAACGGAATGAGGAAAAAAGACAATGAGGATTAAAAATATGTAATCATGTATGTCAACAGAACTGCATTGACGACTGACACAAAATGAGAGCATGGAAGAGATTAGTCGGAAATATTTGACAAAACGTATCTGGTTCTGAATTCAAGAAGGGGAAAATCTAAAAGTTTGCATGCATTTCTGCAAAATTACTACAGGTCATTAATATGCTTGAAAATATGTCTGACTGCACTGCTTATATTTGTAACAACCATTATTGCAAGTTTAGTACTCTGGGAATGAGATGTTCCACACTTTGAGTCGTCACTGACGCGCCTTTGAGGGCCTTGAGTGATCCCGGAACCCAAGTCACCGGGTCGGTTTATTTTAGGAAAACCCTTTCCGTATTGACCTTCATATCTGACTGTCAAATTGATATGAGCATCAGGGCGTCACAAAAATCCAGTAAGGCCTAGTCATGAGCGGAACATTTAAATTGGAATCGAAAATAAAGTGGTAATTATTTTTCCTGGCACCCCCGTTATCTGAACAATGGTACGTTCCCTCCTTCCAGTGGTCTACACTGCTGCTGTTTGGCTCTCCCTCCAGACTCCAGCGACAAGGAGAGACGCGAACTGGATATACTAGTGCGCCCTATAGCACCTTTGGGAGACAGGGGGTCTTTGTTTGGTTCCGAACCAGCAACACGAGTAAATTATCTGTCGGTTCTGTAGCGGAGGCGACCTGTTTTAAAGCGCCTGTAAAAAATCTCGTATAGTTTCCCAATATCAGCCGGAGAAGATAGAAGTTTACGGGCTTCGTCCACATATCCCGCGTCTTGGAAATGTAGACGTATCCTAAACGAAGATGGTTTGGGGATAGTTATCTGAATCAGAAACTGAAGTGGGCGCAGTTTTGTTTTTGTTTTGTTTTTTTTAAGGATAAAAAGGATATACACAGTTTAAAAAAAAGTTTGACTTGTTCCAGCTGAAGTAAGGTTTGGATTGCTGTCGTTACGCACGGTCTGCGCTGGCAGATTTGCACGATCCAAGATGCGCCTGTTGAGAACGCCGTGCGCGCGTAACCACGGAGAAATCCGAGGGACAGCGTTCAACTATGTGATGATTCACTGGATCTTCTTCCTCTCGGTCGTGCTGTACTGTCACGGATGTCCGGACAAATGCCTGTGCTCCTCACAAACAGTGAAATGCCAGAACCAGGACTTGGACACTCTTCCGCATTCTTTACCGACAAATACCAAATTCTTATTCGTCACAGGAAATACTATTTCCCGGATTGGGGTGGAGTCTTTCCCTGATCTTATGGACCAGTTAACTGATCTCTATTTAACCGGGAATGAAATTGAGTTTGTGGATGCAGACGCATTTGACAACTTACCAAATCTCGTGCGGCTGGACCTGAGCAACAACAAAATCCTGAATTTCAGCGATAAAGCTTTTCCTCACAATAACATACTGCAGGTGCTGAACCTCAGTAGCTCTTATCACAGTGACGCGTCAATGTATTCGAACCTGGGTGTCCTGGAGAAGGGAAACCTCCTCCAGCTGACCGTCTTGGACTTGTCCAACAATGAAGTTTTGGTTCCTCCAGAGAACATGTTGGAAAACCTCCCCAACTTGGTCAACCTCAGCCTGCTAAACAGCTCCATCATCTCCATCCAGAACGGAACGCTGAGGGTGCCACCGCTGCGTGACCTTGATCTGAGGGACAACAGCCTGAGGAATCTGCCCAGCACTACCCTGGCAGAGTTAAGCCTCAAACCTGGTCTTCAAATCCATCTGTCTGGAAACCCCTGGCGCTGTGACTGCTCCATCGAAGACATGTTGTTTTGGCTGAAAAACTCCACTCAGGTCACTGATGTGCAGAACCTGACCTGTGCGGTCCCCGAGGGCCTGAAACGCCAGCTGCTTCTGCAGGTCGATCAGTCACAGCTGAAGTGCTCAGGCGACATGGAAGGTGTGCTGGAGACCTCATATGTCTTCCTGGGGCTGGTGCTGGCCCTGATTGGTGTCATATTCTTGTTGGTGCTCTACCTGAATAGAAAAGGCATCAAGCGGTGGATGTACAACATCCGGGATGCTTGTAGGGACCACATGGAGGGGTATCATTACAGATACGAGATAAACTGTGACCCACGTTTGGCCAACCTTAGCATCAATTCTGATGTGTGAGAGAGGACGGGACACTGACCGAGGCCCACAGTGAGATACTAGATGACTTGTACTGTTAAGATTTGCATGAAAGTCTTCCTCCACTTTCCCCTTTCCCCCAGTGATGCTATTCAGATTTGACATCAGTCATTGCTCCAAATTAACCCCACTCACAACCTCCTTTCAGCCAGTGCCGCATGTAATACAAGTACCTGGCAGCTGTGATGTCAACCACATTTTTTCCGTGTAACATTGCATGGACAATGAATCATGGGGACAGGTTTTTTTTGGAGAGCCACATCGAGCGATACATTCTATTTTTACTCTTCTTAAAGGATAAATGGATGGAATACATAGACTTTTTATAAGTGGAAAGTGTGACAACGTTACATGGGCTACTGCGGCGTGTTGCATCATTTTTATTATGACTGCTTCAGAGAAATACTGTATTCCTTGTGAATAAGTGTGTTCTTTTTAATGTGTGAATTCATGATATATGGTATGCCTTTTTTTCAGAGTGTAGCACACATTGCATAGATTTTTATTTGAAATGGTGGATGTAATTGCTCTTTTTTCTTGTGAAGATATTCAGCTAAATAAAAAGAAGCCAATGGATTGCTGGAACATGTCTCAACGCGGAACTTTTTAATCTGGATTGTGATTCAAAGGCTTTGACGGAGGAGACATGCCACAGCTGGCATGAACAATATAACAAATACCGACTGGTTCTCCAGGTGGCAGTGATTTCGACGAAGTGTGAAATACTACTGTTCAAGCACTGCGTTCATTAAGAAGTGAGTTAGGAGGAATAAAGTCAAATTAATAAATTGAAAATGTGGCATGCTATCTGAATAAAATAAGCTCTTTTCTATTTGTGATGAAATAGCCAACTGTTATCTCCTGTCCAATTTACTTCCTGCTGTGAATCTGATAAATATCCTTGGCTCAGCAGAGAATTCCCCAAAATAATGTGTGTGAGCCGCAGCCAGTGGGCAGGTTTCACATCCAACACCCCCACCCAGACACTCCAGCATACACTGAAACCCTTTCTATCCTCCAGCTGCCAAAATGAAAGTGTTCTAAATTGTTTTGCTGGCGTATGCTAATGAAGGTAAAGTGAAGTCCAGATTGTTATGGGGTACACGATGAAGTGAGCTCAAACAGCTTTGCCTCTCTTCTATAGGGGAACTCGCCTCCTTTGAAAAAGTGTTTTTCATTAGTGTTTCTACCTGAATTTAAATTACAATCCTGTTTTTTTTTTTTTTTTTGGTGTCCACTATAACAGATTAATAATTAATATGTAGTATTCCTTTGAAGAGTATGTCGTGCATGTTACTATCTGGCAGTTTGAATTAATGAGGATGTTTGCTGTGTCTGTGTACAGGAATGATTGTGATCTTGTCCTTTTGAGGAGCATCTAGATTGATCATAATCTCCCTCTGGCTCCCCAAACAAACAACAATCGCCAGCAATTGCATCGCCTGCAGCTACAGTACGTGTCATTTGTAGTAGAACAAAGTGTCTTGAGCGCAGACTTCCCCTCGCTGTAACTCGCAGAAACACGGTATGTCGTCATCTATTTCAGAATGAGAAATGGGGGTAAAGCTGGGGTGTGGGGGGTGGGGGCTGTTCACACAGGGGCCGCAAAGAAATTAGAATGATTGGTGGTGGTTTAAAGGAGGGCCCATAAGTACGGTAGCAACTTGAGATACATGTGACTTGAAATATGGAAATCTTTTTGGGTTAGGAGCAGTAGCTCTGTCCACACTTTTTTTTTGAGATACCAATGGAAATCCGAGCTACGGGTTGCACCTCCGCTAGTTGACGGATGTTTATAACATCAGCTGAGACCGCATCTTGTTTTTTTCCCCACATGTTATCCACAGAGCGTGCTCCTGACATTTGTACTTCTTATCATTATTTATTATCCATCCATTTACTTCCACGTATTTCCCCGGACTACAGGAATTTATTGTTATTTATGTAACTGATATATAATTAATTAAGCACAGGTAATACATGTCTATTGGCTGATAAGAAATAATTTTAAGAAATTTAGGGTCTTTCTAGCTTTTTTACAAGACTGGAAAGGATTGAAATTTTAGTTATTTTACAATGGAAAAATGTATTTGAGATACTAGTTGTTAGACTTAAGCCATGGAATGAATTAAACTTTTATCTCCAGGTACTACTGTAATACCTATGCAAGGGGGCTGAATGTTGTCCACGTAATGAGGCAGGTGTTAGCCGTTACTGGCTGCCCTTATTCTGATTGTATATATTTGATTTGTCTTGTTTGTTTAGAGGAAGAAAAGCTGTGTGTAACTCTAGCTGGTCTGGTACTGTGTGTCTATTTGTCTCTTTATAAACAGCAGCTGCCCCACCATCTCAGAGGGCTTGAGACATGTCCTCACACCTTTAGTTTCGTGCTCAGATATCTGCAGAGCAGACAATATTTCCAGTTTTGGAGATAAGAAGATGTGTGTGTACAGTGATGTATATTTTTCTTGTATAGACATTCTTCTCTCTGGCTTCCAAGTGTGTTTGTTTTGCTTCTATTCTTATCAAACTCTGTGACATCCACCCATAGGCTGATTTTCGAAGGTTAAACACTCCTAAGGCCAAATACTGTTAGTTAGGAGCACTTGTTTCTGGATTTGTAATTGTTGCAGCTTCATTTTGAAAATGGATGGTCTCACTTCACACCCAATTCCCCAAAGTGAGGCCTCCTGACTTCTTTGTCCCAGGGGGGGACATCCAGGTACAGGCTGCTTACAACCTAATGTTTCCACAGATACTGCCAGAGAGGAGCGCTCCTCCTCACACTCTCTGCAGATTCATTTTAACATGTGATTTTTGCCCAGCCATGCCTCGAGCTACGCTTGGCAGAGCAGGTGTAATTACAGAGGAGAAAGAGAGAAAAAGAAGGCAAGCGAAAGAGAGAGGGAGTAAATGGTTGAATAGAAGGAAACATAAAATGGATGGGTGTAGAGAGCTGTTATATCAGCTTAACAACACCTTCTCTGCCTCACTCAGTGGTCCCCTCTTGGTTGTTAACACTATTTCCCAAGCAGCTTGGACTCCTAAATTGCACATCATTGACTTGCGGTGTCAGATGAGCTTTAGCAGTGGGTGTCCACCTGGTCCCTGGACTCCCTGAGTTGTCTGTTAGGGCCATCATCTAAAGCTCATTTTGCAGACTAGAGTGGTAGCGGCTGCTGAGGCCAGTATACGATGACAGACAACACGGAATTTACTCCACAGCTATGGATCACTAGCTTTTGTGTCCAGATGTGTGTCCATGGCCTCACAGCAGATATATCACAATCAATAAATCCATGAACGTAATTTATTACCTGTGTTCTGGGTATAACGGATATGTTATGAATTTTTCCAAATCATTACTCACATGCCCATATTTAGATTGAAGGGCTTCGAATCTGAGCTGTACTTCCTATTGCTGATGGAATAGGTCGTGGCAAAAAGTCCAGTCGTCTGTCAGTATCTCGATACCAGATGCCCCTGTGTTACTGCCCCAGAGGGAGGAAAATATCAATGGAATCCCCCAAAAAACCCCAACTACTGTGACTGTAGCTGATTCCATTCTGATCTGGTAACTTTCTGAAGCCACGATTTAGCCGTGATTCAAATCAATCCCTGTGCTGCAGAGAGGTTGGCTGCAGCCAATTACGTAGCAATCTATCACGCAATCTGTGGCTTTAACTGGACGGGGCTTTAACTGTTCCCTTTCTTTCGACTTTCAGACGATGGTATGTATCAGCACGGGGAGAAGCCCTGGCCTCAAGATAAAGACGTCACAGCCTTCACTGCCATTATATAACATTCTGAATCATGAGTTTCGTGGAGGGGCATGAAATACATGTGTGGATTAAGACACTAAATACAGCTATATATGAGAAGTTAACTCACAAAAGAATTTTAATTTAAGTTTTTCAATTTTGATATTGCTGATTGAATATTACATTTAGGTAGACCGGACAACAAAATGAATAAAAGACCCTTCAGATTAAATTAATCACACTTCACATATAAAACACACAGGTGAAACCCAGCCCCAACTTTTATTCCTAGAACCACACACAGCTACACTGTTCCCTGCTCACAACCATGAGCCACATTTAATATGCCAGTGCACTTTCCTAGCGGTGAGAGACAGACTGGCAGGTTATCAGATTGCCAGAGTAGCGTAATTACATTCACTACCTCGCACCGCTCTGCTGCTCCACAAACACCTGGTCAGTTGCCCCAGCCACTGACCTTCCATTGAGCAAAAAAAAACAAAAAAAAACAAAAAATATGACAATGGCAGTCCCACAGAAGATGCTTTCTGGAGTGAAATTGTGAAATTGATTTTTTTAAACAAAGAAACACAAAGTCCCTCCTCCATCTCTCTGAAATGACAGAACCGCCCAGGGATCTAGTAGTCAGCTAGTTGGATGGCTTGTTTTCAGCCCACCCCTACAACGTCCCTCCACAGGAGATTCTTCAGCGTCTCTAATGCAGATTTATGAATCCTCGCATGAGCATGCTCATAGGAGCCTGCCCCCTGTTGTGCTATGTTGGACTTAATGAACAAGCGTCATCCTAAACGAAGACGGATCTGAACTGACAGCTCTGTGGCCTCTCTGAGAGAGCTGTGGCCCACGGCATCTGCCACGTGCTTGAGGGACAGATGGAGGGAAGAGCAGGGATGGGTAGATGTGGCTTAGGCTAAGATATCTGATGGTTTAGTGTATTGAACTTGGACATAGACCTAACTCAGTGTGATGCATGTACAGTGTCAGAAAATATACTAAGAATGACCTTTTATGCATAGTAGTGTCAGAATGTTAATAGTGTACTGACCTTTCTGGATGACTTTTACTCTGTGAAGACCTTAGAGGATGGATTTTTTTTTTTCAGTGTTACATGAGTCTCATGAGAGTTCCTCTGGGGGAAACATGTATTCTGATGATCAGCGTTATTTTTACATAGACTTTAATGTGTTTTTGTTACTGGTAAATCACAAGATTTGTGGTCTGGGAAGGATCTTTACAGAGAGAAACTAAGACCATATTGCAATTAAATCAACATCAGAGATGAAGCATTATTAAAATTAAAAACAAAAAAATAAAATATACACATACTGCACCAGTAACAGCTCTGGTTGCAGGCACAAAAGCAATGGCTGTTTGTCTTCTGTACATTTTCTGAGAGCATAAACCCAGCCTGCTTCTTGTCATCCAGTCACAGAGGCGGACAAGAGAAGACTTTCTGTTGAATTAAAAGAAATCTCCAGAGAGAGATTAATGTGTGGACATGTACATCTAATGCTGGGCTCAACCATCAAGTGGTCTCTTGTGTTTGCTCTTAAACATGTGGGATGCTCAGGAGATTCACACTAATTTGTTTCTTAAATGAGTTGATATTCCGACAGCCCTGCTGAGGAAATTACAGACCCAAAGCCTCCACCGCCGGACGTGTTTGGTTACAAATCCCAGCTTTGTCTTCTGTCCCAGTGGTCGGCAAGACATTCATGTAATGTGTGTTTCTGTTGTATTTATCACTTAAAGACTCTGAGGATGGGTGTCTGGTTTTTATCATCCTTACAGTCTCAGGCCAAAAGAGGAGAATAAACAGTCTAACTAAGCCACTGTGTACAGGACTTAACCAGGTAATGACAAGAGTGCACTGTTTATGCAGTGGCAACATTGAGATCAAAAAGAAAGTGAGTTAAATTTAAAATATGAAATATAGTGCAATAATGTGTATTGGATATCTGAACCTGATAAGAAAAAATACAAAGCACCTACCCTGAGCTCATGGCCAAATTTTCATGTCCAATCTGGCTCACAATTAAGTCCACCCAGCTCTGAGGGAACAGGGATTGACTTTGTCTATACCCTCATTTAGCTTTGTTTAACACAGTGCATGAAACCAGGATGCCAACTGCCTTTAAAGCAGCTGTGTAGCCTTTGAGTTCATTCATGTTTATTTGAGCTTAAATTAATTAAATATAGTGGCAAATATGTTAATTGTTATTTTTTTTCTAATGTCTTAACTGTGAAATGTAAAATAAATTGTAACGTGAATTTTGTTTTATCATTTAAACAGGTTTGACCAAAATTTTCTTGGTTGGATATTATTATTACTTTAACTTGTAAGTTTTTCACTCTTCTCATTTTTATATTTGAAGGCTATTTTATATTTTTCCACTGCTGAGGTGGAAAAAGATGGACCTTAGAAATAACAGTCGGAAAAATATTAGTAATTATTAATTGATTTATTCAATACTAACCATTGCAGCGGCAACAGTCCTAGCAAAGAAGACACTCCTCTAGTGTCTCCATATTTTCTGTGTGAAGTTTGTATGCTCTCCTTGTCTGCATGTGTTCCCTCCAAGTTCTCCCTGTCTGCGTGGGTTCTTTGAAGGTTCTCCGGCTTCCTCTCACCATCAAAAAACAAGCAATGTAGGTGAACTGGAGACTGTAACTTGGTTGTGTCTTTAGTGTGGCCCTGTAAAAAACTTGTGACTTGTCGAGGACATTTCGTGCCTCCAGCCCAATGGTAACTGGAATAGGCTCCAGCCCCCGTGACCCGAAAGAGGATAAGCGGTAAAGAAAATGAATGAATTAATATTCACACTTCATCACTATTTCAAATGACTTTGATTAACATTTTTTCTGTGGTTCCATTAAACTAATGGCAAATGACACTATCTATTATTAATATAATAATAGATCTAATAATGGGGGGGGGTCAGTAACAGTCAGCCTCACCGTGACCACAAAGACACAGCGCCGTCAGTCATGTGGATCTCATTACACTTCTTTCATTGTGCAGATTAAAGGAAGAGTTCAGATAAAGCAACATTTTACCCAAACATCATTGCAGCTTCAACTAGAACCACTCAGGAAGATTGGGATTTGTTTATCCATACCATAATGACATTTGGGTCGGCATCACACCAAATTGAGTAATGCCCCCTGCTTTGTTAGCATGACAAATCATCCTACATATCATCAGAATATGTCATCAGCAAAAAATGTGATTTTCCATTATGGTGGATCTGGTTTGTTGGTTTTTTTGTCTAAATTGGACTTCCTAACTTTTAAAGGTACATTAGTTCCATTATTTACTCTCAGTTTGCATTACATTGGCTATATATCGGTGGTAGTGTCATGTCTCTGCCTTTCTCTTACCAGGACACAACCAATAATATCTATTTTTCATAATATTGGCCTAGAGTGTACCTCATTGATTACACCTAGATCTGTTTCAGACAAATAGCTGTTGCTGGTTAGGTAACAAATATAAATGCCTCCGTACAAGATATTCTGGCACAATCCAAATCTTCAGAAGAACCCAGATCTCAAACTGATTTAAAAATGTTCACCTTTTGTGAGTCTAAACTTTACTGAGGCTGCAAAAGATAAAAGCGTGTCTGAAATGGTACATCCATAAATACACATGATTAACTTCAATGGAACTCTTTCTGCTGTGTGTAAAGTTAGCAGTTTAGGATTTAGGTTTAGGATGAATCTCTTCTTTTTTCCATAGATTTTTTTTATGTTCAGAAATGCTTTGCTGTGTCACAAACATCACCTGACTCCATTGCAATGGGGTGCAGTGAGGGAATAATGACTGGAGGTTAATCTGTAGACGAACTGCATCTTTAAATAGCTATAACATGTCAATGAGTCATCATTATGTGCACATAAGGTTTTTGATTTATTTGAAAAGTAATTCTAAGGGAAGTTAACCACATTTGAGTTTTAACTTTCTGTTTAGTGACCAATAGTTGATGTAACTTGACAGAAAGAACATATACATATCATCAAACTGCTGCTGATATTTGTGGTGATGTCTTTATCATGCTCCCATTTAAGGAAGACTCCAAGGGGCTAACTGCTAAAAATAAGTTTATATAAGCAGAGAAGAGAGGCGTGGATAGGACACTATAATAGTTTTTCATTTGGCGAATCCCAGCTAACTCTAACACGTTAAACTTTCCAAGTGGTTATGCCCCAGCCTAAACACAACTAGAGGTACGTGCCTGTAGCCAACATTTATCTCTTACGTTCTGAGAAACCATAAAGGACAAGTGTTAAAATAAACCACTACGTCTCAGCGAATAGAAATGTTTGCCATCAGGTAAAACTGGAGTGGTTCTAACATAATTTGAGCCTTGTAGTGCTGTATCTAGAGGAAAACTGATTTGATTTAGGGATTATAAACGGACGTCGGAGTTGCTTGCAGGCCTTTATTGCACTTTCTTTGCAACTTTGTAACATGCAAGAAAAACTAGAAAAATGAATGATATACTGTAATGCTGCATTTTTGTCACACTGAGTTCTGAGCACTTTTTTCCTTGGGAGGCAAATATAAAAATATTTTGTTTGCATGGTGCATGCATTTCCCAATGTACTTCAGTAGAGATGATCAATAACTCATCAACTAGAATGTCAAACAAAGTTGCCAAACTAAATTTACAAAAGTTTTCTTGAAGGAGTCCAGTAGAATGAAGGATTTGCTTTGAGAAGCACTTAAACAGCTGAGATGATGCACTTTGTACGGCCTGGTCGTCCTTTGTTAGTTGTTGCGTAAGTCTTTGTGGCCATTAGGGACAGCATTGAATGTGTGGTAATATGATGTAGATCAGGGGAGTGTGTCATAGTGAGTAATGACCTCAGCTGCTCAGAGGCAAGGCTAAGGGAGCACAAGCAACAAGGAGGAGCTCGATCACGCCATCTTGGGATGATTCTACAAGGTCATGTGGTACAAAACCTCTGTTTAAAAACATATTGTTTTTATCCTCCAAATTAAATTGCTCAGTAGGCCTTGAAAACATGGTGGAAAATGGTCCTCATGGAGTACGAAGGCCGTGTTCCTGCCATTAATCTGGTAGTATGAAAGGTGTTGAAGTGGACACTTGTTCAACTCCTCTAGCTACAGCACGCGGAAGGGGAAAGAGGAATTAATTGTATTGCCAAATAATGATCCAATCTTTTCACAGCTTTAAAGATGAAGTCACCCTGCACCCTGGTTTACTGGCTAACATAAAATTGTCTAAAATTTCTTGCTTTCGTTAATATCCCCTACTGTGGTATACTTCTAACTGAACTAGTGCCGTCTTTATATCTGCTTATGTTCATACATTTGATTCATAATCACAAGTTTATTTAACCTCGTCTAAGCATGTAATATGAATCCCATTTGTAATTTATGAACCTCTGACTTCTACACGTTAAAACACCTTAAAATGAGACCACCTGCCTTGAGATCTCCCTATTTATAATCTCGTGGAATAAGTAGTGAGTTGACAAACATTGCCAGATGGTGAGGTGTCACTGCAGCACCAAGACAGAACTATGCCAAAGAAACAAAGGCAATGTTTAAAAGCTGCAGTACCCCTACATAACCAGCAGGGAAACACTTTAAAATTAAGCACAGTCTTTGTTGCCTCCACAAAGGAAATAATATTTATTGATGGCATTTTTTTGGACTTTTCTACTAGCAGTAACGCTCTGTCCTGAAACATGGTGGGAGGTTTTCTGATTTGACAGAACATGTGAAGTTTTGGATCCAGACCCATCGATGGCCAAACAAGCAATGACATGTGATTTCAAATTCTAGGAAGAGGTTCACATGGTCTCGGAATCATTTTATTTGGGTCAAACTATCGTGACACTTTTGCTTTTAGATGAAATGACATAACTGGGAAAATGAGCCATCTTTGTAGAGGATTGCTCTCTTTGAACGCTGTCTCACTGGAGATGAGACCATTTCTAATGTTTCATGAACAATATACACTGTGTATGCTCTTCTCTTCAAATCCTTCTGAATAAATTAAAGCGCTGATGTCATGATATGCATTTTGGATTTTAACATTGTTGTTATGGAGCTATGAAGGCATGGTTGGAGAGCATATAGATAAGACAAGGACGAAAGCTATGAAATCATTTGTCTTTGTCCATGAGGAATAATTAATTTGGAATAAAATCCTATGACAGTCCCGGACATCAAAGTTTTTGTCTCTTTTTTTGTCTGAGCATTTCATGTTTTCACTGCTGCTTAGTTATTAAGAGGTTATAAAAATACTTCTAGACTGTACTACTAATCCACCTGTAGATTGCAAAGTTGAAAAGTTTGATTTGCAATAGGAGGTACAGCAAATAAAAAATAGTTTATTTGCTGATTGATGATGTAATCTTTGAACCAATCATTTAAAGAACCCTGTTTCTTATTGGTGTATTCACCTTTGAACGGGATGAATACTTCGTCATTACTTTCAGAGCTCCATACCTTCTTTCCTTATGTGTAAGCCTATAGTATCCATTACCTCAAATAGATCCCTTTCTCCTGAGAGCCTTATTGAAAATACTTGCATTCACATCACTCCAGTTACAATCTCTGCTTCCAGTTGTCAAGTGTATCGTTACACCCCTTTGCTCTCCATCTTGTCATTTTCTATTCTCCATATGAAATGAGATGAGTCTCCATGCTAGCAAGGTGGTCTGGCAGTGACAGCGCTGGCGGTTAATGAAATAGTCTTCAGACAGGGAACAGGCTCACACAGACTCCCAGCTGATGAAATACAATATTCTTAAAGTACTGTGTAACATGAGCTTCATACGTACAGCTATCAGATAGTGCTTGATGATACCTCTATTATCGTTCACAAGCCAACACTTTGGCCAGTTAGGATCTCTCCGATTACCCCACTGTACACGAGCCAATCTGAGATGAATCAGATAAAAACTCAATTAGCTGTTGTAAAGTCACTCACTCTAAGTAAGGGTTCAATAAGCCTTTCCATATTTGCTTTGTAAGATCAAACACCAGGTTAAGACTTGATTTAATTTTCACGACTTGGCTTTTTGGGTTAAATACCTACTTTCTCCTAACAGCACCAAATTCTTGCAGTTCACTGGAGTATACAAATACGTAGCTCAATGGGGATTACTCTATCATGCTCTTGCACCAATCCCCTTAACAACGTGTTGTTAAACATCAACATAAAATTCAGTCTGACAACTGGCCCAAGAGTCTGCAGCTAAAATGACCACAGTGGTATGTGGTGAAGCAGCTGTGGTTTTACTTTTTAGGATGGTTGGTGTGCCTTTTGTTCTTGTTCCCTTCATTTAAGCTTTTCTCAGCTTCTATTTGTCATCAGCCCGCAAATACCCAGTCGATCAAAATTGCATTTGTTTCAAATTATCCATGTGAGGCAAAAATATGGATGACAGCCAAAGAACAGGAGGTCCTGAAACAATGCCACTCTTACGCTAGCTATGAATGAAATGAGCTCTGTGCTGAGGTTAATTTGTTCTGTATTGTGCCCAAGTTTCATAAGTCTGCCCAACAGTGTGACTTGCTCTTCACTTGTCTGATGAAGCTCCTTTGGATGTCTCCAGACCCATTATGATTCTAGGAACTCTACATTGGCTGTAAGGGATGCTGGAAGAACACGCCTGGTAACTAATAGCTGTTTTATAATTTCTAATTATTAAGTTCACTCATTAAACACTGCAGTTCAACAGTTATGCCTGTGTTGTGCATAGTATATGTAGTTTTTAAGCTGAATTTACGATCTGGTGTATTTTTCTTCAGTGACTCTTGAGAGCAGACTGCAAAAACTATTAAAACTAAAGTTAACAAACTAAGCCAATTCTGTCTAAGCCAAAGAGGAAACCATTAGCGTTCACATCTCTCATCTCTGAGAGGATACAGCTTTCCATCTGTACGGAGAGTCCATACAGTTCCACAGAAAAAAAACTGGATCCTACGTGATGCCGCTCACAAGGTCTGCTGTCTCGCTCTTCAAATTGTGTTTTTAAGAGGACAGAAAATAATTAACACAACACCTCAAAATAGCAAACACGAATAAATGCCACCACAGGAAAGATTTAAATTTTGGGTGCAGCTCTTCCTTTAAATTATGTTGTGAAGCCAGGGCCATTTGGAAGTAAAGAATATAATTACTCAATCAATTACCTTCTCAACAGGCTCAGACCTACATATATATTTTAGCTGCTCTTGAGACAGCCAATGTTTCATGATGTTATTATTAATGTTGATGTTAAATTCAAATCGAATAGAACGTTTTTTGACATGAAGTAAAAAATAATTGGATTGAAAATTGGAGAGAAAAAAATCACTGCAGAGTAATCTCTACTGCCTGAACAGTATAACCTTAGTGTATATAAGAAATGATGTTTTACACAAGTGGACAAAATTTTTGGTCCTCTTCTTCTTTTCTTTCGGCTTTTCCCTTCAGGGGTCGCCACAGCGAATCAATTGCCACCATCTAACCCTGTCTTCTGCATCCTCTTCTCTCACACCAACTACCTTCATGTCCTCTTTCACTACATCCATAAACTTCCTCTTTGGTCTTCCTCTAGGCCTCCTGCCTGGCAGTTCAAAACACAGCATCCTTCTACCAATATATTTACTGTCTCTCCTCTGGACATGTCCAAACCATCTCAGTCTGGCCTCTCTGACTTTATCTCCAAAACCTCTAGCATGTGCTGTCCCTCTGATGTACTCACTCCTGAGCTTATCCATCCTGGTCACTCCCAGAGAGAACCTCAGCATCTTCATCTCTGCTACCTCCAGCTCTGTCTCCTGTCTTTTCCTCAGTGACACTGTCTCTAGACCAAACAACATCGCTGGTCTCACCACAGTTTTGTACACCTTTCCTTTCATTTTAGCTGAAGCTCTTCTATTACACATCACACCTGACACTTTTCTCCACCTGTTCCATCCTGCCTGTACACACTTCTTCACCTCTTTTCCACATTCTCCATTGCTCTGGACTGTTGACCCTAAATACTTAAATCCTCCACCTTCTTGATCACTTCTCCCTGTAACCTCACTCTTCCACTTGGGTCCCTCTCATTCACACAAATGTACTCTGTCTTACTGCGGCTAACCTTCGTTCTTCTTCTTTCCAGGCCAAACCTCCACCTCTTCCCTTCACTGCAGATCACAATGTCACCCGCAAACATCATAGTCCATGGAGATTCCTTTCTTACCTTGTCTGTCAGCCTGGTCCATCACCTTACCGAACAAGAAGGGGCTCAGAGCTGATCCCTGATGCACTCTGACCTCCATCTTGAATTCCTCTGTCACACCTACAGCACACCTCACCACTATCTTACAGTCCTCATATATGTCCTGCACCGCTCTAACATACTTCTCTGCCACTCCAGATAGGAACCACAGTTCCTATCTGGGCTCCCTGTCATAAGCTTTCTCCAGATCTACAAAAACACACTGCAGCTCCCTTTGGCCTTCTCTGTACTTCTCTATCAACATCCTCAAAGCAAATACTGCATCTGTAGTACTCTTTTTTGGCATGAAACCATACTGCTGCTCACAGATGCTCACTTCTGCCCTTAGTCTAGCTTCAACTACTCTTTCCCATAACTTCATTGTATGGCTCATCAGCTTTATTACTCTGTAGTTGCCACAACTCTGTATATCTTAAAAATGGGCACCAGTACACTTCTCCTCCATTCCTCAGGCATCTTCTTACTATCTAAGATCCTGTTGAACAACCCATTCAGAAACTCTACTGCCACCTCTCCTAGATACTTCCAAACCTCCACAGGTATATCATCAGGACCGACTGCCTTTCCACTCTTCATCCTCTTCAATGCCCTTCTCACTTCATCCTGACTAATCTTTGTTACTTCCTGGTCCACAACAGCCACCTCCTCTAGTCTTTGTTCTCTCTCATTTTCCACGTTCATCAACTCTTCAAAGTACACTTTCCATCTTCCCATCACACTACTGGCACCTGTCAATAGACTTCCATCCCTATCTTTAATCACCCTAACCTGCTGCACGTCCTTCCCATCTCTGTTTTTCCAACCTGTATAGATCAGTCTCTCCCTCGTTGCTGTCTAACCTAGCATACAAGTCAACATAAGCCCCTTGTTTGGCCTTTGCCACCTCTACCTTCACCTTACGCTGTATCTCCTTGTACTCCTGTCTGCTCTCCTCAGTCCTCTCAGTGTCCCACTTCTTCTTAGCTAATCTCTTTCTCTTTATACGCTCCTGTACCTCCTCATTCCACCACCAAGTTTCCTTGTCTACTTTCCTTCCAGATGAGACACCGAGTACTCTCCTACCTGTCTCCCTGATCACATTGGCTGTAGTTTTCCAGTCATCTGGAAGCACCTCCTGACCACCCAGAGCCTGTCTTAACTCCTACCTAAAAGTCATGCAACACTCTTCCTTTTTTAGCTTCCACCATTCCATCCTCTGCTCTGACTTTGCCCTCTTCATCTTCCTCACCACCAGAGTCATCCTACACACCACCATCCTGTACTGTTTGGCTACACTCTCGCCTACCACTACTTTGCAGTCACTGATCTACTTCAGATTACATCGTCTACACAAGATGTGGTCTACCTGTGTGCTCCTACCTCCACTCTTATAGGTCACCATATGTTCCTGCCTCTTATGGAAGAAAGTATTCACTATAGCCATTTCCATCCTTTTTGCAAAGTCAACTACCATCTGTCCTTCTGCGTACCTCTCCTGGATACCAAACCTGCCCATCACCTCCTCATCACCTCTGTTTCCTGTACCAACATGTCCATTGAAGTCTGCAACAATGACAACTCTCTCACTTCTAGGTATGCTCTGCATCATTCATCAAAGTCCAACCAGAATTTGTCTTTCTCCTCCAACTCACATCCTACTTGTGGAGCATACCCACTAACAACATTGAACATTGAACATTGAACCTTCTATTTCTAGCTTCAGACTCATCACTCTATCTGACACTCTTTTTACCTCCAGGACATTCCTAACAAACTCCTCCTTCAAGATAACTCCTACTCCATTTCTCTTCCTATCTACACCATGATAAAACAACTTGAATCCTGCTCCTAAATTCCCTGCTACCTTTCCACCTGGTCTCTTGGACACACAGTATGTCTGCCTTCCTCCTCTGTATCATCTCAACCAACTCTCTACCTTTTCCTGTCATAGTCCCAACATTCAATGTCCCTACTCTCAATCCTATACTCTTAGCGTTCCTCTTCTCTCTCTTTCTACGAACACACTTTCTTCCTCTCCTTCTTCGACCAACAGTAGTCCAATGTCCTCCGGCACCCTGTAGGTGAATAGCGCCAATGGCGGTCGTTGTTAACCCAGTCCTTGACCGATCCGGTATGGAAGTCAAAGGTTTGATTCGCATGTTTGGTTTGGCAAAAGTTTTACGTCGGATGCCCTTCCTGACACAACCGTCTGTATTTATCTGGGCTTGGGACCGGCACAATAAGACACTGGCTTGTGCCCTCTTGTGGCTGCAAGGTAATAGACAATGTAACAGACAGGGTAATAGACAGGGATAACAGACAGGGGTCAACAGACAGGTAACAGATGGGGTAACAGACAGAGGTAAAAGACAGGATAACAGACATGGGTCAACTTCTCACCCTTTCTAACCCTAACCCTTTCTAACCCTAACCCTTTCTAACCCTAACCCCTTCTAACCCTAACCCCTTCTAACCCTAACCCCTTCTAACCCTAACCCCTTCTAACCCTAACCCCTTCTAACCCTAATCCCCTCTAACCTGCACCAGATATTCCAGCCCTCTCCTCACGAACAAACTGCTCTAGTTGTCTCACATTTGAAGGGTGCATTCTACAGTCTGTAGGTTTCAGCTACAGTCTGTAGAATTTCAGCTCTGATGTTCAACAGGATTGAAATCAGGACTCATAAGGAGGCCACTGCAGAACAGCCCAGTGTTTTGCTCTTAACCACTTTAGGTGTTTTTTGCTTTGTGTTCACTATCTTGTTTGAGGATCCATGATCTGTGACTGAGACCAATCTTTATAACACTATGCAGCTCATTTCTTTCCAGAATGCCTTAGTCTTGAGACTTCTTTAACCTCGCCCTAATTAAAGATACCCTGTACCAAATGCAGCAAAGCAGCCCCAGGACATAACCTATCCTCCTCCACGTTTCACAGTAGGGACAGTGTTCCTTTCTTGATATGCTTCATTTTTGCGCATGTGAACACAAGAGAAACAGAAGCTCCAGTTTGGTTTCATCTCTCCAAAAGACATGCATTGTGGCAAATTCTTGCTTTTTTATGATTTCCATTCCTCAATTGTGTCCTCCATGGCCTTCTCCCATTGAGTCCACTTTGGCTCTAACAATGATGTATGGTGTGATCTACCATTGATGTACTAGGTTCTTGGAGCTGACCTTTAATTTCTTTGGAGGTTTGAACATCATGATGCTTGGATATGTCTTATAGCCTTTACCTTTAAAAGCTTGTCTATACTGTTGTTTCTAATCTCTTGAGACAACTCTCTTCTTCACTTCCTGCGGTCCATGTTTAGTGAGGTACATTCCATGTTATTCAACAGCACAGCGACTACTACTGTAACCCTTCAAATAGTCAGACTGACGTAATATCTGTGATGCTAACTAGAGGATACACCCTAATTTAACATGTTCAGAAGGTTCAAATTATTTTCAATCCTTTCTAAGGGTACCATCTTTTTTGTCCAGGCCAGTTTCATTAGTTTGTTTTTTAAAATGTTTCTGTTGAACCACAATTCCAAATCAATGTCTGATATTCAGTGGTTAATTTTCAGTGATTTATTTTTATTATTTATTGTTACATTTGTCAGTTTTAAGTTATTTAATTGACCATTGTGGATTTTTCTTTCATTAAGACAGGGGCACCAACAACTCTGACCACGTCTGCATGTGTATGTATGATGATAGATGATGGTGATTAAGTATAACCATGTGGTCCTTTTGACATCTGCTTTATGGATATGTTTTTCAACAGTTACTCTTGATGAAGAGGTAATTTACCTTCACAGACATCAAGTAAACTCAAATATTAATTAGTGTTGCAGACTGTTAAGGTGTTTGTCCATACGTGCATGGCAGACAGCTGCTGTGGAGAAATGAGAAACATTCTCCTCGTGCCCATTAATGGAGCTTTCATCCATCCTCCCCTCATCAGCACTGATCCTGAATGAGGCTGGCAGGGTTGCAGGCAGGCCTCAGCCACAGGCGTGCAGCGGTTTACTGATGATACAAAGAAGAGAAAAAATGACAACAGATCAGATGTGCATGCACACAAACTGTAATCACATCATGATCCCTACTGGCCAGTCAGTCACCCTCCCTTTGTCTGAGCTGTGTTTTCACCATCAGCATTGATCAAGGACACAAACTTCATCTTATAAGCAGTTTGTGTATGAAATAAGCAGTCTACATGGCTTGCTGCTTTTTTTCTGCAGAAACTATGTACTGTGATGATGGGGCTGTTCAGGAGATAAAAGGGTCTTTCTGGATAACAAGCAGAGACAGAGGAAGTTCAGAGGGAGCAGTCTGCTATGATAGCATTCACTGCTTGAGATGCTGGAGGCCTTCAAGGAATAATTTAGTGGTAAGGAAACAACAAATATGTGTATCACCCTCAGAATAAAGCTTCACATTATACTTGATTTCTGCCAAATCCTCTTAAAAGTTTTTTGGAATAAAACTCTACAATGGATGATAATGTACTGAAGCCACAGATCATGTAAAGCTTAAATCTGTCCAGTGATATTTTGAAATGTCTGCAGAGCAGTCCAAAAAAAAAGGCCTTGTGAGGTTTGGGGAACAAGCAGTCATTGTGGCAATGTAGCAATTATGGGATGGTTGTTTTTTTTATGTGTGCATGTTGTAGCTACTGTAAAAGGAACACAAGGATAGAGGATCATAAATCATTGAATCATTGTTATGTCACAAGAAACTCTGCCACCATAACCAAAACCACTATAACAAAACACTGAAAAAATGTGATTGAAATGAAATGTTTCCCTCATTAATTCTACCTTTAAGTTTTGAGATAAAGAATGTGTTACTTTTACAAGTTCATTTTAGTTAGGTGACTACTAGGTCATTGTTAAAATGTGAAAATTACTGAAAGAAGTAATTAGTGATTTAGTTAGGAGACAGACAATGTAGCCGCAAGAGGGCACAAGCCAGTGTCTTATTGTGCCGGTCCCAAGCCCGGAAAAATACAGAGGGTTGTGTCAGGATGGGCATCAGACGTAAAACTTTTGCCAAATCAAACATCCATCCATTCATCCATCTTCCATCACTTATCCGTGGTTGCAGCAGCAGCTTCAACAGGGAGCCCCAAACTTCCCTTTCCCCGGCCACATCCACCAGCTCTGACTGGGGGATCCCAAGGCGTTCCCAGGCCAGTGTTGAGATATAATCCCTCCACCTGGTCCTGGGTCTGCCCCGAGGTCTCCTCCCGGCTGGACGTGCCAGAAACACCTCCCTAGGGAGGCATCCCGGAGGCCTACGCACCAGATGCCCAAACCACCTCAACTGACTCCTTTCCACGCGAAGGAGCAGCGGCTCTACTCTGAGCCCCTCTCGAACAGCAGTGTTTCTCACCTTATCTCTAAGGGAGACACCAGCTATCCGCCTGAGAAAGCCCATTTCAGCCGCTTGTATCCTCGATCTCGTTCTTTCGGTCATGACCCATCACTCATGACCATAGGTGAGGGTAGGAACGAAGATTGAATGGTAGATAGAGAGCTTTGCCTCTCGGCTTAGCTCCCTCTTTGTGACAACAGTGCGGTAAAGCGACTGCAATACCGCTCCTGCTGCCCCAATTCTCCATCCAATCTCACGTTCCATTGTTCCCTCATTCGTGAACAGGACCCCAAGATACTTAAACTCCTTCACTTGTGGAAGGACCTCATTCCCCACTTGGAGAAGGCCGTCCACCGGTTTCCTGCTGAGGACCATGGCCTCAGATTTGGAGGTGCTGATCCTCATCCCCGCCGCTTCACACTCGGCTGCAAACCGGACTAGTGAGCGCTGCAGGCTGTAAAGCCTCCTCACCACGACTACGCCTCGATATCCTGTCCATGAAAATCACAAACAGAATTGGTGATAAAGCGCAGCCCTGGAGAAGGCCAACAGCTACTCGGAACAAGTCCGACTTACTGCCGAGAACCCGAACGCAGCTCTCACTTTGGGCGTACAGGGATTGGATGGCCCTGAGGAGAGGCCCCCTCACCCCATACTCCCGCAGTACTTCCCACAGTATATCCCAGTTCACCCGCACTACTCGTTTGGGCTTACCAGGTCTATCCAAAGGTTTCCTCCGCCAACGGACCCAACTCACCACCAGGTGGTGATCAGTTGACAGCTCTGCCCCTCTCTTCACCTGAGTGTCCAAAACACACGGGTCAAACACAAATCAAACATGCAAATCAAATTTATTAGTGAAAGAGGATATGAAGGTAGTTGGTGTGAGAAGACAGGGTTAGATGGAGGCAACTGGTTCGCTGTGGCAACCCCTGAAGGGAAAAGCCAAAAGGAGAAGAAGTTAGGAGACAGACAAAATAAATTTTTTGTCAAAGATAAGGCATAATAATAATAATAATAATAATAATAATAATAATAATAAAATACTATAATAATAATAATAACAACAACAACATCAACGCAGCTCAGTAAGGCTACTGATAGAATACACATAATCTAACTAACAAACTTCATTTAATAATTAGTGAGTCTCCCAGATTGGACTATTTTTCTACTCATCTTAAAAGGGGTGAAGCACAGGGATGGATTCCCCCTCTCATGGCTCACTGCTTGTAAAATTTTGCATTATCCATTAAAACAGATTATTCAAGTATGTGCAGTCATAAACATATTTATTGTCATCATCACACTTTACCTCAAGCATTGTCACTCCGGATACCCAAGAAGGAAAAAAGTCCGACATCAGCATAATCAGCAGGGCCATAGCAACCCCGATGACATCATCTGGGTTATAGAGCCACATTACACAACAGTCTAGATGATTCCACAACCAGTACACATACATAATACATGTGAAATCAGTGGAGTGCACCAATGAGGCCAAAAAAGGTTTTGGTTTAGTTTGCCAATAGAGCTGATACCGATTCAAATTCTATAATTAAAAACATATTTCCAATTTTCTGAGGGTTGTGCTTTTAGTCAATATTTTAAAATTATCACGGCATATAAATGTGCAGAAGCCACAGTAAGATACTGGTGAAAATGACAGTTAAAATTAGTGTAATTGCAAAGACATCACTGGTGAAAATGTCCCCACTAACTCCTGCAGATATGCACAGCAATTAGAGCAGAAAAACCGCCCGACTCTCCTCTTTCCTTTGCAAAATTACATTAAATGCTGAGTATCTTGACACTCATTCATTCTCCATGTACAGTACAGCACATGTAGCCCTGAGCAAACAGAAGTGAATCATTCCGTAACTTTGTTATTTGAAGCTATTAAAGTAGACACAAGGCATTGTGAGGATTGCCTCCATCAGATGAGAGGCAGAGGAGGCGAGGTGGTCCAACGCCTTAGGATTACAGGACCCAAAGACATACATCATATATGCATGCATGTGTTGCATTACAAGTGTCTTCTTATTAAAATAGCTTAATGAAAAGTAAAGGTTTCTTTATCCACCAGTGTCTCACCCTCTGGTGGTCCATCGTATGTTTGACTTCTGTCAGTGCCAAGATATGAATAATGCTGTCTTTATCATATTTGAATTCACATGAATTACACTTGTGATATCAGAGCTAACTGATAGAAATAATTAAATCTGCCTTTATATCAACAATCAACACAAGCAGCGTAGCGGCTCCTTTAAAATAAGAGCCATGGATAATAAACGAAGGGGATGGACTTCACCTTTCTTTCCAGGGTTAACAAAGACTTTCTCAAAGGACTTCTGTATTTCATCCACATCACAAAAACAATGAAAGGAGAAAAAAAACTATTTTTCCCAGCGGAGTCTAGCTATTTCATTAAACTTATTTAATTGCTAAACTTTTGAAATATCCATCACTGAGACTTACCCACCTCTCCAGAACAATTAAGCTGAGTAATACAAAAGAAGGACAAGAAAATGCATGCAAGGAAAAATCTAATGGTCATTTTTCTTTCTGAGCGGTATTAAAAAAGGGGAGGGAAGACATGAAAATAGATGAGTCACTTTCAACTTGTCAAAACGTCCTCTCCTTTCTCTACCTGTCGCCTCTATGGGATAGCGAGGGTCTTTGTTCTGACTCAGAGACAAACCCTCCCCTTACATCCTTTTGGAAGGAACTGTAATTTGGCAGTCATTCCAGGAAATGGGATTCTCACACCTCAAAACTGTAAAATCCTCAGAGACTTACGCTTTGTACAGTCCTGGAACCATTCACAAAACTGGACACGGTGTCATCATGATGAATCCAGTCTAAAGATAGATTCATGGAAATACATTGGAACAGACAAAAGGCCTCTCTTTGGCAGCAGGCAATGGGCAACACAGAAATTGGCACTCTTGCAAACAGAAACTGTGGAAACTGTCCTGGAGAGCCACTGGGAATACTTTCCTACCTATTATTCCCTTGTGTTTCAATCCAGTTTGTCATAATTGAGGTGTGTGTTCTCTAGGTCAGGTCGGCAACACAAACAAAAGACCTTTTACCCTGGGGCCACAATCAGTTGAAACTCCTGGAGAAAGGGAAGGACAGAAGAGAAATGTGCTCAGCATTTTTGTACTATCACTTTTGTTTCCCTTGGTGCGATTTTGTTTGTGCTGTAGAAATGCTGGAAAGATGGATCCTCCAGCTTAACATCTAGCTTTTTACATTTGGGGAAAGAAATTGCTCAATGTACTGTATTGAGAGTGTTTTTAGCCACAGTAGCAGCATGGGTCCGTGGCAGAGAAAAGCCTACACTTCCTGTAGAAAATCAGGTTCCTTTTAAAGTGTAATATCTCTGGTGTTTGTCTTTTTTCACCCACTATCATAAGAAGAAATTTGAAAAGAAATTTGAATTGATCTATAATTGGGTTCTTACTAATTTTTTTGTAAAATCCTTTACCAATATAAGGTTAACATCACTGCTATGGTCCCCTGATTCTATCAAGTACCCAAGTAGGAAAAAAAAAAGTTTAAATGAGGCACAAATAGCTAATGCTGACACCCAGGTAGATTCTGTTACGTCCGCCTTACTGTATTATACTGTGGTGCTTTGGGGCAACAGTGCTGAGCAGGAGGAGCTGTAAAAAAAAAAAAAAAAAGAATATCTCACAAAAAATGGTGTTTCTGAAATGTTTTCAGAGCAGAGTGTGAGCTTTTACACAAATATGTACATCAACACACTACTGTTGACCACAGTACATGTTACCTGTACAGGTACATAGGCTGTGTTGGTATTCATAACAGGTGCACTGATGATCTGTTGGCTGCTTAACTATGCCAAGATCTAGGAAAACCGGTACTTCTATGTAGCAATACACAGCTTACATGCTATTGATTCAATAAAGGATCAATTTGTGTTTACATAGTTCTCAATGCCACATAATTCCGTAGGGTACATTAGTAAGTCCTTCAGGGGCTCATTAGTCCATTAGCTTCAACCAGCGTGGTCAAACTGCCTCTATGGCGGATAGCTTTAACCCATCAATCATACAGAACACACAAGTCTGAGTAGACTGGAGCATTTATCTTAGTCAAGAGTGCTGACTCTGCTGTTAACATTCTCCTCTTCATCCCCCATTCCAAATGCTATTGATCCTCTGAGGCAGTCTGTGCAGGAGTCATCAGAGAACATTGCTGACTGATCTGTCATCACTAAACATTTTGAGGATCTCAATTGTGGAACACACATCTCTTCCCCAAAATGTCAAAAATCTTTTTTTTTTTTTAATGTCACTATTCACTTTTATTCATAGTTCCCACCTATTTAACTGAGGATCGTTTTTAAAATTTAACATCTCACCCTGTGCACCCACTCCAGTCACATGAGTTAGCAGCTACAACAATCTTCCCTTCTGATTTCACATACTATGTGACACGCAAAACCCTTTAATGAGGAATTTGCCCCCCAACAGCGAGGCAAAAGCTCCAGTCTCCAGCCTCAGAGGCAACAGCCAATTCATCTTCCCTCACGCTGGAGGAGATATCAAGCTGCTGCTGCTGCAGAAACAACATCCTATCGCTCTGCTTCCAGCAGGGCTTCCATCTCCTCTGTCAGCTGTCAGCTCTAAACGTCTCCTGCTTTGTCAGACCAGAGCTTCCAATGAAGCCTGTGTCTGTCTGGCCAACCACCACCACACTTTCTCTGCAAACTTTGGAAAGAGGTTTTAGATGCTGGAGTTTATTCTGCAGTCCAAACAAGAGGAATATTCCTTCTGTTTTCATACAGGACATGTCAGTAAGCAGTTTGCTGTCTGTCATTGTGCTGTCAGAAGTATTTCAAGATTCAATTTCTTCAACACTGTTGCTGGAGAGCTGGCTGCCTCTGGTTTCTGGCTTGAAGGCTTAACATGAATTTGGTCCAAGATGGTCACTGAGGATTGTTCAAACCAATGGAACAATTAATGAGAAACCGAAGGCTTTTTGCCAGAAAACAGGCAGGGTTGCAGAGGAAGATAATGGCTGAGAGAAGGGGGGGGGGCGGACATTGTCTTTAAAAGATGTGGTGATTAGGTGAAGGTAAATGGGGCAATATCAATTAATGAGAGTCTACAGCCAAATGGGTTACTCTAAGGCTGTATGTCCTTCAGGACAGCAGCGCTTTGCGCTGGATGGTAATATCATTATATGACCATGTGACCACTGAAGCAATACTTCTAATTGCAAAGTGGATTTCAAGTCGACTCTTGAAATGTCCCCCAAAAAATTAAGATATTGCAAATTAGATGTATATCAGGTGAATCACAACGAGGAAAAAGAATTACTCGTCTTGGTCATATATGAGAAAATAATTCTGAGAAATATCAAGTGTTATCACATCTGATAAGTTAGAATTGAATGCTTTTCTATGGCAAAATGTGAGCAGCATTTCACAGTCTTTCACTGAGCTTCCACTGACTCTTTTTTGGGTAATTTGCCTTTAATGGAGAGGGCAGCTGAGGATGCCCACATCCATTAAATGAAAGCTGAAGCCTCTGTCCACGGGAGCGCTAGAACTTAAATTACCGTGGCAGAAGAATAAAATCCTAGATAATTTCAGTTTTTGTCCTGGTCACTGTGCTAGAAACCAATAAAATTCAAATTCAAATAATAAAAAAAAAAAGATCACCAATGGTATGAGAATTTATCTGGAATATCTAAAGATAATTTCATGGCAATCTGTCCGATAGTGCTGGGACATTACAATACGTCAATGCAACTAGGTGTGAACACACATTAGTGTCAACTGACTCAAGTCACAAAGGTGCAAAAGCAATACATTAAAATAACAGAGATTTAGTTAAACAACAAACTGGATAATCCGGAGGAGAGAATAGGTTAATAGCAGTCAAACACATGAATAGATCATAACAGATAAGCAGTCATATGAAATGTATAGACGGGGCAAAGGTCTTGTTCTTGTCTTTACTTTCCACCATCATAGCAACACTGAAAAACAAAAGGGTCAGATTCTGTGATCCCTCTTTTGCAGGACAACTCCAAGATTCTCAGGATAGATGACCCATTAGGCTTGGGTGACTAAAATGGGAACTCAATCTAATGCCTCATTTCCTCTCAGAGATGAGACAAGCTTTATGGCTTGACCTCTCCCAAATGGATTTCTTTCTACAGTAGCCACGTTGTAATCTCACACATCACTGTGTCGCTTAATCCAAAAATAATATCAAGCACATTAGTAAAGGCAAAGGCCTGGAAAATCCAATTTGAAATTCATACTGTGGTGGTTTTAGACTTGATCAGTCCATGTGTGTGATGTCACATGTGGTTTTATTGGCCCTTTATCTCCAATGAGAATAAAAACTCAGTATTTAGTGCTGAAAGGAGGTTCCTTGAATTTTACTCCAGTTATGCTCAGTAAATAATGTTTCAACATCTTTTAGATGGTGTACAAGGAATGTTGTGGTTCCTAGATGATAATTTTATGGTTGTTTGTGACCCCTGAGTTTGTCTCTAGTGCTATGAGGTTAATGTTTGTCTGGATTGTCTGGACAACTACTGCATAAAACACATTTATGTGCCATTCAGGATGTGGAGCCGAGACCTTTTCAACTTGGGACGGTGATCAGGTATTTGTACACTTTATCACCTACATTACTAATGACATTTTTAGGATTGCAATGTGCTTTTTGTTTTACTGTAAATAGCATGTTTTAGCATGGTGAACATGGTGGTGGTGAAAATGTTAACATCATCATAGTAAGCATATTAATGTACATTTAAGTTTAGTTAAAAGCTCAACTGTACAGCCTTGTGTCTTGGCCTCGCTGAAGTTATTAAACAGGCTGTAAAATTATTCTTCAGATTAAATCACAGCCGTGGGGAAAGAGGAGTCAGCCAATGTTTCTGTTGAGGAGAAACAGGACTGTAAGGGTCATCCTGCTGCCGGAGATGTCTGTGTAGATGTGCAGCATAACGCGCACGGTGATGGTGCCCTCAGGAAATCAAAGCAATGCATACCAGCTGAAGTCTATAGCATTCACAGAGGTTGCAGATGAATACCATTTCCCTTCCTCCTTGGACTGACTGTAAAAGTGGACTGACTGGAGCACTTTTAATTCAACACTTGTTGTCTGTTATCTAGGGAAGGAAAACAAAGTTTGCCCAAAACTACTCGAGGCTTCTGGGCGACGACGTCTCTTAGTGCCATCAACACAGCAGAAGCAAGCAGTAATGTGGAGTAGCTCCTCCTGCTCAGCGGGCTTGAAACAAATGGGTTATTTAGAGCCTGCTTCATTTGCACTTGTGGAGAAAGGGCACAGAGGAAATGAGAACCCCTTGACAGTTCAGCATTGGACGTATTTAATTAGCCAATTCACTTTATGCTTTGCCGCCTCAGTGGGTACAATACTTCTTTGTATTTTTAAAAATAATTGTCACTTGCCATATAAGCATTCAGCACATCAGGGCATGCATTAAGGAGCAAAAAAAATAAATGCCCCCGTTTCTACTAAGATCTGTTAAAAATAGATGCCAAGGCATACATTACACCACATTTCTGGTCAATGGTCAACCTCTAACAAGGATACTGGATGCCATGTTCACAAAGCATGAAGTAAAGATGTGAGCATCACGGGTTCCAGCACTAACCAGGCAGAGATCACTTCGCTTCACTTCACTGACGGAGCTCTGCCGTCAGTTTGTTTTTAACACATTCAAAACGTTCCCAAATCAGTTTCCGGTAAAAGCAAAAATATTCAAATGTCAAGATAAGATTATTTAGATATTTATATTTTCAGAAACTAAACTCATGAAACTACTGTATTATGAAAAAGAAAATTTTGATCCAAGAAATATTTATATTGATGATTTGGGTTGAATGCTAACGTTCACATACTAACACGCTCAAAAGCTGCTCCAGCAACCCCATGACCAGCAACAGCGGGAAAAGCAGCTAATGAAGATGAATGAACTGTAATATAAAAAATCTTTAATTAGCAGGTTAGCACACAAACATGTCCCAGTCAGGTCTAAACAGCGATTCTACAGCTTATAAGAATAAAACTGAAATTCTCCCAATGTTGTTGAAATTCATCCAGAGGGAAACATGAATGTGTGTCTAAAAATTAAGCTGACAAGAAAAAAAATATTAACCTCATGGTGGCACTGGAGCACCAGGGATCAGTACATCATCTGGAAACCCTGAATGTCTGTTTTCAAACTTTACAGGCAGAACATCTGTTGACAAAAAAACTAAGTCTGAGAAGTGGTGGACACTACTGATGCTGACAACTAACATAGTCAAAGAACAATGACAGAGGGAGAGAGCATACTATGTTTGGAATTAAAGCTCCTCCCCCTTTGTTTTATTTAACTACACACATTCACAATTCTTCAGTCCCTGACACACACACACACACACACACACGCACACTTACATTTAAGCTTGCGACTAGACAAAGATCACCTATAGCTCCACCAGCTGTAATTACAGTACACTCAATTGAAGGATACACTGCTGTACCCTGTGGCTAAAGTGCCTCTATAATGAGCTTTCATCAGAAGCCAAATTAAGAACAATGTCCCAAATATCAATCAACAGATCTTTGGAGGCAATACGATGAATCAGTTTATTCACTTTAGTTTGGTTGAGGATGGTTGCTAAAATACAACAGTAGCGTTTGAAACAAACAAAAAAAACCCTCATCTTAACAGATCATATGACACTTTTTAACTTTAAAAATAATTACAAAAAAAACTTTTAAAAATAATTACAATCAAATATTATAATGTATGAAAAACAATTATGATGTTGTCAACGTGGTCTTGAAACTGTTTTCAAGTGATGACTCAGCTGCTGCTCTCAGTCGTCTCCGATCCTTTTGAAGTGTCTACAGGACTGATGAGCGGAGTCTTCAACCCTTGGCATCTGACCTTTGACCTCATAGTCTCAGGTACGCCACCTAACAACAACAGGGAAAAGTTCAGAGAAAGGTTAAATCCACCTCGATGCTTAACAATAGGAAAAAATAACTGAATCTGGTGATTTACAAAGCTCCAGTTTGTACAGCGAAATGAGTTTTGCTCTCCAAACCACAGATATACTGGATTCCACTGTCTGGTGATCAGCAAACCATTATCTGCAATTAAAGTCATTATAAAACAAAAAAAAAACACAGGTGGCAGACATTTATTCATCTTCATAAACACACAGTCACATAAACAAAGCACACAGAAGGAATCACTTGGCCTTGCGCTCTCTCTCTCTCTCTGCCTCCATCTGCTATTCCTGGGTGTTTGCCTGCTACAGACAATGGCCACGCTCCGTGAGGGCTCTATATTGGGAAGATAGATGAGGGCATTTGCTACACTCAAGGCCCTGTCTTCACCATCCCTATGCCAATGTCTGTTCACCACTCAAGCACATCAATGGTAATTCATACAAATGATAACAAATGGCAACTGGACGTGAGCTGTTTGGAATACAACCTTGGGCCACAGAAAAATAAGAAAGATCATGACAAAGAACCAGAACAATGAGTATATGTGGGGGAGGATTATACCTGAAGTGTTGTGAGGTAGAAGATGGGACACACAAGCTGGCAAAAAAAGGTGGTGACAGAGGCACAAAATCCTAAATTTCTTCTTAAGAGCTGAAAGTTGCAATCACTGGTGCTGTGGCCGAGTTGGGAAGACCTGAAGCTTCACTATATGAGGTTAAAGTAGAACAAATTTAAAGCTGAATGAGTTCTTAAAACCTTAGAGTCTGAGGCACCACAAAGCTCACTGCTTCCAGTCTGATCTGTAGCCCATGAACTCACTGCTGTGTATCTGTTGACATCAACTGATACTATTATCATTATATTAATAATGAATTACATTATCATCATGATATTAATTATATTATACTGTATATGGAGTGTATACAGTGTATATGAATATATACAATGTATAAGTATATGAGTACATATGAGCACACACACACACACACACACACACACAATATTAATACACAATACACATATTGCCAACAGGATTTGCTCAGCTATCCATATCATGGAATTCCGGTTCCAATCACTTCCATGGCCACAGGTGTATAAAATCCAGCACTACACATTCAGAACCACTTCTACAATCACTTGTGAATGAACTGGTTGCTCCCAGGGGCTCAGTGAATCCCAGCCTGGTAAAGCCACAGGATGACACCTGTGCACTGAGGCCATCCATCTCCATCTTCATCCGCTCATCTGTTCATCCCTGTTGAAGCCGCTGGCAGGGGCAGCGGCTTCAACAGGGAACCCCAAACTTCCCTTTTCCCCGGCCACATCAACCCTCCACCTGGTCCTGGGTCTGCCCCGATGCCTCCTCCCAGCTGTACGTGCCAGGAACATCTCCCTAGGGACGCACCCTGGTGGCATCCGCACCAGATGCCCAGACCACCTCAGCTGACTCCTTTCTACACGAAGGAGCAGCAGCTCTACTCTGAGCCCCTGGCGATACCAGTGTTTCTCACCGTATCTCTAACGGAGACACCATCTACCCGCCTGAGAAAGCCCATTCTGGCCGCTTGTATCTGCGATCTCGTTCTTTTTGTCATGACCGCAGTAAGGCCAGACATGAAATTTCCCCGCTAGTAAATATTTGACAAGCAAATGTTAGTAGTTCTATAAAAAAGTGGAAGCGATTGAGAAAACAGCAACTCAACCATGCAATGGTAGCCACATTTATATTTTTTCTCAGTGTTTATATTATATACAGTATATACACACACACATATATATATATATATACACACATATATAATTATATTTAATTCGTTTTTCAATATTTTAAAAAATAGCTAAAAGGGACACCTTGAAATAATTATCTAAATGTTATGAACAGCAGGATTCATCTAATACCACTCCAACTGGTAGTCAAATGCACTTTGATTAAACAGATCCAAGAAGACTAAAAAATAAAATAAGGAAAAATAACATCCATAATCCATGTAGAATAAATCAAAATCTTCATTTTCATTATACTGCAGGTCAACAACATAGAATGGCAACATTTCCTTGAAGAGTAAAATCCACCTCACATGCAAGAAGAGCTATCCTGACGTGAACACTAACCAGGGCCAGCATCACAGACTCCAGCTCTGCTGATGAATACTTTGCTATCCATCGGTCCGTATGCAATGAATCGAGCCCTATGCATCTCACGGTAAGTCATTTATTTCAACAAAGTGCAGCTTTCCTGCTGGGAAGCGGCGTGGATTGCAGAAAGACTGAGGCAATGTATGATCGATACGTCTCCTCAGTAACTCATTGTAAAGTGTTGGATCAGATTGTGTCTAACCAGCATGGCCAATCTGTGTGAGTGAGGATGAGACTAATGAGGTGGAGGGAGAAGTGTCCTCTGTTCCCAGGGTAAAAAGTGACACTCGGAGGTTGAACCACTTTATACCCCATTACACCGACAGGATGAAGAGTGGGGAAAAGAGCACAGAAAATACTCGAATTTCCACATGCAGCAAAATAACAAGCTGGGCTAAGGTGTAGACCATTATGTACTCACGGCACCACAGATGTAATCAGTTACACACCCCACACCCCAGAAACTGAAATGTACTTCAAAAAAAAATATTTTTAAAAAAAAAATCACGAAATACTGACATTGGGTTTTATTCTATCCCAATGCAGCTGCTCCTGGTCATTTTCTGTTCACTAAAAATTAGAGCTACACCAGCATGGTGGTTACACATTTAATGTAGAACCCAGTAAAACTGTAATCTTAGCTGTGTTTTTATGTCCACGCTGACCACATCAGGGACTGATTTTCAGTCTGTTGGGTACGGAATAGTGCAGCTGATAACACATCAGACATTTCATGGCCTACACTCTCACATCTCAGCGGGAGAAGCACACATCCATGTTATAATAATGGCTGCATTCCGTTTGGGTCCGTCAGTTCGTTTTCAGACATTTTGACAGGAAAAGCACGAGTGTTAATAATGCCTTTAATGGCTTAGTACCTTAATAAGCAACACTTCAGAGGTAGCATGAACACCATTGTTCTCAATGTTGTTAATCAGACCTGCATCCACACATCCAATACACACATTAAATAGATATATATATATATACTTTATTAATCCAGGAGGAAATTCCACATACATATTAGACATACAGTATTTGAGATGTGATTACTCAAATGTTAAATTGGAGTTAGAGGGAACACATGACCACTACAGCTTGTGTAATGAATGTGTCCTTGACTCCATTGAAGGATCTCTTTTAAAGAACTCACAACAACAGAAACAATGAACTGCACATTATCTGACTTCCTTTTAGTTTACTCTATAGCAGAATAAGTTTGTTGACTTGAGCGAGAACAAAGTGTTAAAAAAAAAACACGCTGCACATTTCCACTCATCTCACACTTGATCTACTGATAAAACCCTGGACTTCATTATAAATGGTGTTAAAACTGAAAGTTGTTGAGTCAGAGGAAACTTAATAAGGGTAGATATGGGACTACGTCAAATTATAAATCACAACTACCTTCCTGTATATTTGGCATTAAATGAAATACGAGATGTTTTTTGGTGTTATTTTGCTGAGGCTTCGATGTACCTGCCAATCGTAGCTGCCAAATTAAAATGCATCCTGCTAATACTTACAGCTGTTTGTCCACAATCATTCGACCAATCTCTCCATATATACTTCCTGTATGACTGGATCATATTATTCATATTAAACATGACATTTTTTGCAAATGAAAGATGCTACTGTATCCCTGGGGCATTCTTATTTCTTCCTTTCCTGTGACTTCTCAAGTAGATGCAATTCTTCTGCTCATTGCACACTTCCAGACCACCATCCAAATGCATGTTGGTCTCTCTCCTCTAACACTGAAAGCCAAACTATTTTTCAAAAAGCATTAACAGTGTTAAACAGGCACTCCCAGATGCTTTCAGACCATATCTAGTAACACTAGATGTCCCTGTGATCATATTACCACCCTATCCTCTGCCTCTAACAGCGCTAGCTTCAACTATCACAAGTGCTCAAGTGCATCGTTTTATCACACTTTCTTTCCTTCTGTAGCCGCTTCCACCACCAGACAGATACTATGTCCAATGTATGGATCGCTTTAGCTGTAACCTTCTCCATTTCAGCAGCCTACCCCCCTGCAGAAGATAGTACTGCTTATAATTGGACCGCAATGATACTCATATTGTCTAAAACTGTGACCTTTACGTAGTCTAGTATCAGCATCTAGCAGCAAGATCCTGAAGAAATAGTGTCTGTTCTCATACTTGGAATGACAGCAAAGCTCTTGTGATAATGTACGAAAAAAGTTTTTTTTTTTAAAAAGGATGTTTTCATGAGTTTGTCATGCTCAGTGCTCGTGGTGTGAGTGAATACACGGTATGTATGTGAGCAACGATACCATCTGGCTAACAGGAGCCTCCTGGAGGGTGAAATAATTAGAATAACAAAAGATCAGTAGAGCCATAGATCACAGTGTGAAGGTAAAATATTAGAGCTTTCTCCCTGAGCTCAGGTGGACATAACATAAGACAGTTCAGAGTCGGCTTCTCTTTCTCTCTCTCTCACACACACACACACACACACACACACGCACGCACGCACACACACACACACACACATTTTTACTTTCTTAGTTGTAAGTGCAGATTTGGGCTCCCTGAGCTGCACAACTACGAACACCTCCTCCATCTTCACAAGCCTGTGTAGTTCACTTCAACAGCAGGGTGGCATACACATATGGTTGAGCTGCACCGTGTAAATGCAGTCATTTGAAAGACTCACATATCATATCAAACAGCTGTGACTTGCTGTGGTGAGCCGTCATTTACTATGTACAAGTAGACTTAACAAATACAGCAAATTGTAAAAATTGTCATTTTTTAACAATTTGTTTACCCATTAGAAACACCAACCTTTGCTCATAGAAATCACAAGCCTATTAGATAATTACTAATGAACTAGTTAACGGATTAGGGTAATATTCACTAAAATAGATGACTGAAAAGACCCAGTGCTTTTTTAAAAACCTTTTCCAATCAGTTAACTAAATCTAAAAACCTTTACAATGGATTGTAAATACGTACTTGATGGCTGTGTACAGTTAATCATACTGAACCTACAACACAGGAACATGGCTGTAATGCTTTTATCATATTCTTTTGTGTAGCCTTAAGATTTTCACACTAGTTTAAATTCTCAGAAAGTGTGTTTTCCTTCTAAATTTTAACGCTCTAACTGGTGCTCTCTCTGAAAACCATCATGGCTGAGTTGTCAGAGTATGAAGTTGTGGTTTTGGGGTTTGGTAAGGCCAAAAGAGACACAAATCTCGTGAAATGTTTAGCAGGTTACAGTTTAGTTACTACTCTGGACATGGCTCTAGGCTGAATGAATTCAGCATGACGGAGAGGGTGTAACAACGTTTAATATTTATGAGGAAAAAAAACAGCAAGGAAGCACTTTTTCTCTGTTGCTATTTTACTCGATCTTTCAGTCTGTTTGACTTCACATTTTACTGTAGTGGTTTCATTTCAATTCATTTCATTTTTTTCACAAGAAGGAAGCATAGCCTCATTAGAACAGGTCTACAGTTCAGATTGAGACTCAAAGCCTCGGAGTTAACAGCAGGAGAAGAGTCTTACAATAAAAGAGACTTTACATGAAGTACAATAGCTGCTTTGCTCACCTTATATTATTCCAGCTGTCGCATAGTTTGGCAGATGAAAAATTTGTTCAAGTGTAGGAGTCCTTTCCTAAACTTTCTGAGCAGGAAATAGAGTATAATAATGCTAATTATCCTTGTAACTATGTTTCAGAGAATAGACCTGTCAGCAAAGTTAACACCTCCTATTTTCTAGTCAAAGGGTTTCCCCCTTGGTGTCTCCAGCTAAATTTACACGTTTTTGCACAATAGCAAGGGTATGAAAGCTGGAATAAGGCTGACAAAAGTAGAACCTTACATTTGACCCGCATAATCCCTAAAGCAAAGCTGTTAGCCGAAAGCTCTGAATCATGAAATTAATTAAGGGGGATGAAAAGACTGTCAGGCTCCACTGAATAATGGATAAACAAGGTGCTGTAAGTAAGAAGTAAGCAAAATAAGTGATTGCTGACAGCTCAAAGAGTCCCTGCTGTACATCTAATGCAGTTTTACATAAAAGATGAAGATAAATGGGATGACTATAAATCAGCTTATACTGCATACTATCAGCATAAGCCTTTTACAAACATCAGCAAACACGTGGCTAATGAAAGATCTGACATGCCTTAATGTCCATCTGTTGCCCTTTGCAGTGCACAGTGACTGTCTCACCTCATAAGACCTCATGCAGCGCAGAGACGCAGGGAGAGTGGAGTTGCTGTCATCCAGCACTTGAAGCAGTTCCTCACACACCTTCAGGGGCAGAACCACAGGATGTCCAATGGCATTGACCTCCCAACTACTTATGATGCTGAAAACACACACAGAGAAGAGTAGGAGTGATTTACAGTGACGATCACAGCATCACATAACCAGGATGAGGCCAGGAATAGCTGCTCTCCATTTCACGCTGAAGAATATTTCATTGAGCAGTTTTTAAATGGCAAATTCAACTAGATAACCAAGGATACATAAAAGTGGATTGATGGCAAGTGTAAGTGTATAAGAAAAAGAGTAGGGGACTGAAGCACGAAGAGGAAGAGTGATTGAGGGAAGAAAGATTGATCCTCTGTCAGTGTGTGGTGCTGCTGCAGTTTGTTTGGGCGCCATTTAGCCATCTGTCCTGTCGAGAAGTTCCCCTCAAAGTTTTGACAGTTCTACTTAAGACATCACGCTGGGGAGGTGGTGATGTAACTATTGTTTTAGACATTAGACATTTGCTATTAGCAACAACTAGCATCTTCAATGGGTTTTAAATCTTATCAAGTTATGATGTACAACTATATGGCACCTCAAGCCATCGCTATTATTAATTTAAGGAAACACTTAAGGAAATGTCGGCAAGCTGAAGACTCTCCAGCCTACACAACTCCCATTACACTCAGACCTACATCCTTTTACTACGGAACTGAGTTGGAGACTGCAACTCATATTTCACTCATAATCAAGTCACTGCCATTAGTGAATAATAATCATAATCCACTGATTCTCCAGCTAATTATCAGTTTTAACTACACATACTGTGACCTCTGACCCCGGTCAGCCATGACGGGCTCCTCAGTAAGAGGCCCCCAGTTCGATTCTTTCGGCAAGACTTTTAATATAAAATGTCAGACATGAGTGATGAAGAGTGAAAGCCAAAATTATGCGACGGTGCATTTCAGTAACACCAGTATTTAGTTTTGTAAGTCGTCTGAGAAAAGCCAGAAATCAATTTAAAAAGCAGTCACCCAAATAAAAAAGCACCTCATCGCCGACTTCAATGCGTTGTCGCTGGTGTGGTTGATGATCAGCGGAGGCTGAAAAATACGAGAAACACTGGCTGAACTCAGCACGTCTTGTGAAATACAGCTTGTGGACTCATCTTTAAGGGCTTGTATGTAGCGGATACAGGTTCATGTGTAAAAGTCCTGCATCAGCTTTAAACACTATGTCTCTATCACTCCTTTCCACCTGATTTTTACATCCCGCGAAGCCGTGATGTATCGTAATGGTCAGTGTTTGTGTGCTCGTTCGTCCGTCCACCAAATATCTTCACAACCATTGCGGATTAAAAGATGAAACTAAAAGCATATTACTCGGGCAGCAAAGAGGATGGAAAATGAGATGATGACCTTCAGAAAACTAGATCAAGGTCAAATTCCAACTTTTGTAAAAAAAATTTAAAATATCTCAGGAAATCAGATAAAAATACAAAGCAGAGGAAGGCAAGAGGAGGAAAATTAGATCACAACCTTGACCTTGAAAAACTAGGTCAAGGTCAAATTTTCACTTTTATACCTTTTTTAGGTACACATCTCGGAAACCTGATGAGATACGATCACAAAACAAAAAGCGACATTTTCAGGAAGCCAGAGGCACAAAAATGTGATGATGTCATGGGATGTTGCAGTTTCTGACTATCTTGTTTCTGGAGTGGTTGGTTTGTGCTTAGCAAGGGTTACGCAAAACAATTAGAGGAATCATTTTCACATACTCAGTAGAAGGACTGCGCTTGGTTCAGGCAACATTCCATGAATTGCAGTGTTTATTCTTATTCAGGCTCGGCTAAAACAGCTGCATTCCAGTCAAAAGTGTCTTTCATGGCTTCACTTCTGTCTTTGCACCCAACATAGTAAAACACTCCTGTTTTAAACGCATTTTACCCCCTCTGACTGAGAAGACATTTTTTTTCCCTTTTATGTGAACTTTTTCTCTAATTACCCTTTCTCTGTCAGTCAGCCGGTGGGGGCATGTCAAAATGGCAGAAACATCAGAACTTTTGTTCTGCGTTCACTCTTGCTGCAGGGAAGAGGAGGAGGAGGAAGAGGCGGAGGGGAAAAAACGCTGACTACGGATTCAGTTGAAAATAATGAGGGTAGAAGGCTTCTCCATTGGGGAGCAGCTACGCCGTACATGGTGAACCACAAGCAGCACGTCCACCTACACCTCTCTAATGCATCACAGGGTGGTACACAGAGCCTCACTCCTGTCAAATAAAAAAGAAAACATCCCCTCCATGTGCATCAAACACGAGTGCAGCTACTGCTACCTCACTACCGAGATGAGAAACACCTTTGATGACAATCTGATTCAGAAAATAATAGACAATTACATCTGAGCAGGACCATCAGAGCAAAGAGTTCTATTAAGACATGGAATCCGTTCACCAAAGTGCTCTTTCTTTTCTCGCAGTGAGTTCAGACATGTGGCGACGGAGAGGCTGTGTTGGAAAGATAAAAAGGATTAGATAAAGAAGAAAAAAAATAAAGAGCGATGGGAAGGAGTGCGAGGTAATTTTCTTTTTCCTTACTCTCTCTGCTGGATGCCAGGGTGAGAGCAGGAGGTGTAGAGGAGCTTCAAGGCACGAGCTGCTCTGGGTGATGGACTGTGAGGAGGCAGAGCGCTGACAGACCCCTCCCCCCGGATGTACATCTCTGGGATGGACGCAGTGATGGAGTCGATGTTCAGCAACCAGACCTGTGGTTTGGAGAAGACGGGTCACTGAACGCTTCAGACACTCGCCGTCCACCATGTCACCTCCATACATCCCCTCAGGTGCACCTGCAGCACAGCAACACTTTAGCGACGCTGCTGTGCTTTTATTGATCCTTCAATGTAGCCTGGGGGACATCTCCATACACACTCAATACGGTTTTATCACTTTTATACTCCACGGCTTTTTCTAATTATATGAAAATTGAAGTTTGTCACTGAGAAAGAAACACGAGTTCACAGTTGGAAGATTTTTTTTTCTCCAAATGCTCCATATTTGCGATTAGATTTCATTAAATGCACAGAAATCGCTCAAACCCAAAAGTCAGTACAGTGATTTGTGTAAGTGGAGTTTTGCTGCAGTTTCCCAAAAAAACAGGTCTTTGGGGAAGTTTATTTTTAGAATTCTAATGATCGATTTTCACATACAACAGTAAGAAGCAATCAGTCAACACTCAGTAAACAGTCAGCCAGCATGGTGCTCATTTCTGGTGTAGTTAAAGACAGGGACAATTCCCACAGGCGTCTCACAGTAATGTTTTTATGTGCCCAAATCTGCAGCATAAACAAAATGCACACACACACACATATATATATATATAAACTATTACTTCACCCACTGTGTACACGACACACACACAGCAGTAGGAACAGGAATTAGCAGCAGCGCATTTTTGCTGCCAGGCTAAAACTGGGGTAAAATTCAACTAGAACATCAAATAAGCGTCAAACCTTAAAGCCATTCATCTTCAAGCAACTGGTCAGAAAATGAAAAGTGGTCAGTGGAGAACGTTTTAATGTCGTTTATCAACTCAGAAGAAAAGCAGCAGAACGTTTCCTCACGATACCCGCCGCAGCTCAGTGTTTGGGATGTCAACTGATAATGACTCGTTTTGGTTTGTGATCTTAAAATATGGACATTATGAAAAGGACAAAACAAACAAAAAAAAATTGCAGAGTTTTTACAGTTCACTCCTTCATATGAATCCACATTAAAATGTAACGTGGGCCACAATATAACTTTATTACAGTAATAAACCTATTGCTTTAGCCACTTCTACCAAATCCATGCGTGGCTGATTTGTGCAAACCTGAAAGCCTTTCATTATGTTCAACAGATATAAAATTAAAGTCAATCAGCTCCTCACATCCCTTAAAGAGACTACTTAACACTTTCTCCGTTCACAAAATCATCGAGTTGTCTAACTTCAATAAAATGTCAAGGGTTTCTCTGATTATATTTGATTTTTCTTACCAATAAAAAGGCTTTTCCATCGGGAGTCTGGACAGAAAAGTGGAAGGTGCTCAGAGTGTTGGACAGATGCATCAGCCTGGCTGCTATGACCTTCTCCAGGAAGACGGATCTGTTCGAGAGAACAGAGAAATCTATAAAAGCAAGTCTAAAACTGTTGAGTATTTAACAGACTTGATAGCAGACACCGTGCTGACATCTCTGACACCCTTCATGACATTTCAAACTTTGGGTCTTAGCCATCTTTATCTCTAAGGTATGACCCAAGAACTCATCAGTCAGTGAGTCCACAGAGAAGTGTATTATAGTAAATGAAGTAGGATTAAATGAAACTGAATTAAATGAAACTGAATTAAATTAATTAAATTATTTGTAAATTATCGTTTAAACAGATTAAATCCAAGGCTGGTTTCATTCTCCAGTTTAATGAATTCCAGTCAGTGTCATTGTATACCTGGGGTGGCACTGCTTTATGTGAAGACACAAATATATATCAACTGTTGTAATTAAAGCAGAATGAATGTGAGCTCTCACAGACGCTCCTCAATCCCCGGCACAAAGCACATACTTTCTATTTTTGTGTCCCCATGTGCTTCAGCAGTTACTGTCACCACTTGGCTCGGGTAAAAACTTGCCTGTTCAGTGAGGATTCTGCCTTTCTGTCTCCCACAGCGGGCTCCACCACCACCTGTGTCATGTATAGTTTCAGGGTCTCTGGAAGACACAGATGAGAACGGCTCATAAACTCAGTTGACAAATGTGGTAATTTATGAAAATCCATTAAAACGAGGGGTACCTGGAGAGACAGACTCCCCCAGCACTGATGAACAGCTCTTGCAGGAGATGAGTGCCAAGCGCTGGCAGGATTTCTACAAAGCAGAAGAAAATACAGAAAATTGTTCACCATGAAGCACCGATAACTTCACCTTCATGGAGCAGGAGAAACAGAATCCGAGGGCAGATTGCCAGATTTGTTGCTCTGCTCCTTCATTTTCTCTCAGTTTCTTACATGTAACTGAGCTGCGATGAGTCTTGTGTCCATCGCTACAGTTTGACCTCAATGATGCAACCTTCTGAGAAACACATGACAATTTCTTGCTTTCATTCGAAACAAACTGGTCGTGGGATCTGCTTGAGGTTTCTTCCTGTTAAAAGGCAGTCTTTGCTCACTACTCTTGCCAAATCATTGCTCAATGGAAGAACGCTGGGTTTGTGTAAAGAGTCTTCTTGAAAAGTTTACGTTCTAAATGTGGCACAATTCAAATAAAACTGACTTGACTTACATTTCCTGTGTGCGTTGCTCACCTTTGGCTCCTGACCGTCCCCTGAGCTGACAGGACTCACATCCTCAGTCAGAGTCTGCTCACAGCTGCCATCCCTGGACAGCAGCAGGAAGGTGTCTCCGAGCAAACAGTCTTTTTCTCGAGGTAGCAACTTCTTGTTAGCAAACGGATCTGGGTGACAACACCAGTCGTCCACAATGGCGTTCCAGTTGCCATTGGGGAGTGGAAGAACTCGCTTGAACGCTCTGAAGGAGAGAAAGGTAGGTTACTATAAATGTCCAGTGATGTTTAGCAATCGTCCCTCGATAACCAGTTTCCTCAGGGCCAGAGACGAACACACTACAAGAAAAAGTGATCGGACAAAAAACGAGAGATGGTTATTTTTCTGATTTTCCTTTACTTTTTTTTTGTCTTTTTAAGTCCTCGAGGAGTAATCAGAATATTGGTCTTTTACCGCAACACTTGAAAAGTTATGATATCACAATGACAAACATGTTAACATAGTTATTTTTATGCATATGCTCTCTGGCTATAATAAAAACACGCAAAGGCCAAGTGCATAAATAGGTAATTATTGATCATCTAAATGAGAAGAGCTGGCAGAATGGCAAATAAGACAAAATTAAAAACCTCCACCAAACCAAACAGAAGAACGAACAGGAAGATGTAATTAATCATGTGGATAAGAAGGGATCTTTGTCCATAACAACCACATTCACAGCCTTCTAGTTACTCACTAGACTACGTTAAAATTGTAATAACCATGTAAAAATCGATGCCCCACCAGACAGAGTTTTTTTGTGGATCAATTCTGGGAAATGAGCACTACGAAAACTTTCCGTTTGTACTTTTTGCAAACATTGCTGAAGGCAAAAAAGAAAGTTTTTTAGTGGGTTATTGCTGAGAAACATAGCCAGAGGCCAAGGTTCTGGGTTTTGCAGCTACTGCAATTTTCTGCGTGTCACACTGCCGACCACAGAAAGCTACAAACTTAAGGCAATCAGAACAATACCACAGTCCAACTGAACCACCTCAAGGTGAGAAACACAATTGTTTCTCAATAGACAGCGCTGACCTTTACGTCACAGCGGTTCTATAAGTCTAACCCACTGCTACTGACAACTGTGGACTCCAGTTCCTTTATCCAATTTTTCTTTTCCAGACTGTCACTTTCTACCGCCGGGTCGCACCATCAATAAACACCTGCTCCTCTTCCTGCGGAGGAGGTTGTAAATAAAAACCCATTTGCACTGTTGCTACTCCTCGTCCATCTGTTCCTCACCTGTCTTCCAGCAGCCTAGTTTTGCAGCCCTGGCAGTGGAAGCAATAAGTCTCTTTTGCCCGGAGGGTCTCTATCAAGCTGTCAAAAGCCTCTGTAGAGAAGCAAAGGTAAACAAATAAATGAGTCAGATTCACGGAAAGGGTGGAAACGTTGCACAACAGAGTTTAAATCAATAAAATACTGGATGGTGAAGGAAGTTAGAGGGCGATCCACCCGGTTCTGATTGGATTTGTATATGAATGTGCTTTGCTGTAACTTTCTCTCGCACCATGACATTATAAAAAGTCAGGAAATGACCATTTTCATTTGATCAAATCAAAAATGAAGCATTAACAAGACAACAAAGAGCTGCTTTTGGGCTTTTTAGGATCCAAATAATGCAAAAAATGTCAACTCTGTTGTAGCCCTGGTAGAGAGAGCTACCAGCTGATGTGAACATCACCTTCATCTGTGCTTCTTGCCACATCAATACGAAGTCTGAAATGCAGTTCGTCCTCACTAGACTCCCCTGCAGGTGTCGGGATGCAGGATCCCCGCTCGAAGGTGACTCCTGCTGGCAGAGAAATGCTCAGCTCTCCCCCGGGAGTCTGGACGGAGAGAGATGAGGTTCCACCGGTCACAGTTACATCTGCAGGACTTCTGGCTACATCCTTCCTGGAGGGCAGCAGATGGGAGCAAATGCTTTAAACTCAGATTTAGGAGAAGAGACACAAATTTAAAAAAAATTTTTTTTTAAATCCAGATTTGTTCTATACTGAGTCATATGGGTGGATAGGTGCTTGTTCCATTTTCATGTTTTAAAAATGAATCTTAGCTTAGCATTAGGACTGGAAATGGTAGATGGGTTTTTAGAAGTAGGTAAAATAAAATCATACACATAATGATGGAGGAGCTGTAATTAATCACGCCTCAATTCAGAGATTAATCAATCAGTCATCAGAGCACAAAACTGTGGTTTTCTCCAATCTTATAAGACAAAAAGAGTCAAACACTTTCCACAGTAACGGGCTACTAAACTATGTCACTATTAGAAATAATACTAAAATATCCCATAATCACATTTGGCATATATAACTACTGAGGAGTGTTGCAGTCTCATCTAATATAAGTGATGTTCATGAGGACCGCTGGCTGGAAGGATCAGTCACAGCAGCTCCCCTGAGAGGAACTTCACAAGAATTTATTCTGCCCTCGTGGGAATTTTTTCTCTTACATTTTACTGAAACCACTGACAGTGTGAAGTTCTGCTCTGACTCATTGGGGACTTTCATCTTCTGCTGTGCAGTGGTGTGTAGGGTCTCATCTGTACTACACATTCTGTAGTACAGCAGTACATTCACGTTACTGTCTGTCAGATCTCATGAACCCCATCTAGTGATGCTGTAGCTGCATTACAGTGACGTTCAGCAGCAGAGACACCTGTTTGCTCCTCTGAACCAACAACCTCCATCTATAGTGACACACGTTAGACCACGATGGACCTTTGATGGTAATTACATCTGGATTAATTACATAATTACATCTGGATTCAAAGCTAGTGCTTTGATTTATGAAAGTAGGTCAAAGCACCAGCTCTGATCTTTGACCTATGCAAGTAAGTCAGGGTGCAATTTTGAATTCAGGGGTGTCGCGGGATGTTGCAGTCTGACTGCATTGGTTCTCTGCATTGGAGGAGCTTCCAGTCTGCACTTTGATACCCTCTGGTTTGACAAGACAAATAAATTGACTTCTCCGCTGGTGACTGTTTATTAATTACTAATTAATAGTAATGATATACATAATCTTTATTGATAAACTTTACAAGTTCAAGTCTAAAATGCTCTGAATAAACATTAACCAATAAACCAATTGAGATTGTTTTCTTAAGTTATCGCTCGGGGATTTTCGTGAGTCCCAAAAAAGTTGTAAGTTTTAGCCTTTTTTTCCCTAAAAATAAGGACGCCACTGTGGCTACACAGGCTAAAAACCTTGTAGCCACTCTGGAATTGACTCCACCTATGGCGAAGTGACGAATGGTGAGTGATAGCCCAGGATGGTGATGGATCGGTGATGTTCTGGAGCTGCTTTGCCTCCTCACTGGAAACCAGCAGCCTGTAAGTCAGTGAACTATAAGTGAGGAAGATGAAGTCTAGCCTTCACTGGATCCCAAAACACAGGATCGGTTTCAGGACAAGTCCTGGATCATTGTCGAGGTCACCGTGCTTGAATCTCCATATGAACATAAACCAGGAAATATTACAGAACGGGGACTGTGAGCAATGGCCTGAGACAGACACCGCAACATCCTGCAACACCCCTGAATTCAAAATTTTATCCTGACCTACTCGTATAGGTCAAAGATCAAAGCCAGTGCACTGACCTACTGTCATAGATCAAAACACTGGCTTTGATCTATGGTCCTACTCACACTGGCGCCTTCTTTCTGTCTTATCCTGAGTTTACAAAAGTTAAAATTTGACCATGACCTAGTTTGCTCGAGGTCACCATCTCACGTTCATCCCCTTTGCTGCCCGATCTACAACAGTTGTGAAGATACCTGGTGGACATACGAACGAGCGGACGAACTAACGAACGAACACCGACAATTACATCATCGCTTTGAAGCGGGGTGTAGTGAACACATGAAGCCTAACAAAGGTGTCACGATTCACGAAACATCACGGAGAAATTCAAACCGCTGCTAGCTCATGTTAGCCACGCATGGTTTATGGCTAGCTTCGGATTTGAGCTCAGCGAAGTAGTTCCCGGACAGGCCGCCGAAGTTCCCTTTCACCGGAACGGGGCTGTTTCTGGGGGCACTACCTGACGATGAGCAGCCCGGTCTGAAGCCTCTTCCTCAGCTCTAAGAAGATTCCCGCTGTCTGTGGTCTGGCTGACATCTGCGGGTCTGACATTCGAGCAGCGCGTTGTTCACACAGGATGATTAAAAAAAACAACTCAAATTGGACTCAGTGTGGTTCTGTGAGCGTGGACAGCACCAGAACAGTCCCAGGTGAACAAACACTAAGTCAGATGTGTCGGATATTAGCGGGATCCATAGGTTGATTCTGTCTGCAACGTGATGATGCCAGCGGAATTAAGTGTGCCGTAGTAGGATGACAGCTTCCGGTTGCTATTTCAAAATAAAGGCGTGAACAAAAGCCTTATCACAGAAAAATTAAAAAGTACAGTACTCCACACCAGCCATAATTACGAGAATCTCTAGTTTGCTAAAGATTCGCATACGTTTGTGTAATTTCACCAAGAGGTATTGATAAAGTACATTTCTAATTTGGTTGCATGCATGATTGTGTCATTTATTTCCAGGTGAATATTTGCTTTGGTGCCCCTCTGATTGAAGGAAATGCTCCAAATGACAATAATGTAAGATTGTTTGTTCTTAAACTTATTCCTTTGTATATTGATTATGCATTTTAGCAACGTACTAAAACTACTATTTTCTTTTCTTCTGTGTCCCTCCAACCTACATCATGTGTATTGCACTAAAGGTGTTGTGACTGTGAGCATTCATAAAAAAATATTACTCAGTACTATTTGACGTGTAAAGATATTGTATTATCATTTCAATTACTGGTTTGCTATTTGCATGCCTAAGCATCAGATGAACAAACCATTAAAGACAAAGTTAAACTACTGTAATTGTTTAACATTAATGTGATTTCACTATACACAGTATGAATAGCTTGTGACACTGGGCCCCTGACAGAGCCAAAGGTTTTGCCAATACAAGGTAATTCATATCACACTTTAGCTGGAGCTTTTTTTTTTTTTTTAGTTACTAACGAATTGACTAAAAAAATCCTGATATTAAGATTATTGAAGTTTGGAACAAGTAATGGTCTTTGTTCCAAGGAAGTTTTACATTTTGCCTGGTTGGTAATCTAGGTTTCCTGAGATACAGGAGAGATGAGCATAGTTCATGCTCCATTTGTTGCTGGGTGTCATTATTTTTTGAGGCTACTATATAATATTTTGACCAAAATAGTTAAAAGTGCACTTCCGCTATCCAAAGACAATGCATTTTTATTATTTTTATGAAATGTCCCTATCAAAGTGGACATAACTTCCTTTCAATCTGTTGTAATATTTTTGTTCTACTGGGGTTTTATTGTGCAGTATCTGCAAATGGCTGTTAGGATGGATTTCACCATCATGAATATCAGATATCTAATTTTTAGATCGACTTTTAAAATAAAGCTGCCAGTTACTAAGTAAAACATGATTATTTTTGCAAAATGAAATAAAATGAAAACAAAAAGATATTTGCATTTTTATTTATTTGATTAAACTTGTGACGAACTTCTAGAGCAAGAGGATCTAATTGCAAAAGTCAAATCATGAAGACGTGTCCCTGAGTTTTAGTCTGAAGGCAAATCATCAAATTTCTTTTGGTGAAACATTGGAAACTTTACACAATTAGGAGGCGGAAGCAAACATTTCAAGTCCTACTATTATGAAGGAATGACCCACCCTATTCAGAATGTGATTGGATAATATTTATTTAGTTTGGCCTAGGTTCAGCGATAGCGGAGGATGATTGGCTATAAATGACAAAAGCCAACCAATTACAGTCAGGATAGGTCAGATCAAGGTTTCACCGTAGTATGATTTTGAAATTCGTAACCGGAAGTCGTCCGTGTGGATTGCGGAAGCCCGGACCACTTTGACACTGGTTGGACGCAGGTCTGATCTGCAGTGCAGTGTGGGAGCTGTCAATCGAGTCGCTTTGTATCTTTAGCGCTGGGAGCTACTGATCCTCTCTTCACTGTTTAATTACACGCTGCGAGACAAACATTGGAATAGAATACGATGACGTGTTGTCTGCGACTTCAGTGAACGGGTGACATTGGACCGCGGCCCTCCTCTACATCATTTAAATACCCAGCGACTAACGAGAGCTAGCTTCCCAGGCATATTGTTGATGTCCGCCGTTTGTCGTCCGCGAAGCAGCTTCTTGATTAAATGGCAGTTGTCGGCCTGAATCCTCAAACGGTAAGCTTTTATATCAGATGAAAATATTGACGTTAAGTGGTGTGAATGTTAACCATTACAGCCGGAGCGAGCTAGCAAAGAGGCAGCTGTTAGCAAACACCTACCGCCGTGTTTCCTCTGGCGGTGAGAACGACGCGCTCACTTCCTGTGGAACGCAACTTAATTATGTTCACATTTTCACTCAACACAACTTTATTAAGTTCACATTTTCACTCAACACTACTTTATTATGTTCACATTTTCACTTTTTTTAGTCAGACCATCTCACTAACTTAAGGCTGTTAAGGTTAGTGAAATAAATTGTCACCTGTCAAGAGCTGACCCCTTTTACACACATACAAATGTCCGGTTTGTGTTTATTCTGAAAAGCATGCAGGTTGTTTTGGTTTTTTTCTGCTCCACAACACGTTTAATGGATAAACAGCAGCTATTATAAATTAACTCATTATTAATAAACTACTTAATGACAGCTGCTGCCTTTTGGTGGACATTAATGTTACAAGTTCCAACTTTTCTCTGGTGACAAATCAAAATGTGTCCCATGAAGAAAGTCGATTTTTAGAACCCTCAACCCCCTCTTTTAAGTCATTTAGACTCTAAATTTTAGAGCACATGAAATGTTATTACTTGAATATCTCTTTCTGATGAATATATTACAGCATTAGGTCAGAGCAACTTAAAGACACAAGATCATTCATGATTGATTATCAGTATCTCCTCCTGTTGATTCCAGCAGTACTTCCCTAAAGTATGATCACTATTTCTCTTTCACTCTTTAATTGTTAGTTAAAGTAAAACTATGATATAAATGAGACAACACAGGTATTAAATGTTCTCTGTTATGCTGTTACAGTGCTGTGTAGCATCCATCTATTGTCTTACTAAACAATTGCAATTATCTTATCTGCCTCGAGGGTCGTCTGCTGCAGCCTATCTCAGCTGGCTACCGGTGTGAGACAGGGTACACCCCAGACAAGACACCAGCTCATTGTAGGGCTGTTTACGCACCAGTGGAACAAAACATTCCTGATTAGAGGTCTTGTGATTTTGATAATGTTTCCTCTGTGTCCGTACGCACAATCAGCCCTGTTGTTCTCTTTACAGGAAGATTCCTGTCAGTCTCTGGTCCCCAAGTTTTCTTAAAAATGTTTTGCAAATTCTGAGTTCCGCCTTCATTCTGAAAGGGGTCTTTTTTTTTGAGGGGAGGGCTTACTAGTTTACTGGTTTTGTGTCTTCATGGGAGATTCAGTTGGGTTTGTAGATGTCATTTCAAATGTTACCAATGTGAGAGATTATTTGGTGACCCGATTTCCTCCAAATATTTCCCGGATTTCCGATCCTGACTTTGTTATTAATGGCTCCACCTGTGATAGAAGTTCTAGTCGAAGCATATAAATGTGTCTAGTTTCACAGATTGTGTTTTTTTCTGGCCTGATCCTGATCTGTTTAGGGTAGATTTTACAGCTTCACAGTTTAACAATAACACATGTTATGCCGAGTGCCTCGTGATGTGGACTACAATCAATCGTTCCACTCTTGCTTAGCAGCTGCGGAAAGCTTTTCACTTAGAAAAAAATGTTTCCTAAAGATTGCATTGTGGAAGTGACAGCAGCATCATTAAGCCAGTCGATCCTGTTCTTTTCTACACGAAACATATTCGTGGAGGGTTTTTCCTTTCTTTGTTCAACAGCTCAGTTGTCCTGATTCTAGTAACTGTTTAGACTTTACTCTCCTGACTCAGTCGGCTGAGTCCAGACTCCAGCCCCTCCCTGTAGAAGAACAGCCAACTCTCTGTTGGATGACATCACCGTACGTTCAGTTTGTGGTCAACTACTACTAAAATGTCTTGTTCTGTTCCTTTTTTTTGTCTTTCATTGCAGGTGTCATGTAACAAATGTGTGCCTGGTGTTTTACATTAGTGCGTAATTACCACCCAGGAGAATGAACGCAGAGGAAGTGGAGCTGCTCGGTGACTCCAAATACCGGAACTATGTGGCAGCAGTGGACAAAGCCCTCAAGAACTTTGAGTATTCCAGTGAGTGGGCAGACCTCATCTCTGCACTGGGTAAACTCAACAAGGTAATAAAACATGCGTCGGTTTAACACACACACTGTTCTGGATGAGGAGTCAAAAAATAAAATATGTCACTGTTTTTTTGGCCTGTTTCACATCAATGATTCCTCATGTTTTCACTCAGGTTTTGCACAACAATGCAAAGTACCAAGTTGTTCCAAAGAAGCTGACGATAGGCAAGCGGCTCGCCCAGTGCCTCCACCCCGCCCTGCCCAGCGGGGTCCACCGCAAGGCCTTGGAGACCTACGAGATCATCTTCAAGATCATTGGCCCCAAGAGGCTTGCCAAAGACCTCTTTCTTTACAGGTAATACCGCAGCAGTTAAAGGTTGTGAAGTTTTTGTATCAGACATTCAAGTCGCTTATTTAAATTTGTATTTGTTGTTTATTTATTTTATTTCTATCCCTGCAGCTCCGGGCTTTTCCCTTTACTCTCCAATGCCGCTATGTCTGTGAAGCCTGTCCTCCTGGGGCTCTATGAGACCTACTACTTGCACCTGGGGAAGACCCTAAAACCAGGCCTACAGGGGCTACTCACCGGGGTACTGCCAGGCCTGGAGGAGGGCTCTGAGTATTATGACAGGTGATTGGAAAGACAAACCTCTCCAATGCGCAGATGTGGATGTTTAGAAGGAACCATTAGGAGGAAGCATTTTATATTGTGATGTGGAAGGAAATTGATTCCAGATAGTCATAACATGACTCAGTGTTTTCTCAAGGCACAGATCTAGACCTCTGTCTCTGAGATGAGAGCTTTTTAGTTTATCAGGACTACAGGAATTACCTGCAGACTTGTTTTCTTCTATGTTTACATTTAATATGTCAAATCTCATATTTGCAGTCATTTCTTTACTCTGATGCTGGTGGGAGCTGTGTTTAGAGGCTGAACTGTGGTCTCATAATAGAGGCGACCTGCATCGCAGAGCCTTTTTCATGTCGGACCAGTGTGACTGATTGGATTATCTGAGGTTTCATTAGATCAGATTGTCTCAGTGTTCACTGCCATATCAGATTAATGGAGCTATTGACGGCTGTGCTTTCCCTCCTATGACATTAAACGTTATATCCTGTTGTGTCACATTGCAGGCTCTAACAGGAGATAACGTTATTTTTACTACCCCTTGTCGTTTCCTGTTGGGTAATTCTGTTTCCACATAGAGGACATTTAAATGTTTTTATATATAATGCTGGAAAAAAGCCAGTCTTACTAGCATAAATCACAATATTGTACTTTGGCCTTCAGTTTCCACGGATTCACCTCATTCGTTCTGATAAAATGCAGCTTATTTAGCGTGATTAAACACTCAGCGTCCCGTGTGTGTTTCACACAGGACCAACACTCTGTTGGAGAAGGTGGCGGCGGCGGTGGAGCAGTCGGCCTTCTACAGTGCCTTGTGGGGCAGCATCCTGACCAGCCCTGCTGTGCGCCTCCCTGGGGTGACCTTTGTTCTGCTGCACCTCAATCGCAAGCTCTCCATGGAGGACCAGCTTTATGTCATGGGCAATGACATCGAGCTCATGGTAGGTGACGCATCAGCACAAGGCAAACTACCCTCTCTTAACTCTTTGGCTGCCAGCGCTTTGTAGCAACTGATCTCTTTCAGTGAACTTTCTCCGACGCTCCAGACATTTAGTGGTATCACCATCACAGGATCAGTTGTCATGACGCTATATTCCATAATTAGAAGCCTGGTTTTCATTTAGAAGCTCTGTCAGACTGTCGCTCAGCTCTCACAGCTGAAAAACATAACTGATGTCTGCAGACGTCGCTGGGAGCCAGTGAGTTCAAGACAAAGTAGTTCTAATCTGAAAATAAATTTCAGCAGCTGATGATTCAGTGATGACTCCGTCATTAATGACGCTGAAAAGCAGATGTTTCAGGGATTTACACTGATTAGCATCAGTTCAGTTTTTATTTCATATATGCTTGTGTCTCTGTCCCACCAGGTGGAGGCAGTCAGTACCTCAGTCCAGGACTCGAGTGTGTTGGTGCAGAGGAGCACTCTGGACCTGATTCTCTTCTGCTTCCCCTTTCACATGAGCCAGGTAAGGAAGACTGTGGGGTTGAGGTCAGGTGCAGAGCAGACGTTAACATTAGTATGATAAAAAGGGTTGTTTGAGAGTTGGAATTAAACCAAACTAACCATCAGGCTCATTTATTGTAAGCCTGGTTCTTTAAAGATTTGTGCTATGTATAAGAGCTGGGACATGGATCATATCTGACCTGTGGAGTGTGTACGTATTTGTGTGCACACGTGCGTTTTATTTGTTTAAATCAGATTTCTGTTCTGTTCAGGCGACTCGTCCTGACATGATCCGGATCCTGTCCGCGGCGCTGCATGTGGTTCTGAGAAGAGACATGTCCCTGAATCGTAGACTCTATGCCTGGCTGCTGGGTGCGACATTCACACACTGACACCTCTGTCCCGCACACACACCAGGACCCCTGCTGATCTCCTATTACAGAATTTAGAGTGATTTTTTTTTTCCACAGAAGAAGATAGGAACAATTTTTATTCAGGAAGCAGAAGAATGTTGGGTAACTCTGCTATTACCAAAAGTGTTGAGCTTCACGCATTTACTATCTTGTAACCTTTAAATGCTCTTATAGTAAAAAGTGTTAGTATTTGCTGGATAATAATCATGTAACCCTCATCTAAATATACTTTCCTCACACACTTTTCTGTCACGCAGTGCTTTGGCACTGAGCACATTAGCTGTTTAATAATTAATGTTTGTGGCGCATATAGTTTTCGACCTGCTGTGGTAATTGTATTTACTTTCTCTTGTTTTCAACTCTCTGCGGATGAAAATTCTGGTAAGTGTCTGATCGGCTGAAGATGGACACCGCATCAGTTCTTCAAACTGATGCAATTTTTCAGTGGAAATCTGACTGATGATGATTTAGAAATAGGAAAATAGCAACCGATAATTTATCTCTGTGCATCTCTGTTGGCTCCTTTCTGGATTAGTGCTTTTCTTCTTTCCTTTAGCTGGACCTCTGTGATTATAAGCACATGTCTTTGTATTTTGAAGGCTCTGATAACAACGGGGTGAGAATAGGCCCCCGCAGTACTCGACAGAGCAACCCAGAAGAGCACGCCAGCCACTACTTCAACACCTACTCCAAAGACATGCTGGTCCAGGTGAGGGTCCTGCTGATTACCAATAGGTCACCAATGGAAAGGGGTTCTGTTTTTATATACAAATTAAACACATTATAAGATCCCACGGGAAAGAACTGGCCTGAGATTGAAAGTGTTTGTGCGTGAAGTGGAGGTGTGAAGTGTGCCTTGTTTTGAGTTTGAGTTTGTCCTCAGTTTTGGCATGTGGCCATTATTTTTCTGGCACAAAATGTACCCATACCTTTTCATCCTTCTCTCGTACACCTCCCACATCCTCTCTGGATTTCTCTCTTCTATTCCCAGCTGCCTGTCCTTTGAAGACAGATTCTCGTTCTCCCAAAGACTTGGACACTGTCATATGTGTGTAATCTGTCCCACCACATTCAAAACCTTTCCTTTCCTTTCCTGGCATGTGACGAGATCTGGTACTCCAGGGTTTTGAACATGGGGGCTGACAGAGAAACGTGAAGGTTTCGGGGTTTTTTTACTTGTTGTATTTATTTTTTTTATTTTTTTTAGTTTAGTTTTTGTTTTGTTTTTTGTTTGCTGTTGTGCCATCTGCTCTGAGATAGTTAAAGGAGCTCCATCCATAGGGAGTAAGTCGATACTAGAGAGACTGTCTGTTCCCGGGTTCAGCCCATTATGCGGCAGACGAAGCATGAAACACAAAAAATGAAAGCGGTTAAAATATGAGATTGAACCGGGGGAAAAATGGTCCTGTCAGGAATGAAGGGAACCAATAGAAAGGAACAAAGCAAAGTCTTGTTTTTCAGGCAATGGTGGGGATCCTCCAGGGCAAGGCCAGAGGAGGGGAGGAAGAAAGCATTCTCATGCATGACCTGAAGCCATTTCGCATCCTCATCAGCCTCCTGGACAAGCCGGAGCTTGGTAATAATATCAATAATGAATATGTAGACCCTCTTGGTTAGTGTAACGTCTGGACACTGATGGTGTCAAACCTTCTAACTGTGTACTGTCATCTCTGGCATCTGCACATGTCATTTTAGGTCCAGCTATCCTAGAGGACGTCCTGATTGAGGTGTTCCGGACTCTGCACACTCAGTGTCGGACAGAGCTGGACCTCCAGAGCCAGAGTCCATTCAGCAAAGACCACACACACCTCAGCAGGTCAGTCCGGTCCACGTGTGGAATCAAGACCATCATGAAAGATTTGGGTGTTGCATCATCTAAGTAAAAACAGCAAAGTTTTAAGCGTCATGAAAGAAGAAGCAACAAAGTGAACAAACTTTTTTTTTTTAAAAATAAGCAAAGTTTGAGTGTTGCATTTCTAGATAGAAACATTTGATTAAAAATGATCTTAGTAGGTTATTTATCACCTATAGATAAATGTTTTTTTGTTGCCGTTTGAATACAAACATGAATAGCTTTATGCCAATTTTATTTTTTCAGTAAACTACGAGAGAACAAGAAGACGGCTGAGCTGATAAAAACAGCTAACCTCCTGTTCAACTCTTTTGAGCCATACTACATGTGGGACTACATTGCCCGTTGGTTTGAGGAGTGCTGCAGGTTTGTATGTTAAACTTGTGTCTAAAACACACGGAGCTGATTTTACACAGAAACATTTAAAGTGAATTCCTAGCTGGCTGCAGATTAATCATGTTCATTCGGTACCGGGAGGCGAGTGATCGCCCGTGTGGATAAGCATCATTGACGTGAACACAGAAAGAATTTTATTCCTGAAAATTATGTCAAATGTGTCTCTCCTGGAGGAGGACAGTGCGCAGCAGTGCTTATGCACCACAGCATGCTGGGAGCTCGGATCCCCCGGAGCTCTTATTGGTGGAGTTTTGTCAGCTGGTGGATTTTCTGCTGGATATTGTTTCCTTGGTGAGATGCTTTTTTAAAATTTTTATTTCAGTTCTTTTTCTCTTTTGTTTTTTCTGTCTTTCTCTACATCCATTGTTCTAATTTACCGCAGTCTTTCTTTTGTCTTCCTGCCTTCTGCCTTTTTTTGATCTTTTTATCAATGGCCTTTCTGTCTTCAGTCTTTGTCCTTCTTTCCATGTCTTTTTCTGTTTTTGTTCCATGTCTACTTTCCATTTAAAACCTCTCCCCGCCTCTCTGTGCTCATATTCCTCCATGACATTATTCTGCTATGAGATTTTTCAATCTGTTTATGGCATTTCTATTTTCTGTCACACTTCCAGTTATTCTTTTCAGCATTGCTCTGTCTTAATTCGTTCTCTCTACAGTTTTTCTGTCAGTCATCATTCATTCTCCACTGCTGAACTCTTAAGTCCCCATCTGCCCCTTGCTTGACCCTTCCTTTTCTTTTCGTTCTTGATTCACACACCTCCTTTTTAAATCCCGTGGGTTAATTTGAAGACCCCACAATGAACATTTGTAATTGGCTCACAGCTGTTGTCCAAATCTCCAACATTTAGAAGGGTGTGTTTTTCTGTGTGTGGATGTGTGTTATCTCTCCACAGGCTCAAAAATACTTTTGATTAGTTTCCCTGCAAAAAATATTGTTTGCATCCTCTTAGAAGTGTGTTTTCCTGTACAGTGTTTCCAATCTGAATAGTTTGGAAGTCCCCCATTCCTCTACCTCCCTGTTTAAATTCCCTGTTTGTGTTGAGTGTTTGAAAGAGCAGGAGAACCTTCTGTTCTGTGAGTGCATGTGAGTGGGAATGGGAAAGCGTGGGTGTGTTTCTGTGTTGTGTAGCCTGTGCTCTGCTTGCTCCAGTCAGTCAAACTATCTGCTCTTTCTCCCTGAAGCCTACTAGAAGCATGAGGGTAATCTGCCAGGTAAAGTACTGCTCTTTCCTGCTTTTTCACCTCACTCTGCTTCACTGAGGCCATGATAACATTTCTGCAATATCCTGCCATGCATCCTTCAGGCTGTCCTGCCCAGCTTTGAGTGGACATTTCAGAATGAATGACTGACACATTTCTGTCATATTCGCATCGCTGTCATATTTCAGTGTCAAAAATAATCCAGAGGAAGGAATGCGATTGTAACGGTGTTTGAACGTGCTGCCATCTCACCCTGGATGTTTGGTGTGGATCTTGTGAAAATGAAATCTCTGCCCAGTGTGTCTGTGCTTCCCGTTAAGCATGCATGCAATTATTTGCTTTGCTCACATATTTGTAAAAAATATATGACACATAATTTTTTTATGGTGCAAGGCTGAATTTATTACTTCATTTTTTCATTTTTGCTCTTTTTCATAAAAATGTGTTTTACCCCTCGAGTCAAAATCTGTAACAGCACTCACCAAACATGTTCATGTGATGATCTGCAGAAATCTAAAATGCAAGAGTCTATAAATTTTGGCCAAAAGAGGAGTCTCTACTTAGATCTTTTGTCCGTAGATCTAAATATGTAATTAATGATTATCATTAAATAGTTGAATGGGATATGAATAATCTTTTTACTTAGATACAAAACAGCCATCATAGAAAACAAAACAGTACAGAGAGGTGTTTTATTACAAGGCAGTATACTGTATTATCTAACTACCTCAGATTATTTAAATATTGATTTACTATAATTCATCTAAACTCACGGAAGACATTTCTGTACATTGTTTTTCTTAATCATAGTTTATGTTCCACATCCAGTGAATTTTATATGGAAATTCTTAGTTGAAATCAGTATGCATGCAAAGGTATACATTTAATAAATACATGAAAACACGTAAATGTAATATTAATATGTTAAATAATTAATTAAGATCTTCCATTTGCAGCCGTAAACTAAAAAGACAAATATAAGGCAGGGACATAATTTTGAAGAGTTCAGTTAAAACCTAGGATCGACATCAGCTGACTTCTCTCCAGGTTTCTGACTGACTTCTGGTTTTGATGGCTTGTTCAGGAGACCTACATAGAGATCCAGACTGAACATCTTCCTCAGCTGCTGCTGCGTATGGTGGCGGCTCTGACCTTTCACCTGCAGGCCCTGGACCTCAGGGAGCTCACCTACTGCCTTCGTCTCTGCTCCAAGATCCTCAGCAAAGTGCAGCCTCCACTGGTGTCCCCACTGACCCTGCCCTCGGGCCCCCGGGCTCAGAGCCACTCCAACTGTATTGGTAACCCCACCAACTCTGCAGGGGAGAAGAATGGCGATAAGGCAGACAAACAGGTGAGCAAAACCCTTAACAGTGTTTCACAAAAATAAAAATTCTCTTTCACATCAGAAACATGTTACCTAAACACTGGAATCGTCATTTATAACACTCAGTTCGACATGGAAATTATTCAAACGATTGAAACCAACCTTGGATCTTTAAAGGCGTTGCTAGCTAAAGGTTGTGTTCTGTGTGATCCTGTCAAAGTCCTTTTAACTAAAGAATAGATCCGTTTGCATCCCCAGTCAGAGCAAATTCCATTTTGACCCACTTTCTCCTACAGGTTGGGGTAAAACTCCATTATGACAGACTCTGATGGTGTGCCCTGGTCTCTGAACAGGACCTTTTCTGGTTTACTTGCTAAATAACTCCTGCCTGCCTCATATTCCACGATTGGCCCTGGTGTCCATGCTCCCTTGACGCGAGGCATTTGAAGACTTTTCAGAGCAAGTGATTCCCTATCCTCTCCAGCAGCCTGGTTTTTTAAGTGTTTTAGAACCCAGTGAGGCATGACTAAAATTTCAATCATTCCATTGCCCAGAGATGGACAGCAGCTAGTTAGACTGAGAAAGACTCATGAGGTGCAGAAGAGAGTACAAAGACAAGATGGTTTACCAACAGCTGAGTCCAGTTCGCCTCTCGTCTCTCAGGAAGAGGAAAGGGAGTGTAGCCTTTAATGCGTCCTGGGTAAGCCATATCCATCTGAGTGGAAAATATTCCACCCACATCCTCCAAATATTATCACATCCCCACCTCCTACCCTGAGGGGCATGTAGAGAAGTTACTATCTATTATGCCATCTGAGTCCAGGCTCAGAGTGTTTGCTGCCTCGATCCAAATGCATCCCAGGAAGCCTCCCGGCTCCCACCGGCTGATTGTTACTCTTTCAGCGCTTCAGTCTGTCTGCTACAGGCTGTTAGCCAGGTTCACAGCTCAGCCTCCAGCAACACAAATCCTCAGTTTAAAACCTCACATCTATATGTGTGTGTGTGTGGGGGGTGCTCTCACAGCTGTGTGTGTATAATGAATAAAATATTTTTCCACTAAATTATAATTTGATAAAATAGCAATGCTTCTTTTTTTGACAGAATTAAATTCCAGATAAATTAAAGTACTTTATCAAACCCAAGATGAAGCTGAATGGAGCATCCTGTGAATCTATAAAACATGCCTGCCACAATGCTTGCACTGATCATGTCCCATCAGAGACATTTAAGAACAGATATATCTGTATAGAATATATATAAATACTGTAAAATACAGAGACTTGTACAGCATTTCCCTAATGTAGCCACAAGAGAGCAGCCAGTGTCTTATTGTGCCGGTCCCATGCCCGGATAAATACAGAGGGTTGCGTCAGGAAGGGCATCCGGCGTAAAACTTTTGCCAAATCAAAGATGCGAATCACACCTACGACTTCCATACCGGATCGGTCGAGGCCCGGCTTAACAATGACCGCCATCAGAAGAAGAAGAAGAAAATACAGCATTTCCCTGCCGATCTTATTTACGGTTCCAGGGTCTATAGTATTGTTTATACCAGGGTACTTGTCTCTCTTCTCTAAATTTAACACCTTTGTGATGACGTGTATGTTCACTTATAAATTAAGTCATAATATCATGGGAGAATTTAATTAAGGGACTCAGTTGTAACCACATCTTAAGTTGTACGCATTAAAAGGAATTCAGACTTCAGAAGATGTGATGAAATCACAGTTTCTGGGGGAGATGAGGGGGCGCAAAATAGTGAATGACAAAAGCCCTTCCATCGAACAGAGTACGCAGATTAACTGGTTAATGCCCACTCTGGAATTGTCTAATTGTGTATTGACACTATTGTCATCCAACCAGACGCGTTTTCACTCATTCAGCCTGATTAAACCAAATGAAGGACGTCTTCCTCACTATGCGTCCCCTACCAGTCAGAGAAAAGCTCTAAATGTGACCTCACTGGAGGTCAGCTGGTTTACAGTATAAGGATGAGCAAAAATTTCTCGGAAAGGAGATATTAAATCACGCTGAGCAGGAAGACATGTTTTCCCAACCGTTGGCTCTAGACCAAGAAGAAGTGTGAAAATAACTGTTCCAAAAATTATACAAAAGATAAATATCTAATAATAATTGCTCTGTTGTAATGCACACTTGGGATTTACTTGACATTTCATATTTTCAGTTTGCCTTTATTTCTGAAATGCCATCTGTCTTTTTTTAGTATTTCTATCATAAATTTCCTTCTCCGTCTTGCAGGTTTTGTCTTCAACTCCAGAGAATTCTGGTAGAGTGGAAGTGTTTGAGGATGTTGAAAGTCTTCCCACCAATCGCACCTCTGAAAGTGGTTTCACAGACTTTATCCAGTACCAGGGGGATGAGGCTGAGGAGACAGACCGTAGTCTTCATCCCCACCCAGCGGTCAAACCAGGCCGTCGCTCCTCCTCAGGCCAAACTCAGACCAAGGCTCTGGACAAACCCGTCATGCAGTGCTGCCTGGAGCACTTCCAGCAGTTCCTCTCCAGACTCATCAACTTGTACATCACCCCTGGACAGGTGAGCGAAGTTGAGAGTGAAAAAGGCGAGGTCATCCAGTCGGGATCCCTGGTGTCAAGAAACGGCAACCATAATGCACCATACCCAGAGTCAGGGCTGGTCCAGAAGGAGTGTGTTGCTGCGTTCACTGCCGCCTGTCAGCTCTTCCTTGAATGCTCCAGTTTCCCGGTCTACATCGCAGAGGGTAACCTGAAGTCCTCACCCACACAGCAGGAGCAGTTTGGTAGGTGACAAATATAGTCTGTGACAAATTAGGAAGCTTCTGTTTTAGCTGTACCTAGTTACTGAGTGCTGGGATTTGTTTGGTTGATTAGTGCATGAATTATTGCATTCAAATGAAGGTCTTATTACAAACAGACATGTGACAATACCCTGTATCATTACAGACAGTGAGCAGGTCCACCTGCCAGCTTGGCTTCAGACTCTGATGGATGCCTGCTGCCTGGCTAAGGACTTCAGTCTGCAGGGCGTGGCCATCTCACTGCTAATGGACCTTGTGGGACTCACCCAGTCTGTAGCGATGGTAGCCGCAGAGAGCGTGGCATCTGGTGCCAGGTCTGAGTCTGTCCAGCCCATGAGTCCCAGTCAGGGTCGAGTAGCGGTCATCATCAGGCCACCGCTCACTCAGGGAATCCTTAAATACATAGCTGACAGGACTGACTTCTTCAAGGTAGAGAAATCCCATTTATTGCTTGGAATATTGTTGAACTTTATTACATTGGTGGTCTTGATTGTACCCCCAGAGTGTCGCTCTAATCCTGTGGGACCAATTAAGTGATGGGACACCTCAGCATCATCAACGCAGCGTCGAACTCTTCTACCAGCTGCACAACCTGGTGCCTTCTTCCAGCATCTGTGAGGATGTCATGAGCCAGCAGCTCATGCACAAAGACAAGGTCAGTGCAGCACTTAGCATTGCAGGCAGCACTCACAGACAAACTGAGTTGTTGATAATATCCTTTGTTTTTTAGAGGATTCGGCTTGAGGCGCATGTGAAGTTCTCTGTACTCTGGCATTTAACACGAGACCTGAACATCACTAAGTCCTCTCCTTTCAATCGTACATTTGACAGGTGAGCTGGCTTCAAAGCCTCATTCTTTAAAGGTCCCGTATTACACGCTGCTAACATACTGCTGGACACGTCAAACTTCACCTCACGGAAGAATGCCGCCTTATCCGGGGAGAGGGGAATATTCTTGCAGGAGATGGGGCGGGGCTATGCAAATCACTCCGTTACGTCACGACAGGAGCTGATGGGGATTGGCGTGTTTGAGGAACGTTTCACCAGTTTGTGAGCTAAGCAGTCGATATAGGACCCGCTTTTTTCCCTCATTCTAGGAGTTGGTAGGGTTGGGGGGGGGGGGGGACCACTATATACATAGTATATGTAGAGACCGGGAAAATGCATTTTTCATAATGTGAACCCTTTAAATGCTTTTATAGCTGCAACAAGTGGCTTTCCTGTGACTCAAACTGTACCTTGAATTGATTCGCTCTGTTCTTCAGATCTCTTTTCATCATGCTGGACAGTCTGAGTTATTGGGATCCTTGCACTAGTGCTGTCGGCCGGGCTTGGCTCAATCAGGTCCTTCAGAGACATGACATTGCTCGTGTTTTAGAGCCTCTCCTCCTACTCCTGCTCCACCCCAAGACCCACAGAGTGTCCATTCAGAAGGTACAGGCCCAGCGCCACTGGACCCAGGTCTTCCCTGATCTTCCTGGAAACGACATATCAGAACCCATTTACAACAGGGACTCTGGCTTTGTGGACAGTAAGAAGAGGCCACTTTTTAATTCTGCTTTTCAAATTTTAGTTTTACTGGTAGTTATGAGGTGTGGAATTGTGTTTCCACACTGACTCCCCGACAATTTTTTTTTTTTTTAAACTTTTATCTGTTCCTTTGTTTCCACAGACTTCAGTCAGATCCATGGTGATAAGGCTGCACACGAGGACCTCAGAGATCTGGCCATTTGTGACATGGAGCCTTTCTGTCTTACTGTCAACCCGCTGAGTGACAGTCTGTCCTTACTGAGCCTGAGCAGCGAGAACCTGCAGCTAGCTGGTGAATACCAGCCCGCCGACCCTCAGGGTGACCCCCAGAGCTCTGAGTCCAGCGGCTCTCATTCCTCTCCTGTGGAAAACGGCAGCTTGGAAGACCAAGAGGATGTGACCGGCTCAGATCGTCAACCTTGTTCTTCAGATGACATGTCAGACGAGAGTATGGAGGAGGTTGTGTCTTCTGTTCTAAAGGAGATGATAGACAGGGTATTGTGTATAATAGAAGATAGATCTCACCAAGTCTCACCTCCAGCTGAAAACTGGCCTCAAACGGATTCAGATAGCACATCTTCAGACACCTCCACTGGACTCCGTCTTGATTCTGGCCCTCCTCTCATCTCCAACCACCAAACTCTGCCTGAGATGCTGGCTGAGGGAACTCTGGAGTTCCTCTCTGTTACGCCGGCGGATGTATCTTCAGGCGAGCAGCACAGAGAGGGCATCATTCGTCATAGCTCATCACCTTCCATTGTCACCCTGCCCGATGGCTCTGACCCAGCAAACCCAGACCACACCCTGCAGGTGGATGACTCTCAGGCTCGTAAACGTAGCCATAGCAGCACCCAGCTCAGCCTTAAAGGGAAGATCATGGAAAAACTGGCGGACAAATCTCCAGGAACCAAACCCAAGATTAAGAAGTCCAGGAGGAAAGAGGAGGAGAGGCAGAGAAAGTTGGCAAGTCAGACCGAAAAACTACTACCACCTAGTATTTTCTTTGGGGACAGCCTGGATCTGGAGAATTGGTACAGCTGTGGGGAAGGGGAAGTGTCCGAGATCGAGAGTGATGTTGGCTCTCCTGGTGGAGGCTCTGGTGGGACCATTGGAGATGTCGGCGTCACGGAAAGCAGATCATTCTGTTCCCCACCTCGTTTTAATATCCATCCTCTCTACCAGCATGTCCTGCTCTACCTCCAGCTGTATGACTCCTCACGGTCCTTGCATGCTCTGTCAGCCATAGCAGCCATGCTAAGAGCTACACCCTCAGGGTTTGTAAGTGCTATCTCCACCACCAGCATCAACAATACCTATACGCCACAGCTGTCGTTGCTGCAGAACCTCCTAGCCCGTCACAGGGTCTCCGTCATGGGCAAAGATTTCTATTGCCCGATCCCCCAGGACTCACATTCGCACTCATTCCGCAGTGCCATGTACCTGGAGATTATCATTTCCCTCTGTCTTTACTTCCTTAGAAGTTATTACTCAGCCCATGTGGCAGTAGGCCCTCAGGACTTGGCAGGGAACCGGGCGATGCAGCTGACCAGTGTGGAGGTCTTGACTCTCCTGTTCAGTGAGTTGGCTAAAGTCACAGGTGGCTCAGCCAAGGGCTTTGCCAGTTTCATCAGTGATGTTCTGTCAAAGTGCAAAGTTCAGAAGGTGGTTCTCCATTGTTTGCTCTCCTTCATACTCAGTGCCCAAAAGTGGCACGATCAGCGGCTGTCAGGGGTCAACGTGGCCACAGTGGAAGAGGGTCTGTCAGAGGACAGTGTTATCAACCTGTCAGAGGACCAGATCGACAGCTGCAGCGCCGTCCAGTCGCAGCTGCTCAGGTTGTTGCAGAGCTTAGTTGTGCTGGAGCATCGAGTCCTGGTGCCGGCTGATGAAGGAGGAGAAGGAGGGCCTGTGGGAGGAGGCGTAGCTGCTGGAGGGACAGGAAACAATGCTGTGGCTGGGTTTGAGCTCCTGAGTGGAGAAGTGGAGCATATTAACCCACAGCAGCCAATGACGTCGCTGCAATACCTCCATGGACAGCCCATCACAGCACAGGGTATGTTCCTGTGCGCCGTGATCAGGGCGCTGCATCAGCACCACGCCTGTAAGATGCATCCCCAGTGGATCGGACTGATTACAGCCACGCTGCCATACATGGGAAAGGTGTTGAGGAGGGTGGTAGCCTCGGTCACGCTGCAGCTGTGCAGAAATCTGGACAATCTGCTTCAGCAGTATCGCTATGAGACCGGGATAACTGACACCAGGTACTAGCATCGACATGGATCAAAGTAATGCATTAGAGAAAACATTACGAATTATTTCACATCAAGGTGTATTATATCAGTTTGGCCACTAGATGGCACTCAACCACAAGATTTAAAAGCTTTTTCCCTTATCCATACATTTCATTTGTCAATTGTGATGCATTTTTATGAAATTAAAATGGATTAAACTGCATAATTTTGTGTGTGGTAGACCCCAGTGGACGGCTCTCTGCATCCCTCCGGACCTGATTCTGACTGTGCTGGAGGGCATCACAGCTATCATCCATTACTGCCTGTTGGACCCCACATCTCAGTACCACCAGGTGAGGCCAGCGGACCCCAGAGGAGAGTGGCTCTTCAGTGTGTGTGAATATTAACACCATCTGCAAAAACTTAATCTGTAGCAGCTCTAAATACAACCATCCATTGAAATTCTTTTTTTTTTTTTTTTTTGATGATGATGATGATGGTGAGGAGGTATTGGCTAATTAAATAATTACATGTTCTACCTTTCAGTTACAAGTGAGTGTCGACCAGAAGCACCTTGCTGAAGCCCGTTCAGGCATCCTATCCATCCTCCACACGATCATGTCTTCTGTCACCTTGCTGTGGAGCGTCCTCCATCAGGCTGACAGCTCAGACAAACCAGCTGCTGCCTCTGCTGCCACCACGTCTAACATCAACCTGGGCTCCACAAAGGTTCACTAAAAATACAGAAAAATACGTGCATACAGTACAGACATAGTACCTGGAGCACTGGTCTCAGTGTTACTGACACTAAACAGGTTTATTTCAGTGATGAACAAAACTTTAAATGAAATAATAGTGATTTTTATCCTCCAGAGTATTACAGTGTTAATTTGTAATCATGACAGCCTAAAACCACATTTAATTTACTTCTGTACTGACCTCCAGTCTATTTTCAGTCAGAATATTCCACATTCTGCACAAACTGCTGAATATAAAGGCATATCATACAGGAAAAAGTTAAGTGTAAACTAGAATTGTAACAATTCCTTTTTAATTGGTTTTACAGAACCTCCGGCAGCAAATCCTCGAACTGGTGGGGCCCATCTCCATGAATCATGGTGCTCATTTCATGGCAGCGATTGCATACGTTTGGAACGAGAGGAAACCTGTCAAGACTCCAGTCAGAAATAAGGTGAGTGTGGAACAGAAAAAGAAATGAAAATGCAGCATTTTGTGTGTGCTTATTTCTGTTTACACCGCATGTTAAAATAGCAAGAACAGATCAGGCTGAAAAATAGATTTTCAAATTCTCTACATTTGTTCTGTGGTGTGATGTTTTATAAATAAAGTTGATTTGATTTGATTCTGTGGGGTGATGTTTCAGCAATGATGTTTAAGACTAGTCTTAATGCAGGCCTAAGTTACCCAAAACTGACTGGATATCTGATACAGATCTGTTTTTTCATCACATAGTAAACAGCTTAAGTCACGTCGAATCTGATCATTCCAATTCAGATCTGGGAAACTGTCATGATCAATAAATCAATCAGATGGTTCCTGCTAATGTGAAAGCTATGCAAAGAGTCCGATCCAGTGTGCCTATGTTTGAGCAACCTTCTTTGTCGCTGTCTTGTTTCTTTCAGGTGATTCCTTCAGCCAGTGACGAGCAGCTGCTGCTGGTTGAGCTGGTTCGTTCCGTGAGCGCCATGCGCACTGAGACCATCATGCAGACGGTCAAGGAGGTCCTGAAGCAGCCTCCTGCCATCGCAAAGGACAAGGTCATCAGTTTGTTGCTTAGCTATCATTTATCCCCCTCAGAATCTGGATTTTAGTTGCTACAGAAATATAAGACTTCTGTAGACAATAATGTTAATAAATATTTACTGAACATATTGAGGATTATTTGTCCCTGTTTCCTACAGAAGCACCTCTCACTGGAAGTCTGCATGCTGCAGTTCTTCTACGCCTATGTCCAGCGGTGAGTTCACTGCTTCACAACGGCAATGCATAAATATGTTGGTATTTAAGGTGAAGAATAGCATCAGTTTGCTTCATTTTTTCGTCATGTCTTGATTTTGTCGTAGGATCTCTGTGTCCAGTTTGGTCGACAGCTGGCCGTCTCTCTTGGCGCTGCTGAAGGACTCGGTGCCGTTGAGCTTGCCTGCCCCCGGACAGTTTCTCATTCTCGGGTTGGTTTCTGTACCTTCTCCTCAAACGGGCATCCCCATATGTTTAACATTTCTTGTGCAGTTGTACTTCAAGCCTGATGGTTTGTGGATGTTTGTGGGTGAGTCAGTGATCACACTGAGTAACCACAGTGTGGATCTAAATGAATCAGCCTGCAGAAGATACGCCTGCTTCCCCTTCCTCATACTCTTATTCAACATGCTATCTTTTGTCTTTTCTCTAGAGTTCTGAACGAGTTCATTTTGAAGAATCCCAACCTAGAGAGCAAGAAGGATCAACGGGAGCTACAGGTGATCACTGGACCCACTTCAGCTCTGAGTGGACCCATTTCACAGCAGACATTTGATTAGTAGTTATTCTTTCTCTGTGACTGTTATGGTTTCCAGGACACAAAGGATCTGAACCGTACTTTTAAAATATTTTTTTTTAATTCCTGCTGAGTTAATTGCTGCTAGTATGTTTAGGAATCAGATTACTTTTATTTCATCACCATCATCACAACGTCAAGTTATTTATGTTATTTATGGAGACAACAAACAGAACTGCAGTAACGTCATCTGATTGAACAGAAGCTGTAGCTGAGGTAACGTATTGCCTTCGTATTCAGGATGTGACCCATAAGGTGGTGGAGGCCATTGGGACGATTGCTGGCTCCTCTCTGGAGCAGACCACCTGGCTGAGGAGAAACCTGGAGGTGAAGGCCTCTCCTCAGATCACTGTGGATGGAGCCAACCTGGAAGCTGATGTAGAAGGTGTGTTACCGACTAACGCTGACTGACGCTGAAGACTGTATGTGTGTCATCACAAATTACTGCAGTAGACAGAAAAACGTTAAGCTCACCAAGACTCGATGTTGTCGTCACTACATCCACTGAGTTACCTGAGTCGCTCCTCTCATGATGAATCAATTTAAACTTGATCATATCAGCTGAATTTAAAGTAGTTGTTCGTGTCGAACAGCAGAGAATCAGCTGCTTTGTATCTTGGCAAGAGAAGAATAGTTTTATGTTTATATCGGGGGTGTATTATAATGTCATTGTCAGAAGTCATCCACTTAAATCCAGTGTAAAAACTGAATCTGAATGTGAGAAACTAAAAGCAAAAATTGACTGGCATGACTAAATCTTTGTGAGATGTGAATGTAAAGCGCCGATGATCGACCTGCTTCAGCACGACTGCATCAGTGTGGCTCCGGCTCATGTTCACTAATGTGTGTTTTGTAGATCTAATGCTCACAGTGATGGAGGCCTCCAGCTTCACTCCATCAGTGTACAGCGTTCACGCCCTCACTCTGTTGGCTGAGGTAAAACACTTCTGTCTGCGTGTCACATGAACGCTTGTTTATCAGGCTCTGCCTTCGTCTGGGCTTTTTCTCTAACTGCTCCCACTCATGTTTAGCAGAAGTGTTCTGTCCTGGTTCTCAGAAGTAGCCCAACACTAACGTGGTTCTACTGAGCTCCTTAGAGCTGATTTACAGCCTTTCTTTCCTGGTGTTGGCTTTTTTTTTAGAAAGCATTTGGTACGAGACGTGGTTGAATCAGTGTGGACTTTGTTTGTCAGGTGCTGGCTCATTTGTTGGACATGGTGTTCTACAGCGACGAGAAAGAGAGGGTGATCCCACTGCTGGTTAATATCATGCACTATGTAGTGCCCTACCTCCGCAACCACAGGTGGGGATATGCCGTTTCCTGCTTTCTGTTTCTGTTTTTGTCAAGACTTTCAACTAATTTCTGAATTAGCATATCAAAGGTGAATTGCTTTTGACATTACTGATGGTACTCTTTAAGCTATAAAACATTCAATAATGAAATATGAATTATTATTAAGTAGTCTATGCACAAAGTGTGGTTTTATTCACGTTTCGTGTTTCTACGGCAGTGCTCACAACGCCCCCAGCTACCGGGCCTGCATCCAGCTCCTGAGCAGCCTCAGCGGCTACCAGTACACCCGCCGCGCCTGGAAGAAGGAGGCTTTCGACCTCTTCATGGACCACACCTTCTTCCAGATGGACTCTTCCTGTGTCAGCCAGTGAGTAGGAGAGGAAGCCTGACCGTGTGTGGTTGAATGTCTTCACAGCCGTGCTGAAAAGTAGCCCCAGTGAGAGAAAAATAATACATGAACACCAGATGTGTTGATGTTCTAGCAGTCTGCTCATTGGTTAAACAACTCAGGGACAGATTTCATCTGAAAGTGTGAAGACAGTTAACCTAAAGTTCAAATCAAACGTAACTTTATGTTTCATGCTACTGATGTAAAAGATCTACTCTTTTGCTTGTTAGTTCTCTTTAATATTTATCTATAACTTTTTTTTATTTTTCTAGCTGGAGGGCCATCATTGACCACTTGATGACTCATGACAAGACCACCTTCAGGGACCTTCTGAGTAAGCTTTGAGGGTCTGATAGTTTTACCCTTTTCACTGTCTCCTCTCAGGCAGAGTTAGAGCTGCATTCCTGCTAAATATTTGATACTTCTATCCCAGTCAGCAGTCCATGCAGCTTTAAACATGAATATATCTATTATATTCAGGTAGCTGTGTCTGCCTCTAGAGTACACAGCACCCTGTATCTTAGACCCTGGACAAAGAGGCTATAAACTGCTTGCAGAGAGTAACGACCGTGTTTCCTTCAGCCCGGGTGGCGGTCGCCCAGAGCAGCTCTCTGAGTCTGTTCACCAACAGAGACGCCGAGCTGGAGCAGAGGGCCATGCTGCTCAAACGCCTGGCGTTCACCATCTACAGCAGCGAAGTGGACCAGTACCAGAAGTACCTGCCAGACATACAAGGTAGGGCTGCACCATGTGGGAGGAAAACTTCACAATATTTTCCCTCTCAGCGATGTGTACGATTTAAAATTTGCACCTGCTCTAATTTAAAAAAAACCAAAATTATTCTCAAATTTTTGTAGCATGTTTGATGCTTTTATCTGAGGTGTGCTGCCATTCTAAATATTTAGAGAATAAAGATAAATCTCAATCCAAACAAAAAGAAATGAGAAGCAGGGATGATATAATATATCTCCAAATAGCGACACGACCAAATTAGATGATCACTTCAATTTTCTGCTGATGCATTAAACCCTCCCACCTAAAATGACGTGCCTGTCGCCTCTGAATCAGTTTTAGCAATTTGTTTGAAAGTCGTCTCATCAGGCAGAAAACATCCTAAAGTTTCCCATGAAGTTAATACACGTCCTCCGTGATCCCGAAAGAAGACAGTGAACCTTTGAATTCTGTTATCTGTATCCTGAAAGCCGTCGTCACGGTGGGGCGGGTGGTGATCCTGAGCAGACACTGAACAGTTGTGTTGTGTGTGCAGAGCGTCTGGTGGAGAGCCTGCGTCTGCCTCAGGTGCCCATCCTCCACGCTCAGGTGTTCCTGTTCTTCAGAGTGCTGCTGCTGCGTATGTCGCCTCAACACCTCACTTCTCTGTGGCCCACCATGATCACAGAACTGGTGAGAAGCAGACCTCACTGGATACACTCCTCCTCACCGACACTCGCTGTGCCTTCATTCATTCCAGTCTTTTCACACACGTTACGCCCCACACTGTCTGTCAGGTTCAGGTGTTTCTTCTGATGGAGCAGGAGCTCACGGCAGATGAGGACATATCAAGGTAGGACATCTTACAAACTTGTTTGGAGCAGGAAATGATCACAGGTGACTAACTGATCCAGTCTGTCCCCCCCTGTAGGACATCTGGACCCTCTGTGGCGGGATTGGAGACCACCTATTCTGGTGGGAATGGCTTCTCCACCTCCTACAACAGCCAGCGCTGGCTCAACCTCTATCTCTCAGCCTGCAAGCTCCTGGACCTGGCCTTGGCCCTTCCTCCTGAGAGCCTACCTCAGTTCCAGATGTCAGTACAGACCAGCCTGCCTCATGATAATGTGTGGATGTGATTGGGTTGGTTAGGGAACGGTTACCAGTGGAAACTCTCTGTTTCTGTGCTTATTAGTTCCAGGTTCTGTAGATGAAATACACTTAATGGGGCATGAATAAGATATTAGACTTTCTCCTTTCAAGTCCCTACAGTTTGTTAAATGCTGTAGGAAGAGACTTGTGTCTGAGTCAGTCCTGTCTCACGACAGGTACCGCTGGGCCTTCATCCCAGAGGCTTCAGATGACTCAGGTTTGGAGGTGAGACGTCAGGGAACTCACCAGCGAGAGTTTAAACCATATGTGGTCCGACTGGCTAAGCTGCTGAGGAAACGAGCTAAGGTATGTCCTCCACTGTTCACGTCAGGTGAATAGAGGAGGAGGACGAATGTCCACCCCGTGGAGCGAAGTTGCTCAGTAAACATTTGTAGATATTTTCATCCACGCTGCATTTCAAACTCAAGTATTCTTTTCCCCGGCTTCTCCTTTGGTAGAAAAACCCAGAAGAGGATTGCTCCACCCGAACCCTGTCCTGGGAGCCAGGTCACCTGATGCTGACCCTCTACGTGATCCGCAGCATGGAGCAACTGCTGCCCTTCTTCAACCTGCTCAGCCAAGTCTTCAACAGCAAGGTCAGCAGCCGCACGGGTCCCGCCTACACCCGCAACCCTGCAGACGCCCTCTTCCCTGGACACAAGGAGGGCCACAAGCTGGAGAGCCAGAAGGTCTTCTGGAGTCAAGCTCGACAGAACATTGAGGAGATGGTGGAAAAAGACTTTTTGGAGGGCCTCATCAAGACGTGAGACGACGGCTGGGGAGGGAGGGCGAGAACTCAGAACTGATCAACACTAGTGACAAACCTCAACTTGTACATTCAAGAACATGGGAATACATAGGGGAAATAGTTTATACAGTTTTTGTATTTCTAATGATTATTTTACTTTTCAAAAGGTATTTAACTTTAATTATTTGTACATATGGAGCAGCTTTGATGACCAAGTTTTAACATTTCATGTGAGTCCTTTTAGACAAAGTGAAGATGCTGTGTCATTCCATATCGATGTGACTGAATAAAGATTTCTAACGAGAGCATTTCTTGTGTGCGTTCATGCTGTGGAAAATGTGTTTAATCAAATTTGACAAATAGACTGGAGACTTAAAGCATTAAAAAAAAAGATTTACTCTCAGTCACCATTACTCTGCAAAAGCTATATTTGAAGCGACTGAAAAGTTAACATGAGAAAAATCCATTTTAATAAAAACTTGAATTTAAAACAAATGTACTGGAAACAGAATAAATGTCATCTGAAAACATCAGATGAAACGCCATGGAAAAACAACATGCAGGTGTGGATCCAGTCCCTGTAAAGCAGGGGTGTCAAAACTATTTTCGCCGAGGGCCACATCGGCACCATGGCTGTCCTCCAAGGGCCAGATTTAACTAATAAATGTAAGTAAATGCAACTCAGTGTAGTGAAAAATAATTGGAACTACTCCTTAATGTTAAATAACTCTAAATTTATTACTTATTCAAGAATAAAAAAACAAACAAACATCAAACACAAATTAGGACGATAACTTTGTTCAAAACTTTTTGTCAACGTTAAATGGACTTAATTACTGCATTGTGGGAAATGTAGTTTCAGGTCAAAGCATGCTTTTGTCTTATTTATTTTTAGACTCTCTAACCAATTACGCTCTCGTTGGCCACATAAAATGATGTGGCGGGCCACATTTGGCCCCGGGGCCTTTAGCTTCACATGTGCTATAAAGACTCATTGATGCTTCTACATTCATACGCTGTTCACCGGTGATTGAGTGGTTGGACATCAACTTGCAGTTGGTTGTTGCACTAGCATCGTCTGCATGTTGGGCCTCTTTAATCCTCACATTCTGACTTGAGACTGAATCCTGCTTTTAAAATGCAGAAGGTCCAGGTCGGTTCACGCAGTGGGACGTCTAAATCAATGACCGTCTGGTTTAGCTGATCTAATATCCTATAGTTTAATTCTCCCATATAGGGAAGAAAAGAGTATGATATTTTCATTGTGAGATAATTCTAACAAAAGAGTGTGACAGGATTGTAGAGTGTGTGTTTACACAAACTTTAACCACTATCCACACGTGTGAGTAGGTTTTTTGCTCCGACTTTTGGCAGAATATTAACAAGATAATCAATAAATTCATATTTGAAAGGGGGAGATTATTGTGATTGCATAAAGACAGGACACAGGACTGCTGCTGCCACCTGCTAGCAGTGATTTGTGTAGCAGCCAGACTGCCAACCAAATTACAGTATTTTTTAATATTTGACTGTGTGTGTCCCTCAGTGGAAACAGTTTGGACACCCCTGTTCTAGTCCTCACTGGGTGCGTCTAAATCATAGAGTGAAGTTCTGGCTGCAGCCACACGGGGGCGGTGTTGCTCCAGCGAAGAAAAAGGAACTTCTATCAGTACAGCTCAAATAAGTTTAAATGAAGTTCAAATAAAGTCACGTTTGTCCAGAAATTACGAAAAGCTATAGTTTAAAAAGAACCAGTGATAAATGTGACTGATCCCACTTTTATCATGTCATTTCTCCACTTGTAAATAGTGATTGTTGGGTCAGCATTGACATTAAATGTTCAGGAACAACTTGGACTTCCTTCTAACATCTTCAGTGACGTGTTTTGTTCTTCAGCTCGTTTGCTCTTTTAGCTCCTCTCCATCGTTGTTGTTGGTAACAGAGACATTTTCTCATTGTTCTCATAGTAGAATCACCTCTGCTAGATTTGATATCTTGATGTTACCTTTGTTTTCAATTAATGTTAAAATATATTAAGTGAAGCAAACCTGGTTCATTCCTTCCTTTGGTATTTAATGGTTTATATTTGGTTCTGAGGAAAAGGTGGAGTCATTCTCAGTCCTCTTTGAATACTTTCTCTGGAGTGCCTGAAAAGAAAGACGGCACGTTTGATTTCATCTCCCCCCGTTCTCTGCCCCCCCCCCCAGTAGCCATAGCAACTGAACATGTGAACTCCCCCAATGACAATGAGGAGGCTCACCTGTGGCAGGGCGTCGTCCTGCCTGCAGGAATGGACCTCCTCCTGCACCTCCTCTCTCATGTCAGCCAGCTGCTGCTCCAGACGCTCCTTCTGTTCAGCCAGCTGTTTGATAAAGACCCCCCCCTTGCTGGGTGAGCACCTTCATGACATGCTCCTTCATCTTGATAGCCTCCTCCCGCTGGCGCTCGATGGCCGCCATCAGCAGCCGTTTCTCCTCCTCACCGGTGAGGAGCTGACTCTGGACGGCTTGCAGAGCCAGCTTGGCGTCCTCCAGCTTCTCCCTGTGTTTTCTGGCATGCAGGTTGGCCTTGGTCAGCTCCAGCTCCTTCTTCTCCAGGAGGTCCTGGAGTCGGGTCACCTCCACCTGGTGCTCCTCAGGGATCTCCTCCTGTCTTTCTGTCTGGGAGTGGAGGCTCTGGTGAAGAGCAGCAATCTGCTCCTCTTTGTTTCTGCTCTCCAGCTGCTCCTCTGCCTGCTCCTCCTGCAGGTCATACATGGCCATAAGGACTTTTTGGTCTTTCTCCTGGAGGTCACGGAGCTCGCTATCAAGAGCATCCATGTCCTGACCTCCCTCTACCATCTGAGTTGTGGAGAACAGCAGCACATGAACGTAACAGGTCAAATGAGTGACAGGTGAACTCAATACTAGAACGTTGTCATTAGAAGGTCTCCTACCCTCTGGAGCTTTCTTCTGTTCCTCCTCCTGGTTCTGCTGCTCTTCTTTGGTCCAGCGTTCATCTCTGTGGGACAACAGACGTTCCTGATGGGATCAGCTGTTCACCGAGTCACTGAAGAAGAAGATCAAAACAAAAAAAAATTTTTGATCAAAAACTCGTTTATTTAATGTACTTTGCCAAGAAACAATATACTTTTGATGCAAAATTTTGACAAATAAATTCAGAATATTCTTGTCCAATTCTTTAAAAGAAATGTGCGATCAGGCCATTTCACCATCACCACAACAAATAAAAAAGGACAGTTAATGTTAAATAAAACAAAATGATAACTATTATATTACCAATGATAGTTATTATGATAAAAAGAACAATTGTACTACTTACAGAAAAGAAAATAGTAAAACCAATTAAGTCAAGTAAAGTCAGAATAGAAAACGTGCCCCAACCAAATAAAACACCTTAATTAGAACCAGTGTCATATTCTTGAGGTGTTCAGATATGAATCCTGTCTTCACGTTGCATACTTCTGAGTCCATTCTTTGGCAACTCTGTTGTACTGTTGTCTGTCTTTTTTATACTGGTGTGCAATATCAGCAACCAGTGGATCATCCGCATTTGGGTCACACGGCAGAGAGAATATGGGTAGTAAAACTTTTGGCAATGTAAGTGCAGGTGACCACTGCGACCTCAAGATGTCAAGGCAGAAACAAGAGGGTCATTTTTTAGATCCGTTAATTCCTTGTTTATTCTTTTCAAAGTCATGATCAATCTTTCAGTCGAGATTAGACGATTCACGACGGTAGCAGTGACAGCTGTCAGTTACTGTTACGTTCACTTTATGTGAACCTGCTGTTATTGAGAAGAAGATTTTTTTTTTTTTTTTTTGCAAAAACACTTTAATCACATTCAAACATTTCACAATTTCACATGAGATGAAAGCACTAAAGGGCTTCAGAAGGAGTTTTTTTGCAAAAACACTTCAAACATTTTACAGTTTTTCATTAGATGAAAATACCAAAGTGTTTCAAAAACACTAAAAACCAATAAATAAAAGGAAAATACAATTTAAAAATTAGTGCATTATATGAGGAAGTTTGCAAAAGATCATCAACTAAAGTGCATAGGACATTTTTGTAACACCAGATGTCCCTAAAGTTATTTAGGTCTTTTGTCATTTTATAAAAACCAAATTCTAGTTTTAAGCGACATCTGATGTTACAGCAAAAAACAGTAGCTGCTTCTCCTTCTCCTCTTCTTGGTCACGTAAATTGAGAGTTTTGTCTCTCCAGAGATAAAATTTAAAAGCTGCCACTTTCTTGATTCGATCTATTGTACCCAGCACCGTAGATGAATTTCCTGATACTAAAATTTTCACTGAACAAATGAAAAACATTCGTTAGAAGAGTGAAGAGCACTGCAAGTCTCCCACACTCACTGAAAGCATGAAAGACTGTCTCACGAAGGGGACAGAAGGGACACTGGCTGGACACCGCAGGGTTAAAAACAGAGATAAAAGCATTGGAACCGATGGCACCATGTAAAATCCTCCACTGGAGGTCGGCTGTTTTTTTCTTGATTGGAGGTTTGTATAGAAGTCTCCACTGTGGGTCAGGTCCATTTCCCGTCATCCTGTTGGCCCAGGTAGTGAGTGCTCTGTCACACAGGCTTCTCTTGTGGATTACTTTTACACATTGTTTGTACAGTATTTTTTCGTTGGCTGTGTGCAGGCTGATTTGTCATTCATCCCCGAGGAGAAGACCCTCCAGTTCTCCAAACAGGGGACTGATGTGGACCTCAGGGAAAGGATCTTTGCTGTCCGGCATAGTCCCTGTACTATAGTCCAGGAGGAGGCTTCTCTCCTTCCCAGAGAGTCTTTGCCTCCACAGTTGTAGCACCCTCTGAGCCACCATGGTGGACTGGATGTTCAGCAGGGAGCTCACAGCCTGGGCATCCGCCAACGCAGGCCCGGCGTTGTCCACCAGCTGCTGGAGGGTCATGGTCCTGGTTCTGCAAAGCGCTGCAGACAGCCCAGGTGTGGCTCCACTGCAGACATCCAACCTGGCGCCATGCACTAGTGGTTCCTTCAGTAACCAGAACAGAGAGTCAGAGCTTTTTCCTGGGCTTCTTTTAAAAAGGGCCCATGACTTAAAAACACCATGATAAAACGGAGGCAAACCATTTTACTTTAGAAACTTAGAGTCCATTGAAACAGTGCAGCATCCAGGTCCAAGTAACTCACATGTTTGAATATGCAGCTGGCCACCTCTCTCCACGTCAGATCTGCTGGTCCGGTCAGAAACCGCTGGATGAACTGTAATCTGAACGTGGCTGTTCTGCTAGCCAGGTGGATGAGGCCCTGTCCGCCCTCCTCTCTTGATAAAAACAACACTCCTTGAGGCACCCAATGCAGCCCATCCCAGAAAAATTTAACAAGTTTGGTCCGGATTTGGGCTAGAAACCCTGATGGGGGGTCCATACAGGCCAAGCGGTGCCACAGCTGCGAGGCTACCAGGTTGTTTATCACTAAAACTCGACCTCTGTACGACATTCTGGGGAGCAACCATTTCCATTTTTTAAGTTTCCCTTCTATTTTTTCAATGATGCCCTCCCAGTTCTTCCTGGTTGTTGTCTCATCTCCCAGGTACACACCGAGATATTTGAGACCATCAGTCTTCAAACACAAGTTTTGAGGAAGAACCGGGAGGTTGCCATGCCGCTCACCAACAGCAAGGGCTTCACTTTTGCTCCAGTTTACTTTTGCAGCAGTTAAAACATTGAATGAGTTTGTCAAACCCACCAAAACATCAACATTCCTTTGGTTTTTGATAAGAAAAACAACATCATCAGCATAGGCAGATAAAAGAATGTTCTCTCTAACACCAGGTAAAATCAAACCGCCAATGATTTTGCGGATTTTACAGAGGAGGGGTTCCAGAGAGAGTGCCTAGAGCATCCCAGACAGGGCTAAGCCCTGCCGGATGCCCCGGTGCACCCTGAAGGGGGCACACAAACTGCCATTAAACTTCAGTATATTCTCAACGTCACTGCACAACAACCGGATCTTGGCAATGAACTCGGTGCTGAACCCAAACCTCTCCATAGTTGTCCAGAGGAAGCTGTGCTCAACACGGTCAAATGCCTTTTCCTGATCCAATGAAATGAGACCAGCGTTTATACCCAATGATCTGGAAACCTCCAAAACATCTAGAATTAGGTAGACATTGTCTGCCATGGACCTGCCGGGCACACAGTAGGTTTGATCCCGGTGGATGACCTGCTCCATAGCTTCTCTCATCCTGGTAGCCAAAGCCTTGGACAGAATCTTGTAATCGGTGCAGAGCAGTGACACAGGGCGCCAGTTCTTGATGTCCTGCAGATTGCCCTTTTTTAGGCAGGAGGGCAACGACTGCCCTCCGGCAGGACAGTGGCAAGGAGCCTGAGGCCAGACTATTGTTTAACACTTCTAGCATATCATGTGCTAGAATGTCCCAGAAGGCTTTATAAAATTCGACGCCCGGAGATCGTTCTCCCTGCATGTTCTGCAGGGCAGTGTGGAGCTCCTCCAACTCCAGTGGCCGGTCGAGTTGTGAATTTGTCTCCGTGGAGACCTGAGGTAGCTCTGCACAGAACTCCTCTAACAGTGGCTGGTTTTCTCGGTATTCACTGTTGTACAAAGATGAATAAAAACTCACAGCTCGCCTTCTGATCTGTCCGGACTCTGTCAGCTCCTGTCCTGTGTCAGACAGCAGGGAGTGGATCACGTTGGACTGTCCATGCTTCTTCTCCAGGCCGAAGAAGAAGCTAGAGGGAGCCTCCATCTCGGTGATGTTTTGCACCCTGGATCGGACCAGTGAACCCTGAAAGCCTGAAATGACATTTACAGATAAAGATATCAAAGGCTAAAATTGGCTTTATGACGCTATAGAGATGAACGTCTTCGAAAACAATTGGTCCACTTGTCACGTGATACAGTGTAGTGCGGATCTACAGTAATAGTTTCATCAGTAACAGTACTTACCGGACACTTTTTCCTGCTATAACTGAGCATGCGCAGAAGGCCCTGCATACAGACAAGTGCCGCTAACCTCACGCTGTTGATGTGACTTTGGGGGGGGGGCACCAAGATAACCGATGCAGCAGTTGCTGACTGCCGAGCTGTGCATCTATAAAGAAGAGTACGGAAAAACAACTGTTGTAAACAAACTTTCTATAGGTTTTATTGTTTAATACAAAAGAGACCCCGTGAAAATTAATCTACGGTCAAATCGCGACAATAAAGGACCACTGGAAAACTCAGACGTGAAGCTAATGCTAACAGACGCTAACCAAACTGCTTCGGGAGGGAAACCCGCTAATCAACAACTGATTATGAGAAAAATGTCTCATCCAGCCAAACTCAAGGTTATTCTTCAGGACCACGACATTCACACGCTTGACTTACTTCATGGCCTCCCTTCCCTGGGACTATGACTTGAATCTCTTGTTAGAGAGACATTTGGGCCTCAAAGGAACTTTACTTTGCATTACAAGGATGCTGATTTTCCTCAATCTCAACAAGTGACATGGAGGACAAAGACACAATAAAGGTCGTTGACATTGTTGAACCTCCCACAGTTACGCTGAACTTATCTCAACAGTTCCTTTGGAAGTCAATCAGAAATCTTCACCTGTAGTCCAGCAGCAGTACTCTCAGACAGTACTTCAATGACCACCGGCCAGTCGCTCTTTCAGTCTGCAGGATACACTGATTGTATCATCACATGAACATGGGATTCAGTGATCATATTGGTGGCCCACTGAATTTCCTGTGCCTGGCTTTGCATACGACAAAGAAGCCTTTATTCTGAAGTATCCTTACATTAAAGAAGCAGGATCACACAACAGATGTTAACGATGGCAACAGTGAGTGAAGTCTAAAACAGGGAACTATATATCCAAACTCAGAGGGCTTGGATGCCCTGAACTTGATGTCAGCTCTCTTAACAAGAAGAGACCACATTACAAAGCGCCTTCAAAGAACATCAAAAAGTCAGAAGTTAACTATTTACCCCCTCGTCCACAAGAAGAAACAGAAACGATGGAAAAGAAAGTGTAGAACCCCTTAATGAAGTGAAGGAGAAGAACAACTCATATATCACTGGTGAAAAAGTGGCAAAGAAAGTTTCAGTTCACAGGCAGGAGGTTGTCAATCAGGAGCCATCCTTCAATAACCTGAAAGAATGATGGCCTGCTCCATTCACTACAAGTCAGGTTAATATTGTTTTCTAAGACGATTGACATTATAATTTGTTGAGGTTAACTTTATTATCATGTTTTGCCTACTCTAATTGTGGTTTTGTTTTGTTTTTCAATTTCAGATTAACCAGGAATTCAAACGCTTAACAACTGTGATCCTGGAGACAACATTTATAGCAAAGCTGGACAACTACTCAGAAATGATCTCTTTGCTGTCCTCAAGAGCAGGGTTTGCGGAAGTGAAGATATAGCACCTACAGAACATCCTCCTAAAGTTATGAATAAATGAAATGAAGTTACTTAAAGGTGATATCAAATTTTTGAACATGACTGTACAAGTGACCAAAATGTAATTTAACGCCAATGTAAGTTTGTTTATCTTCTAGATGTCAACTACTGTTTCATTTGAGGGAATATGATGTCTGATAATAGTTTATGCCTTAGTCTAAAATAAATAAATGAGTAAATTACAGGTAGATGGTATACATTTTATTTATATATATATACAATCACACACACATCACAAATGTTATCATTCTGTTTTATTGTAACTACTAAACACACCGCTTCAACATTCAGCATCCTTTTTCACAGTACAATGACAAGTTTCCACCTGTGGTTTAATGGTGTACCTTAAGGACAAGGAGGAGGAGCACCTCACATAGATAGAGGGATGGATGGATGGATAGATGATTGACTGATTGATTGAATGACTGACTTTAAATTTTCACTCCACAGAAAAAACTCAAAACATTTATTCTGACTCTGATCTAGGGTAGTGATGAGGATATCACAAAGAGATGAAGATCATTCTAACAAGTGACTTACCTGCAACTTACCTGGAGGGAACCACAGTTCTTGATGTTGTGGATATTCCCAGAGCCTCTGCCTTGCCTGTGCCTTGCTAATGGGGCTAATATATGCACTCAGTCTCAGGCCTACCAAAAGAACTAAAAACCCTTAGGAAGTCTGTCAAAAGATCTTCCTCCAGCTGGATGATCTCAAAGCACGTCCTAACGTAATAACACTTAAAATAAGATCCTGTGCTAAAAAAAAAAGGAAACTCAGAAAAACTCAAGGAAATTTTGCAGTTTTTCATGAATTTTCAGTGAAGCACACCTAAAATGTGAATATATAAGTTATATTATAAATATTAACATATATATATATACATACTCCTCCAGGAGCTGCCACCTTAATTTGGTGGGGGGAGTTTGACTGCCTGAATGATCCTAGGAGCTATGTTGTCAGGGGTTGGGGCTTGTATGGGAGCGCCTGGTGGCCAGGCCTCTGCCCACAGGGTCCGATAGGGCTCAGCCCAAAAGAATGACGTGGGCCCAACCTCCAGTGGACTTACCACCTGCCTAGGAACCCATAGGGAATGGGTGCAGTGTGGATTGGGTGGCAGTCGTCAGCATGGGCTCGACGACCCATTCCCAGACAGAGTCTAGCTCCAGGGACATGGAATGTCACCTCGCTGGGGGGAAAGGAGCCAGAGCTTATTAGGGAGGTTAAGAGATCCTGACTAGATATAGTCGGGCTCACCTCCAACCACAGCTTGGGCTCTGGAACCCAAACCCTCGAGAGGGGCTGGGCTCTCCACTTTTCTGGTGTCCCTGCGTCTTCGGGTTGGCGACAGATGTCTCACCATCATTTTGGCCTACAGGCCAAACAACAGTGTGGAATACCCAGCCTTCTTGGAGTCCCTGGGAGGGGTACTGAATAGTGCTCCGACTGGGGACTCCATTGTTCTCCTTGGAGACTTCAACGCTCACGTGGGCAGTGACAATGAGATCTGGAAAGGGGTGATTGGGATGAACGGCCTCCCCGATCTGAACATGAGTGGTGTTCTGTTATTGGACTTCTGTGCCAGTCACAGTTTGTCCATAACAAACACCTTATTCAATTACAGCGATGTCCGTAAGTGCAAATGGCACCAGGACACCCTAGGCTGGAGGTCGATGATCAACTTTGTTGTCGAATCATCAAACCTCTGACCATGTGTGTTGGACACTTGGGTGGAGAGAGGGGCAGAGCTGTCAACCCATCACCACCTGGAGGTGAGCTGGATCCGCTGGGAGGCAAGGGACCGGACAGACTCGGCAGACCCAAATGTGTTTTGAGAGTCTGTTGGGAACATCTGGCAGAACCCTCTGTCAGTGAGGTCTTCAACCCCCACCTAATTGATATCAGCAGAGAGTTTGTTAAAGTACACAAAAAAAGCTAAGAGTACAAATGTCAGACATTACCATCTGGATCCAAGAGCAGGTTGATCAGAACGGGGAACTCTTGGTTTTTAGGATTCATCTGAGTCTTGGATGTGACAGGAGATTCTTTGTCTCTGGACATTCCTGTTGGTGTTGTCCTGGAAGTGACGTAGTTCTGAAAGCCTTTTAGTGTCATTCTGGAAGTGATGTGGTTGAAAGCCTTTTGGTATCGTTCTAGGAGTGTCCATTTGAGTGTATAAACACTTAATAGCTGGCCTTTTTTTTTTTTTAATGTTTATTTACAAGAACTAGTAACAAAATAATCACATTCACGTGAAATTCACATTCAAAACAATTATGGAAATAGTAGGAAGACAATAAACTAAACAAAATACAATTGGAATCATACAATGTGGTTTGTTTACTTTTGTGAAGTATGAATCAATTGAAAATTGGTTTGCTGAACGCTCTGCTAAAAAAAAAAAGACATTTTGAAAAAATGAAAACAGAGAAAGGGAATTGTTGAACATTAAACAAGAATACTTGAAGAATTTTACATGCAGTGTGTTAACAATAAAAATTTATCAAAGTCAGTTGCTGTGGGGTGAGTTGGCTCCTCCAGCTTCTCAGCATGCTTTCTGCCAGTACTGCCTGCGTTCTGGGCCACCACACCAGGTCTTCAGGGGCAGTCAGGAACTGCTGAATTTTTCGCTCTCAGAGCTATTTGTATCAATAGGTGTCTTTTTTTTTCCTTCAGTGAGTTTTTCACTGTACAGTATTATCTTTTGGTTCAGCATTTTCTTCATTTTTTAGAAGTTATCTGTAATAATAAATCTTCCATTCACGCATCATCCTCTTCCACTTCCTCCAGCTTAGACTACCAACCTAGAAGCAGTCTCTCTGATCCCCTCAGCCCCCACCAAATCACCTTGTAAACTATTAATAACATTACACATGCTTTGTGTGTCTGTCACCAGTTTATCCTTTGTGCTGTCACCTGTGTCCTGAGTGTTATTCTGTGGCTCCGTGTTGGTGGACAGCGATTCAGCGGGGGATGGAGTTGGAAACCTGCATGGCTGTGGTTGCGGAAGCGGGGTCACAGCCGCGTAAGAAGCCACAGGGCCCCTCCCCGGCTTCGTAGCTGAAGCTGCAGCAGCCGGCCTCGCAGCATCCGCAGCCGTCTGCTGCTGTCTCCGGACAGAAGCGGATGAGATGTCTCTCCTTCCTGCGCCCGAAACACTTCATGCTCTCGGTTCTGACATGGACTGTGTAATCAAAGTTATCAACTTTAAACACGAGCGCAATGTTCAGCTCTCCATTTTTTTAGGGGCCATCAGAACCTATTTCTGGGAAGGAGACAACATGCTTCAGGTGGGGACTCTCAGAGCCAAGCAGGATCATTTTAATATGACTTCGGAGCTGACCATGTTGCAACAACTCCCTTTCCAAGACGCTGTTGCTGATTAACAGTGGTGCGTTCAATATGACCACTTTTTTAGCCAGGTTGGCCAGGGTGAGGACAGGGGTAAGGGTGTTCTAAATAACCACACCACTCTTAACTACCTGGTTCACCTTTTCAACGTTATCGAGAAAAATTATTCCATTATTCTTTCAGGAGGCTGCTTTTACGCTGTTATACCCGACCTTCTCTCCTACTGCCTTACTCACATCCTCCACCGAGCACCTGACTCTAGGAAACTCTCAAACGTAACCGTGGTTAAATTATATTAAAAAAAACCATGCATAAACATACAAAAAAACAAAAAGATAAAATGAATAAACGCACCAAGACGCCACACTCTCCTCGCCTCCTCTCAGATCACCTCTTCCCTTCTTCTTTCCAAACGTTGGAAAAACATTCACCAAGTGCCTGTTGCACTGGATGCGATGCTTAGCTCGGCCCTTCTTCTTTTTTTTCTCCTGTTTGCCAACCTTGGGTGTCTGACGCCTGACTCTTCCAGCATGGGCCAGAGAAATGTGAACCTTCCCTCCCACAAGCCTGCTCGCTACATCCAGGATGCAGCCCTCTGACACGCCACAGGCTTCCAGGGAGGCATCGTCCTCCACTGGGCATCCAGCAATCAACATAATCTGATCCCCAACCAGGAGACCCTCCAGAACCTGAACATGGGCTTTGATCTGCCTTAAAGTCTCCTGTTTTGTGCACGCAACATCTGCATCTTGATACTGGTTTGATGCTAGTCGTTCAACGCTCTTATAAACAGATATCAAAGCTGCTATTTGTCTTTATGACGCCACAAACACAATTAGCGGCTTTGAAAGCGGGTCTTTTGATTGGTCCGTAGTTGTCACGTGATTTTTTTTTTATTTCAACAATGCAGCCCAGTCTGCAGCGTTAGCTCATCCACTCTCATTTATTAGCTTTGTCAAAGCACCACCGATATGAAGGTTCTCTACCTGGGAACGCATCTTTGTCTCTGGAGCCGGAGACTGACTGGAAACAGGGGTAGAGCTGGGAAGTCCTTCATTCCTCCAGATCGACAGTCAACGACCGTGAGCTCATTTGTATACTTTAACAAACTCACTGCTGATATCAGTTAAATATATATATGTTAATATTTGTTTAATATAACTTATACATTCATATTGTAGTTGTGTTTCACTGAAAATTCATGAAAAAATGTAGTTTCAAGGGTTTTCTGGTGTGATTGTTTGTGGAATAATGGTGATGATTAATGTGGTTAATGGTAATTATGCTAAGAAACAAGCAAACAAACATCCTTCCACATTAAACTGTGGCTATTTTACAATTGCATCATCAAAATATGACAGTTTATTTACATTTAGTTCTTCTTCTTCTTCTTCAGTGACTCTCGGTGAACAGCTGATCCCATGAGGAACGTCTGTCGTCCCACAGAGATGAACACTGGACCAAAGAAGAGCAGCAGAACCAGGAGGAGGAACAGAAGAAAGCTCCAGAGGGTAGGAGACCTTCTAATGACAACGTTCTAGTATTGAGTTCACCTGTCACTCATTTGACCTGTTACGTTCATGTGCTGCTGTTCCCCACAACTCAGCTGGCAGAGGGAGGTCAGGACATGGATGCTCTTGATAGCGAGCTCTGTGACCTCCAGGAGAAAGACCAAAAAGTCCTTATAGATAGATACTTTATTATGGCCATGTATGACCAGCAGGAGGAGCAGGCAGATGGTCAGATGGACCTGGACCCATCTGACTGTGATCCCTCTGGACCTGGACCCTTTGCCCCCTCTAAAGTCGAACTACTTCTGTCTGCACAGATGTGTGACATTTTTTAAAATAAAAAGTAAAATATAATGAATAAAAGACAACTCAATTTCTGACATCTTGTTTGCATCCTTTTCGTGAGAATGACTCCACCTTTTCCTCAGAATCAAATATAAACCATTAAATACCAAAGGAAGGAATGAACCAGGTTTGCTTCACTTAATATATTTTAACATTAATTGAAAACAAAGGTAACAATATCAAATCCAGCAGAGGTGATTCTACAAGTGGAGAAATGACATGATAAAAGTGGGATCAGTCACATTTATCACTGGTTCTTTTTAAACTATAGCTCTTCGTAATTTCTGGACAAACGTGACTTTATTTGAACTTCTTTTGAACTTATTTGAGCTGTACTGATAGAAGTTCATTTTTCTTCGCTGGAGCAACACCGCCCCCGTGTGGCTGCAGCCAGAACTTCACTCCAGGTGGCAGCAGCAGTCCTGTGTCCTGTCTTTATGCAACCTGAATAATCTCCCCCTTTCAAATGAATTTGATGATGTTGTCGTTTCTACCCTGCCAAATGTGACTGAAAGTTGATCTTGGATACTATTAAACCACTGGGACATCAAAATGCTGATCGAACAGAGAGACTTGGAGTAGAATTGTGGCTGTAAATTGCAAGTCAGAGCTAATAATCTGCTCACGTAAATTAGTGTAAATTACACACTCAACAATTTGGTCACCGTGTGTAATCCTGCCATACTCTTTTGTGAGACAGTTATCAGACCATGAAAATGTCTTACTCCTTTCTCCCCTACACGGGAGAATTCAACTATATTTCATCAACTAAACCAGAAAGTAATTGATTTAATCACCACAGTAGATGAACCGACCTGGACCTTCTGCATTTTAAAAGCAGAAGATGCAAATGCAACTACCAACTGTAGGTTGATGTCCAATCTTTCAATCCTCATTTACAACAAAGATGGTTTCACTAATAAATAACACACATCTTTGATCTTTGACCATAACAGCGTTGAGTGTTATGTCTCCAGTGTCTCCAGTTCGTTGTCACTACTCTTTAATTGTTGTCACCTACATATTTTAGATGTGCTTTCTCTAGTTTTTGGAGGTATTTATTATACAGTAGTAACATTTAACAGTCATCATAATGATCTGACATTAACCTCAATTTGTGGAGGAACATTTCTGTTCTACGGTAACAACAAATGGAGATGGATGGAGCATTCTGCACAGACAATTCAAGCAAGGCCTGAAAAATGTGATGGGAAACAACAAATAAGAACAAGAACCAATACAGTTAGAGACTGCAACATCCCGCGACACCCCCTGAATTTTACCCTGACCTACTTGCATAGGTCAAAGATCAAAGCTAGTGCTCTGACCTACTTTCATAGATCAAACCAGTAGCTTTGATCTACGGTCTTACTCACACTGGCCTTCTCCCTCGTCTTTGTATCTTATCCAATTCCTGAATGTACAAGTTAAAATTTGACCTTGACCTATTTTTCTCAAGGTCAAGGTCATCATTTCATTTTCATCCCCTTTGCTGCCCGAGTAGTATGCTTTTGTCTCCTCTTTCTACGTGCAATGGTTGCGAAGATATTTGATGGACTAAGGGATAGAGAGACCGACAAACGAGCGAAACACTGACGATTACAATACATCACCGCTTTGAAGCGGGATGTAACTAGAACCAAGGCAGTCAGAGACTGCAACATCCCACGACACGCCTGCATTCGAAATTTTATCCTGACCTAATATCATAGATCAAAGCACTAGCTTTGATCTGTGGTCTTACTCAAACTGGCCTTCTCCCTCGTCTTTCTATCTTATCCAGTTCTTGAGTGGAAAAAAAGTTGAAATTTGACCTTGACCAAAGTTTTTTTCAAGGTCAAGGTCATCATCTCAGTAATGTGTTTTTTGTTTCATCTCTCTATCTGCGTCGGTTGTGAAGATATTTGCTGGACTAACTAACAGAACACACAAACACTGACAATTACAATCCCGCTTCGCAGGATGTAAGAACAGCGAGTGTCCCATCACATTCATTCATTTTTTTTTGACCCGCTTCATCCCATCACAGATTCTTGTAATTGCAGTGATGCTGACGAAAAGGATAGAATGTCCACAGATGGAGTGAACGAGCCTATGAATGTAGAAGGAGCGTCAGTGAGTCTTTACAGGGACATGTTGTTAACACAGAACACGCTGTCCACCACACGACCTTCCTCGTAGGGGAGTAGCTCACCCATCTTTGACCTCCATCCTCTCGTCTCCTCTCACATCTCGCGATCAAAGAGGGAGCAGCGGGGTTGGTCATACAGTAGTGCGTCACCTGACGGGGGGTGGGTGGGCGGGGCATTGTCATGGGTAGAATAAATAAATAAATAAATAAATAAATAAATAAATAAATAGGACGTCCATCCTGTGACAACGCCGCCATCCACACAGACCGGGAGAAGCGCACATCGCCGGGGCTTGCTGGGTGACGGTGGGCCGCAGCAGAGAGGACGCGTCCAGGAGGGGAGCAGGAGGCACGAACCGCTGCACCGGGTGGGGGGCTACGATGATGATGATGATGATGATGATGATGATGATGAAGATGAAGATGCCAACCAGGGTCTGATGTTTGTGTGCACGCCCCGCTGACACACAGGAACTGATAGTGAGGATTATCCAGGAGGCTGGAGGAGGGAAGGGGGGGAGGCAGAGCATCCTCTGGTGAACACTGGTCTGTGCGGAGCGACAAAGACCGCGACACAAATCTACAAATAACGAGAAATTCAAATATTAAAAGTCGGCTCAGAATTTGCAAATCATAATCAAGGAAGAGGAGAGAAAAAAAAAAAGGCGTGAATCTAAAACAATCTAGTGGGAAACTGGCTCATCCGTTATCCATCCAGCGTTTCTCTCCCCGTGCTGCTTTTGTGACCATCTGGGATTACTGAGGACCATCGTTCATTGGGGACGGAGGATCGCATTGGGCGCTTGAAAGTCGAGGTTGATACCCACGGCTTGAAGATGTCGGGTCAGACGCTGACGGACCGCATCGCCGCGGCGCAGTACACCCTGACCGGATCCGACGTGTCCCGGGCGGTGTGTAAAGCCACCACACACGAGCAGACCCCACCAAAGAAGAAACACATGGAATGTGAGTTTAATCTATCTATCTATCTATCTATCTATCTATCTATCTATCTATCTATCTATCTATCTATCTATCTATCTATCTATCTATCTATCTATCTATCTATCTATCTATCTATCTATCTATCTATCTATCTATCTATCTATCTATCTATCTATCTATCTATCTATCTATCTATCTATCTATCTATCAGCATCATCCATCCATCCATCCATGCATCCATCCTCCTCATGTAGGCCAAGTACCATGATGGTTGACCCCCCCCCCCACCCCCCCACCCCTTTCCGTCCAACAGGAGTTCTTCATCTACTTCCTGCTGTCAGCCTTCTTTCATTGTGCCAGCCATGGTGTAGAAGCAGAGAACAGCCACAAAGTCTTCAAACAGACACCCCAGCCCTGCTGCCTGCAGGCTCCAGGGCTGGTGAATGCATAATTAAAAAGGTTGACAGTGGTAGTATAACCACTAAACGTGCAGGCCCATCAGGAGACTCTTGTCCACCACGGTAGAGCAAAAAGTTGTCTAGCATGTCAGCAAACAGGGAGGAAAAAGGTGGAGTATATGTGTCTGAGGCCTTAAAGGAATGTGGACAGGGCCCTTAAAGTATTTGTAAAGGGCCTGAAGCAAACATTACCCCGAGACAAGCAGCAAACAGCTCACAAGTACCGCCCTGATGGATTAATTGTCATATTGCAGTGAGATCATTCACACTGATTCAGACTGAACACCACAACCACCACGTCTGACAGTGAATTGTAGGGGAGGTGATGTTCAGAGAGGAGAACAGGATGGACCACCAGAGTCTGGAAGCTGCATCCTTCAAAATGGAACTGGAAGGGGAGCATAGATTTTCTGAGATCCCTGCGCACACACACATCCATGAACGTTGTACTGACCTTACATTTACCTCGCCAACCTTTTGAATTTATTACCTCAGCAAAGAAGGTTTGGTCTGTCTGTTTGTTTGTTTGCATGTTTAAGAAAAAGTGGGATGGATGGATATCCATGAATGTTAAGTGGAAGGATGGTGCAGGAAAAGAGCAGATTTCATTTAAATATTGTCCCTGTTCCACCACAACTGATCTGCACACACACTTTGTGTAGGAGTAGGGCATTGGTGGACAAGTCAGATAATTCAACCTTGGCAGAGGTTTATGTTTAAAGATTGCCATTTTATTTTGGTATTGATTCAATTGGATAGATGTTCCCTTCATGGAAATCAATCTTGGAATATAAAGGCAAAGTGGACTAATGCTTGGCTGTCAGCATTAGATAGTCCAGTGACACTCGGGACATTGCACCCATCCTCGTGGAGCTCATCTCTATTTATTCTGTTAAGGACAAATAATGAAGCAGAGCGTCGACATAAAGCAGCAAATGAGCTTCATAAAAAAATATTTGACACAGAACATAAACATCCTTCCAGTAAAGAAATGGGAAGAAAGCTGAATGTTTGTCATTGGTTGATGACTATTTGACAAGAGTTGTTCCATCTCTGAGGAAATGCGCTGCTTTGGTTTGAGTTCATGTTGTAAAGCTAAACCAATTGATGAAATCCATCATTCTGTCTCTTCAAGTCCAGACAAGACAGTAAAGTGAAAGATGAACAGGCTTAAATCATACCACTAAAAAACCCCCCCCCCAATATTATGTTGACACTGTCCCATCATGAGTAGAGGAAGTGTCCTTCACTTGCTTTCCCTCTTCCCCTCAAAAGACATGAAAAAATAAGAATAAAAACAGTTTCATCTGATACAGTCTGAGTGATGGTCTGGAAATCTCACGTACGCGCTGCACAACCTCATCTTATCATAGTGTTTTATGAAATCTCTTCAACTACTTATTCTTTCGTGTTATGGTTAAAATGAGATCATGTGACCATCAATGAAATAGCAAACCCTTTGTGACTAAATAACATGTTGCTCACCTTTTAAAGGTGAGCAACCTTTTTTTTTATATATAAAATTTTTTTTAAAAATGACAAAATGGAAATGTGCAAAAACAACATCTGAATTGGTCAAAATCATCTGAAGGCAGCTGAACTGACCTTTAACCCCAGCGTCTTGAATCACCTGACCTCTTCTGTTCCGACTGGTGTATTGCAGTATTGATCAGTCGTATGTAACATGTTTGCATTCTTATTCAAATAATCGAAGCTGATAGCATTTCAATCTTTCCAAACACGTCTGTATAGACTGATATTAGCTCCTAATCTAATCTAATTTAAATTGATGGATTAGGAATCACAGTATTTACCACCGTCTTGAATGCGTCTTTGCTCCAGTGTGATTAACAACCAACACTGTTATCGCTCGCAAGAAAATATTTGAATATGAATATGAGAATGCTTTTGAGCAACTACCTCAAGATAATTTTGTGACATTTAGGCCAGTTTCAGTGATTTATTGTTCATTACTTATCCTTTCTGACCCGAGCAACTCTTATTTCAAACTTGTTTTAAAGCTAAATAGAGACAATAAAACTGTAAATGCCATGAATGCAATAATTACATATTTGTGAACCTTTTTGTTCTTTACACCTGCAGCTAGAATTGACTCATTCTTCTAAATAAATGGGGAAACATTTAATCAAACAATTCCTCCTCGAGTCAACCGACACACATTCATTTGTTAAACTAACTACAGACGGGTTTAACCTCAAATCCTGTTCACCAGGACTTAGTATAGAAGAAAGTCCATATTTTCCTGAACCATCAATCATTCATCTTCCTCATTATCCTCCTTTCCCACTCCAGATATTCTCACGTAATGTTGATGGTAATGGGTAATTTATGCTGTTTTGTCATACCTACGTATATTCAACTGCAATGGATTTAACATCTTTGCCTATTATGTACACTATTTACTACCAAGAGGCTGGAAAAATGGTATTGATTACAATCTTACTCCTTATTCAGTTTGTATTTTATGAGTTTTGGTTGCTCTAGGCTGAAAGAGTAATTAAGCTCTGAACTGACTGGTTGATCCATCCATCAAATGATATTACTGATTCATTTGATCAGTCTTGTCTAAACAATTGTGTCCATGAAACAAAGATTAAACTCTGCTAGTACGTTGAAACATGTTCAAATGCAGCTTGAAGATTCACGCATGATGGTCCTAAATCCAGGAACATTTAGCCAGAAATGTGTCCACAGCCTAAATAATAACCTACTATTCACTGTGAGCCAAATATGAACTAATCTGTACCTCAGTTGATCCAATTTAAGGGACATCCAGCTTTAAGCTCCTCATACTGTGACCCCGAAGCCACAGACCGACATAAAAATGAGGAATTCAGGCATCACAGAGCTTTCAGCCTCAGTCAGTTCTTTCAACTCTTCAAGTATCGAAAGTACTATAAGTAAAAAATATTATAAAGTCTGGGTTGTCCTGTTTAAAAAGTATCTACATCTGTTTAAAACTATTCCAGGTCGCTCTTGTCCAGGCAGCTAGTTTGATACCCCACAATTTACCAGCTATGAAGAGAAGTGAGTGAGTTTATTTATGATTTGAGATAATTCCCTGTGACCAAATGGTTTGAGTCGTCAGACCATAAACTGCTGACTCTACTGTCAAGTAGAGAACATGATCCTGGTTAGAACACCTTGAGAGACTTTAGGAGTTTTGGCAGAATACATTTTCTATTTATTTTGCGATCCTGACAGATGCCTGTGATACCAATCGGACGCCGGCTGTAGTCTTAAAAGATTAAAGCTGAGGCGGTGCAGATTGCTTGACACCCCTCATGGCTTGATTGTGTCTTACAGTAGGCTCTTGATGGAGCAGAGGATAATTCAGGATACTTTCTGTGGACAAACAAGACCAACGCTGAGAGGATTGGTTTTCTGACGGCTTGATGGACGCAGTTACTAAAGCACCATCTCCACATTCAAAACAAATTTAGAGGAGTTTTAGCAAAGTGGAAGATTGACAATTAATAAAAATAGTTTGTCAATTTAGGTTTCACATCAAAAAGCACTTTAGAAAAACGCTTCAGACCAGAGCCGATGACTGTTTTTATACATGAATAAAAACTAATACAACATGTTGAAGCAGAAATATGTTGTTGGCTCCCTGATGGTGCAGCAGTACAGACCGTTAACACCCCCCTCCATGTTAACAGATGGGTCTGAGCGCTTCAAGTCTAATGTTTTGTAATGTGTTTATTGTGAATTAACACCATGATTGACAGCAGAGCTCTGACTCAGTTGGGCGGGCCTATGGGCGGAGCCGGGACATATCCTGTTGTATGTCAACATCATTCTTGATCCAAACGGCGTGCAATCATATCCAGGATGTTCTGGCAAAATTTTAACATAATTGCAGACAGTAGAGAACCTTTGTTCATAAAGTAGAGTAGAGTAGAACTTTATTGATCCCTTAAGGAGGTTCCGTCAGGGAAATTAACTTCTCCGTCGCACCACACACATCAATAAATCTATACCAGTGCTTACGCCTGAAACTATGTCCATGTATGTTCGTAAGTGTATTATTTTTGTTGTCGCCATGAACATTTTGAGGAGGGTTTTCTTCTATTCAGGAACTTCTGTCATCTTGATTTCCTTCGTTTCTATGGTTGCCAGGTAAATATAGCTTGAGTGATCTGAGATGAGGGTAACTCAAAACATGTTCAATATTTTTTCACAAATGAAAGTTCATCTCCCACATACTTGAGAGATGCATTTTGATATGTGGAGAATTTTGAGCGTTTTATTAAATCGTTTTTCAATCTCGAAAATTCAACAGCGGTGAAAAGGAACAGGAACAGCCTCATTGACTTGGCTCCTACGGGTTTTTGACAGGACATCTTGAGTGTTTCAGGCTTTCTGATTATTAATTTAATGATTTAGGTATAGACATTAATTTGTTTGTTAACAAGGATGCTCTACAGGAAATCTTTCATAGCAGACCTCATTAGGCACAGAATACCAGTCTCTTTAGCAATAGTGTGTAGATCTTGCTATTTTAACTCTGATATTAATGGGAAAATATATGTATACAGTATTTGCACTGAATATTCAGTAATCTTGGTTTTACTAACTTCTATTAGTGCTGAATATTTGACACGGACCATCTTTAATTTGTGATGACAACGTGAGTTAAATGTTCTTTTTTTTCAAAGTCTCACTTTTGAATTGTGCTGTTTGCATCAGTGTGACCACCTGGCATCCTGGCAACCGCACAAGTCACGAGTTTAAGATAGTGAGAGGAATGGCACATGTAGGCCTTGTTCGCTGATGATTTAGTGATCAGGATTGTTTCAAGGATTCCGCTTTCTGGATTGTACTGGATTGAAGAGACATCCGGGAAATTCATTAGTTGCCTGTGTACCCCTTTTTGCATTTCTCCACGTCATTCAGCTGCAGATGAATAGTCACTGTCCTCAGAAGGGGCCATTTTGTTATTACTGCTACCACGAGGCAACTGCTTGACAAGCGGAAGCTTTCAATGAATACTTGAAGGTAGCATTTTTGTGACTGGTTAGAATAACAACCGAGCTGCTTCTCAGTGTGAACCCAAAGGACCTGGAGCATTAGATCAGGGGACACGCAGAGAATCTGCAGATTATGTAAAAGGTTTTGAATGAATGCCAAATGAAAATGTCTGTTTAGTAACAGAGGCCTGACACTGATCTAATTTATCTACTGCAACTCTTGAAGCTCTGACTTTCAAATGAGTTCTCTGTTAATGGAATGAAATTATTTATTGGAGAAAGCAATAAACACTCACTTTTTTTCTCTTGGTTACATCCATGTATGTTTAAACCATGGCCATATTCATCACAACGACCTTGATTATCCTTTGATATCATGTCTGTGTTTGGAGTAATAATTATCACCAGCTCTACTGCTCTATATCTCGTCATTCTAGTCATGTGAGCGTGACCTGCAGTCTGTGAGTATGTGTGTCGCGTGAGGGTGGGGTGGAAGACAAGAGTGTGAGGGGTGATGAAGCATGAACAGCTTGCTGGCTTCCTTTTGGTTACTAAGGTGTTGTTTCCCTGACAGTCTCCATCAATGTGTGAATTGTATGGAGGGAAGCAGAGGTTGAAGTCTCTTCACAGAACTTGACAGTTTTCTCTTCATCATATTTCAATGCTAAATAATAAATTGTAGCCAGTTGGAGATTTTTAATATTAGCTTAGCCACTTAGCAAAAAATACTGGAAATTATGAAGTTGGCACCATCCAAAGGTAATTGTCTGCCAGCAAGTCTCAAGCTCAGTGACTATCATTATTCTATTCGTCAGTTGTATAAAAGCAGCATTCATTCATTCATTCACAAATCCAGATTTGATGGTTCCCCGTTTCTGTATTATCATTCCAATCAAGAAAAATGTAAATGAAGCAAAGTTAGCTGTGTATGCATACGTGATTGGTGGTCAGACTCTTCTGGTGGGTGTGATTGAAGACCATCTATCCTGAGCAGCAGCAAGAGAGATCCTTCCATTATACTGGTGGTGGTGGTGGTGGTGGTGGTGGTGGCTGATGACTCAGCAGAAACGGATTATGCTAATGAAATAATGAAATTGGAGAATTCTGGAAGACTGCGTGTAATGGAGAGGTAAAATATATACATAACAGCTGCAAGAAAGAACAAGAACCAATGCAGTCACATGCTGCAACATCCCGACACCCTTGAATCCAAAATTTTAACTTAACCTACTTGCATTGGTCAAAGATCAAAGCTAGGGCTTTATGGATCAAAGCACTAGCTTTGATCTACAGCTAGGGCACAATTAGCTTAGCATAGAGACTGAAATGGGGGACCAGTTTGGATGTCTGTATCAAAACGCAATTTGTTATCGCTACCCTTGTGTTTTTATAGATCACTGTTATTAGAGAGCCTCACACGTGCTGTCTTGCTGTTCCCTCTGCGTTCAGTCTCACAGTTCAACTTGTAGCTCAATGCTGTATTTGACAGACAGTCATTGGAGTCCGGAAAATTGTGCATCTTCCAAATTGTCAAAACATTCTTTTAGAGTCGATCAAGATGGCTTTGGCAACTATTGCAGATGTGAATATCAGCAGAAAGACAACCCTTTAAAGTAGACGCAGTATACCCTCATCAGCATCTTTTTGGTTCTGATGTTATTTTCCTTACCAGACGGGGTGTTGAAATTTTTAAATGTTCCCTGGAAGCAGTAGCTGAAGCTGGTGTGCTCACATCCTGTCAATCTGGACAGACTGTGGCAGATAAGCCTCAACTAGATTCAGACAGTCTCCACTACTAGCACAAGCAAAATATTGATAATGAAATTTAATCTCGGAATCCCAGAAGAATATGTCTGAGAAACATCTAACTGTTGTCAAGAGAAAACAAGAGCACCTCCACTTGCTGACTTCAGTGAGTTTTGACTAATGATGCAGATGGGACTAGATTCCAGTGTTTTAACAGTCAGCTAAAACATCTTGTACCATCTTAAAAAAAATGTCTCACACTTTTGGTTGTAACACCTCACTTCAGTAAATTTAAAAGTAAAATTCAGACCAGTATCATCAATCAGAAATAATCTGTTTCTGCTGTAGAACCATTGCTGAAATTCTGAAAGAAAAAATGACCTCATCTGCTTTGAAAAGCATCGGGCAGGACATGTGCTGTAGTTTAAGCGTGAGTCAATCATAACGATATATGAGGAGGAAAAAAAGAGCATCCTCCAGCCTTTCAGATCCCTCGGACGGTCTTCAAACATCTCCCCTTGTTGTTTGCGCATCTCCACCCACTCTCTGCTCTTTTCTTTCGTTCTTACTCTATAATGATTCTGTGCAGTGTTCACCCAGAGGCGAGTGAGCCGAGGAATGTGAAAGGAGAGCGCACCACACACTGCAGTGATGATCTCACAGTGGGGATCCTTTCGAGTCCAGAATGCCTCTGTAATGTCAAGCACTGTGTGGGAGGTGACTGTCCTACCAAACAGTGTGTGTCCAGATTAATGAGCTGGGACCAGGATTCCCCATCCAGCTACTTTCAAACTCTTAGACACTAAATATGAGCAACCATCTCAAAATGATTTACTGCTCTTTTCTTAATACCTCCCACCTCTCTGTCCTTTTTCTGATGTTTGATGGAGGTCGCCGTGCCCTTGAGCCAGCTAGTCTGAGCATAAAGCATGAAAGTTACAGTACAGTTGTATCTGTGTGGGGAATTCAGTGCACTTAATGGGCAGACTGTGCATTCAGAGGCTTGCTTGAGGCAGCAGGTAGGTAAGAAGTTTATTCTATACAGGTAGGCAGCAGCAGCAGCAGTATTTCAAGCAGCTCAAACACTGAAGCACCATGTCTATAACCAGGCTGCACATCAATAATGCATAGAGGATTGGGTTGCCTGATGTTCATTGCTCTGTCTGACTCTTGTGTTTACCTCAGGATGTGAAAAAAAGCGTCACACCTACTGAATTATCAGATACTGTATAAGACCCAGTGGGAATATTTAGTGTTACATATAGTACATGCTGCATATATGCTGTCATATTCTACGCAAGGAAGTAGGAACCAAACAAAAATCAGAACAAGGATGAAGATATTAACCCTACATAAACAGTAAGGTAATCTTTTAACCATACAAACGTATATAGTTAGTGACCTAATATTAATTATTCCCTGCCAACACCACATCACTCTTCATCGTTCTTCGGCCTTGCGAAGACCTTTTAGTGCACACAGATTGAGGGTTTTCTCTTGCAGAAGACGACGATTTAGAAAATAAATTGCTCCAAGAGCATTATTTGTCTGAACAAACACAGAGGATATCCGTCTCTATCGCTTTCCTTGGAGCGTAAACACACAAGCAACAAGCTGGAGACTTTTATTTGAATAGGAAGGCAAAAAAGCCTCCCGGGAGAAGAACAACTAACAAGGGATGGAAGGAGCCAGGAAGGACAAAATGAATGGATGCTAAAGGAAATGTTAGACGGCTGATAGTCATGGAGAAAATACATTAGCTGTAATTTGGCCGTACTTTAACTGGACTACTGTTTTTACTGGAAGTGCAAGAGTGTCTCGGCTCAGTAAAAGATTTACATTGACAAAAAGTCAACCCAGTATTATGAATCAGCTTTTACTGATTTCCTTCAAAATAAAACACCAGTATAATCACCATTTATAAGAGCTACGCAGTATATCTTTTTTCTACATAATGAGCCAATGCTTGTATATACATTCTTAAAAATCCAATAAAATCTTCCCTTGCTTTTCCCCAGCAGTGTGTGTGTGTCATGCAGTCATGCACACTGTATGTGCAGCGGTGCAGCCATGATTGGTGGTTCACCTTCAGGTGTCCTCGTCCTCAGTCGCTTTGATATGAGCTACTTTACTGATTTATAATCCAGCAGAACTGAAGAAGAAAGAAAAAAAGTCAGTTATATCTTCTAATCAATCAGTAAATGAATGTGACTCAGATTAAACACACCCTACCTTCGACGAATTATGCACATATAATGATCGAAAGCTTTTGTAACCCTGAGTTACATCACAGCTAATGAAGTGTTACCATCAGCTGAGTGAAATACCACTAAATGCCGGAGTGTCTTCGTGACGACGGTGCTGCTATCTGTGTCGACCAGCACTGGTGTCAGCTTTGTGTCGGATGCCAGCTTTTTCCCAGCCATCACTTCCAGTCTTCACAGTGTCAGGATCCCAATGGCTCCCTCTTTGTTTGGCTGCCACACAACATTGGTGCTATGGTATGCTGGGACAGAGTGCATTCTGGGTATGTTTCTCCCCCTGAATGTTCCTTGAGGGTGAGAGGAGCTATAAATAAACACTGTGCTTTCATGGTGCGTTCATGTGTGGCTCAACGAGGCATTACTCATGCAGAATGGCTCCGCTCATAACATTCCTACTGTCTACACGTCACCTGTTTAACACCGATTCTATCAAATCTGCATAACGTATTTAAATGTCTCTACAGGAAGTCATTGTTGAATCTTTTACCAGTTTTAAGACTCGGGTAAACCTGGTTCTTCTGGATGACTGTGATCACGACGTGGCTGTACCTAAAAACATGATTTCAAAAGGATTTCACTTCATCCTTGAAACCCCTGCAAACCTAAGAGCCTGCTACCTTGGAAACCACTCTGACAGGGCCCTATTTGGTAATTCGTAAAAATCCGTTTGTAAAATATAGGAGGATGTTTCATGTTTGTCATGCAGCCTTGGTTAAGTGTGGTCTGCTGTCCGTGCATGCTTTTCAGTACCTTCGGTTGTACTCACACACGATAAATGTGATATTGTTTGCAGTTATTGATATGTTAGAGGACGCCATTTGAAATTGGAGCCCTGTCATTTGTGTGTTTTTTGTTGAAGGGTATCCTGGTGTGGGAATCGGGTGACACTGTGGGCAGAAGGACCCACAGGTCGCCTGCTGAAGGGAACTACCTCACTGGATGAGTCTGTCATTATTGTAAAATTATCATAAAACCTATGAGTAGGTTTTACCTCCCACACTGTGTGTGACACTCAGCTTAAGCTGATAGGTTTCTTCTGACAACGTAAAGAAACAGTCACAGCTGCATACGGTTGTAGTAGAGAACTTGAGTAATTTTCCTCAAACAGCTAGATACTGAATAGATTCAAGCAAATCAGATCGAATCAGTAAGAAGCACCCATTCTTATTAGCAAACCTCTGTTGACGGTGCTATAGAAACAGATCTTTATCATTATTATCAAGTTATACCAGGAACAATTGAACTATTAGAGCATTATAATGAATGAATTAATGGCGAGCCAGTAACCACTGACAGCTAGTCTGTGCTCACCGGCTACAGCTTCGTTCCAGCAAACTGAAGAAGTGAAGCCTGCTGACGGAGTTATCTCTCTGTTCTGACACAACTCATTTTGTATCTCTCCCCTACATCTGCTCTGGAAGTGATTAAGTAGTGATGCTTTAACAATAAGTAACACATACCTTCATTACATTAAATGTGACATTTATTTATTACCTTGCAGCACTATAACAAGACTATTAATCAAGAAATCATTCATCAACTTTCCAATTAAAAGGTCTTTTTTTGTGCTTTTCACACATGTATGTACTGTATGTACATGTGTATGTAAATCTGATGATAGAAGATGAAGCTGTTGGTTACAGAAAATTCAATCAGGAAAGCCAAGAGGTTGGAGGAAACACAAATGTTTATTACATCAAATGATATGTGATTACTAGCGCGGTGAAAAGTCTTTGGCTTCAGAAGGTAAATGATAATTAATCTCTTCAGGTATACCGAACAGCAGCAAGATATATACTGCATGCCCAATTGGAGTCCACCTACTGGTGGTGGTGGCTGATAAACCGGGTGAACCAGATGAATGATGAAATCGGTAAGACTCGGTGGTGATGGGGAGGAGAAGGGAAAGAAAGTGTAAAGACAGCAGCAAAGCGATAATTAATTTTCTGTACTCTGGGACAGACGTGACTAGCAACTGAAGAATAAGACTGAGCATGCATGAGAGGTGTAAATCACAGTGTGGCATGAAAAATAGTGTCAGCTGCACCATGTTAGTTGAGAACCTTGTTTCAGAATCACATCATGCAGCACCTTTGCTTTCATCAGACAGAATATTGATTCACGTGTGGTTTATGTACGAGTGGGATAATGGTTTGCAAATGCGCACTACATTGTTTGGATGATGGGTCTCCTTTCCCCTTGTCTTTCCTTCCTCTCATTATGTAACCACAAACATGCTGTAGAGGATGTGAACATGTCACACCAACGGGTCGCCTCTCTTTGCTTGCTACGTTTGCACGGAGACGGCTCGGGCGCCGTGGTTTAAAATTAGAGCAGCAGAGGATGTGCAAACATGTATCTGTGTCATCACGTGCTGCACAAGAAATGTGTTGAATAGTTTAGAGGCTCTTGCTTCTTCTTGTCATGAATAACCTTATGCAACAGCTACAAATCCTCAGCGTTTAAAAGAAAGTCATGCTGTTATCGAGGACCTCAAATTTTGTTGTTGCACATGATGGATAGCCTCATGTTTGAGCAGCAGTTCTGACCAGGATGTATTTCATAATTATATTTGATGTATTTTTTACTTTTCTATACATATTATTGACCTGTGCCCCACATTGCAGATAAGCAGCCTCTAGAAGATGAATATCTTTTTGAGATCCCACATAAAATGCTGCATAGAGGCCACTAGAAGCTTTTAATGTTGTTTTGACTTTGTTTTTTGTTTTTTTTGAAGATACTAAAGCTCTCATTACATCCGCATCACGATGGACCTGAGTTCAGTGTCATGTGGTGTAATCACCAGCTGATGTCTAGAAACCCTCACAGCAGAAAGACGCAGCGGCTCAATGCCACCCCTTCAGTATGGTGGCTCTCACCAAATCCACATTATCATAGTTAGGCATGTGGCCTTTATTGCAGCAGATGGTCAACCACTGGGTTCTTGGTTTGAATCCCTTATTCTTTTTATGCTCTGCACAAAAAAATTCACCTCACTTTCGGGTGAATCAGTGGTCGTTATTTGACTTATTTGACTAAATCTGACAGTGTCATGAGATGGTAATGCTCGAAGTAGCTCTCCTTCTTTTGGGACTGAGTAGTCTTCTGTCCACTCAAGGGTAATGTAAAATGCTGTAAACAGAATATTAACATTAATATGATTCATTAACATTAATATGATTCAACAGATGTTCATTTACACATCCAGCAGACTAACATTGGAGGGCTCATCAGCTGCTGAGGTGTTGTTTTATGAAAAATATCTAGACATCATGCATGATGGGTCACGGGTTGGAACTGTCAAAGTTGCTGTAAGCGTCTTTATGGGACACATTTAAAGGAGCGTTTGAAATGCAATGTCCTTTAGTGGCACATTTGGTTTTCAAGTACGGCCTTTGAAGGATGCAGCCCCTGAATTGAGACACAGCTGCAATCATTTCATCAATTCTTCATCTTTACAACAAAGGGGCTGTGGCATCAAATTCACTTCAGCCTATTTGAAGTTTCCCCATCTATATAAAAATTCAAGTTGATATCACTGGAGCATTGTTATTCTTCATCTTATTCTCCATCATCCACCCATCCTCCATCATTAAGAATGCTCTGAAATTTATTTATCCCCTTTTTGTATGCATGGGGATATGCAAGTAATTATTAGTGTGACACTGTGTGCTCACACTTAACAAGGGCCACATAGCGAGCTGTGTCTTACTCGCCTTCACACTTATGAATAATTGAGAAGAAAGTTGGTGGGAGACGATGAGTCAGGAGCTGCTGCTGAATGCTGTTCTGCATCTCAATCAGAGCCGAGCCTCTCAGCCGCTCTCTGCTCACGACAGCGGTGTTCTGATCCGCTGCATTTTGCAGCATTTCCACACGTTGTCAAGCACACCGATCACACCAGTTCATGTGAACAGATCTAAATGATCCATTTACAAAACATCCTCCTGTATCCAGTGTTTATTGTGAGCAACAGTCATCAACAGACGTGACCAGAAAAAGAAACGTCAGGTGCAGAGCAGAAGTGATGAGAAATAAATGTTGTAAAATGATGCATTAATGTTATTACCGAATTCTCATGAGCACAGCAGTTTAAAGAAAAGTGTTTATGCAGATTGTAGACGAATCAGAGATAGGGATGAAAAGCATATGATAATGAAAGCAGCTGACTCATCAGTCCTGTAGGGTTTATCCCTTTCTCTGTGTGCATACATGCATACATGTGCATGCATGTGTTGTGTTACTGCACAGGAATCATCACTGCATGACGGAGGCAGCTAAATTGCTAACGGTCTTGTAGCGTGACTGCCAAAGCAAAGTGACCTTGAGCACATGTTCATACAGTGGAATAGAAAACTGTTTTCTAAACCTCAGTTGGTTGCTGTTGATGCCTAATGCACAATGCATTCTCACTGCATTCAAATCTTTGGTCAGTTTAATGACTCACATATTTTCTAATTACCCTATTTTGTATTTAACCAAGTCTGTTTGTTGCTACTGACGATGTAAAGCCTTTAAAAAGAAGCACAGAATGAGTTTAAAGAATAAAAAAAAAATTAGACACAGCCAAGTAGACAGCCAATTCCAAAGCTGAAGTAAATGATGCATTTCTTAGTAATATATTTATCTACAGAGTAATTCACATTTGATTCTTCAAGCATTTACAGCGAGCTTATTGGTGAGCTTATTCTCAGGGTAATAACTGTTCATATGTCCCACGGGTCTGGCTAAGACACACGCGGAAACACATCAGTGTCAATCGTGGACCACATACAGTATGGTTGTTCACATGTACAACTAAGAGACAAAAGTTTGTGTCCCACATCAAACAAAGTGTCACAGAGCCTTCCCTGAAATTCTCCTTTGGATCTTGTGCCAAGGAGGATTCGACTGAATTTTTAGGTGGATGCAGGTATAGACAGGTTCTGGCTCACTTTCATCAACATTGTGAGAGAGGGCCTTTTAAGACCTTATTCAGACACAAACCTAGAAAATGGTTTTTGATTGGTCATATTTCGGTGACATTGGCGTTGGAAGAGATATTCTCTGGTCAGAAATCCTCCCTGATTGATGCAAACTGGCATTTAGTCTATTTTAGCCAGAGAGGAAAATTCAATAGACACCTCTCAGCGCCGTCTCAATGCACAGATTTGACACCATTAATGAATAGTTGGACTGGATAATGGTTCCTCTGTGTCCGACTTGCTCAGCTGAATTAAAGCTTTCAAAATGATGCTATTTGTTTTTTCTTTCTTCATCTGTCCATCACAGACTCTACATACTGTACATACTGATTCCCCACTCTGTCTACTGCTCTTTAATGGTTTCTACTCACCTTTGAGATGTAGCTGGGCCTTTTAAATGATAAAGACTCCAACATATTTACCAGGTAGTCAGTTTTAGTGTCAGAGTTTTTCCATTAAAAACATGTATTACAATGTAAGGAAACAAACTAATTCCAGACTCATAACAAAGAGCAGTTCAGAGATTTAACAATCAGGAAAGTCAGGAAATGACAACCCAAGGTAAAGAACCGTGACAACATGTCTGCTGCAGGTGAGCTGCTGAGAGAAGCAAACCAGCGTGAGTTTAGATCAATACAAAGCAGAATAATAAATTAGCAAACGCTAAAGTAGAGTCGTCCATTTGAGCTGTTGGAGTTAGAAGTGCTGATGCTGGCATGTTGGTTAGCTTCAGGACGACCACAGTGTACATTTACAAATAGAAAACTGCATATGTGGGAGTTGTTTAATATACGTTAAGACTTTTATTTTCAAAGTACAATGATCCACTTTGCTTATACAATATAGTCAGTTAAGAGGCGATGATGTGACACATCTCTGAATTACATAAAGTCTTATTTCTGAGCCACTCCTGACCAGGAAGCTGCCCTGCTCCAACCTTTGTTTCTTCCTTTAACATTGCTGCTCTGTCGGATTGTAAAACGTCTGATTCATATTGCAGTGTCTTCCACTCTTTTGGTTCGCCTCATCTTTCCGCTGTGGAATATTCTCTCTGTGCTGGAATTGTTGCCTGGCTGCAGGAGCCACAATGAAGTGAGAGCCAGAATGACTCAGACCTTGCAATAGTGGCAATGATGTGAATCATTTATCTAAATGCATTCCATTAAGATGGCAAGTGGCAGCTTCCTGAGGGGTGTGTTGATGAATACTAGCTCTCCTTAGTTGCAGAGGTTGGTTTTTGCCTGTTAAATACACGTCTGATTCATATAACTAGAGAGATTTTGGACAAAATAGCTAGTCTAACAGGCAATGAAACCAAATCCAATGAGGACAAGAGGTTTTAAGACAGGTTGATGAAGAAATAATTCAGGCAAAGTATTATTTTTAATCTGCAGGTGGCATTTGAAGGAACGTAGCTCAGAGGATTACACACCACAATTTGAAATCACAATTAGGATGCAGGAGACTGTGGCTGTGAGACGCAGCAACGCCCAAACCCAGAATCCCTGCATCGCCTCTAGCACACTCTCCCCCATCTGTCTCCCCCTCACACACTCCCTGCTGTAGTTCATGATGCCATTACTTGAATAAAAAGCTGTCAGGACAGGCTGTACCTGTTATCTACTGTCTGACCTGACATGTTGATCCCCTCCCCAACGCCCTCCCCAGTCCTTATCCAGGCCACCCAGGAGACCAACGTGAACGTCCCCCAGATGGCTGACACACTGATGGAGAGGGCCGGCAATGCCAGCTGGGTGGTGGTGTTCAAGGCCCTGATCACCACACACCACCTCATGGTGCATGGCAACGAGGTAAGGTTGTAGCATTGTGTTTACACACACCCTCGCGCTGTTGTCCGTAATGTGTGGTAAAATGTAGTCAATAGAATTGAGTGTGTAATTATCCTCTCTTGAGCAAGACATTACCGTTTATTTGATGGGCTGACTGCCGTAGTGTGATCGTATGTCCCAGCAGGGATGTAAAGAAGGACAGTGCTGTCAGAACATCAATTGGGTCAGGGGGGTCAGGCCCGACCAGACGGTCCCCTAGCTAATTCCATGACAACTGTTGGAGTGGATAACAAGAGGACACTCAAGACGTTAACACAGTCCTCTTGATCGACCACCAGCCTGGTCCACAAATTAAACGTCAGTCACAGGAGAAGGGTTCTTCTTCACATGATATCACCCAGCATCATCTTCTTTTCTATTCAATCTGTTAAATACGCCGCAGGAAAACGACAACGTTTCACCGGATTGTCTTACCAGTCATTGTCGACTGACTGCAAAATATACCAAACACTCCAGGATCAAGGATTCGAACCCAAGACATTCTTGCTTTGAGGCAACAGTGATCCTTACTTTACCACCCACTCCTGTCATTATGGTACCTTATTTTTTTCCCATTTGTGTGATGAAGACCCAAATGGTCACAGAGAGAGGATCATAAACGGGAGAGGTGACATCGTGTTTGACGATGTAATGTACTCCACATATTCACTATCGTCTCTCTCCAAAGACCTACTAGCCGAGGCTTTGCTATTTTTTGCTGCTGATGATGACAGAGGAAGCACCGACTGGAGATAGGATCAAACATGGGGGGGGGGGTGATGTTGGGCTCGTCTCTCTAGGGGCAATTTTCATTCTTAACCACCTGTCATCGCGTTATGTTGTGTTTGTGAAAATGAAGCCACTGAACAAACATTAGCAGCGTTTTCTGTGTGTGCGTGTGTGTGTGTGTGTGTGTACGTGTGTGTGTGAGCTTGCTCTTGCAGGTCTGCAGAAGGAGCGTATTTCTCTTTATTATCCTATAGATCAGATATTCACAGACTCCCACTCACAAAGGCAGCAGCCAAAGACGAGTACAGAAACACACCTCTGATATTTGTTCCTCTTCGCCTCAGAGATTTTCTCAGGTTTGGGCTCGTGTGCTGAAGGTGCTAAACATCAACCGAGATTCCTTTTATTATCATTTCAGATGGAGACATCTGTTTGGAAATTAGCATAAAGATAACAAGTCATGACTGCTGGGATATGAGGAGTTTAATTATTTAGTTAATTTTATTTTGGTTGAGGGCAGTAACTCAGGTTATAGAAAATGGTGTATTATCCTTACAAAGTTAGGAGCACCAAATTGTTTCCCTTCATTGGATCTATGGGCAGAACACCATATTTTGTGCTGTAACACCAGGAAGGGAACTAAAATGGAATTAAACATCTGCGTGTGTGTGTGTGTGTGTGTGTGTGTGTGTGTGTGTGTGTGTGTGTGTGTGTGTGTGTGTGTGTGTGTGTGTGTTTTGTCCCTTTGTGCAGAGATTCCTGCAGTTCCTGGCATCTAGAAACACCTTGTTCAACCTCAGCAACTTCCTGGACAAAACTGGCTCCCATGGTGGGTTGTGTTTCTTCCCTTTCTATAATTTTCCAGGCAGATTCAACCATATACTCTCTTTTTTTTTTTTAATCGGTCCTTTCAGCTATATATTTTTGCCTTTTAAGAAAACTAAGAAGGCTTATTTTAGCGGTTACGTTAGGTGCAGCATCAGAATAAGACCACATGTTACAACCCACAAAACCATTCCTCTATCTGTGCTTCAGCTTTTCAACCCCTTCTTCCCTCAATTAAACCCATCTCCATGGACATTAATGCAATCTCCAATGGTGATAAGCACTGGGAACTGCCTGTTCTGGACATTAAACCAACTAGGGTGATATAATATGTGCTGGGGTTATAAAAGCAGCACACTTTTATAAGACTAAAACCAATAACTCAGTGTCAGATCACATATAACACATCTAAGCATCATAATGATGGGAATCAAACCTTAACTGTCTGTTAAATACGAATCTATTCCAAGGTGTTATGCTTAGCTTAGCACAAAGACTGGAAGCAGACAGATGGTCTGATGCAGCTGGTTACGATTTTGTAGTTTATTTTCACATGTTTTGTTTTTTGATGACTTAAGGTCCATCGATCCACAGGGTCTTACAGGGGGTGGAATATATTATTGGGGTTCCTAAATAAATTACACTTCACGGTGAACATACAAAAAAAATTAGTCATGAAATGGATTTGACAAATGTTTCTTTTGTTAAATATTAAACTTTGGAGATCAGAGGAAGAAGAAAGAATCTGTGAATTTGAATTAGATTGAAATTGGAGTATAATAAAAACTCATCCTCATGTATCAGGACCAGAGACTCTGGATCTGTGAGTGACCGTTGGGTCCTGATGGATGTGGTCTAGTGTAGGTTTATTATGGATTATTTATTTTTTGTGTCTCGGTTTGTCTGTGCTTTATATATTTATATATAATATACAGTTATGTCTCTTTATATATATATATATATATATATATATATATATATATATATACATGTATATATATATATGTATATGTATAATTCCATGAGACATGAGCTATTTAAATGACACAGAAATAGAATAATCATCAGTTTAAACCTATTTGTAGGTGAACTTTTCCTCTTGAAAGACCCAGACTAGCCGCTGCCTTCTCCTACTCAGTTAATTAGCTCTTTGCATAGCTTCATGATCAACATTCAGATAAGACAGTGTTGTCAATGTCCTCATTTAATCTCATCATTAAAATGATAACTCTGTTTCCTAAAATGTTAAACTCCTCTTTCAATCATTATGACTTTTCTACTAATTCCATTATTAGTGTTTTACTTTGGCAAGACAGCTCCATTCATTTATCATCATTTTTAGATACAAGACAAGTTAAAATTTTTAATGAGGCATAGACTGAATTAAAATGGAGACATTAAGAAAATGGAAAAAAAAGACATTTAGAGCATTAAGGGTGGTTAAAATTAAGACAGTAGAATACAGAAAATTAGAAAATTAGACAAATAAATTTAAATGTAAATAAAAGTAGAGCGTAAAAGTGATGCCTGACGGGAGGTTGTAAACCTTTTCCTGATACACTGGCTTGACGTTGGAGGCTGTGTGTGTTTGTCTTCCTCAGGCTACGACATGTCCACCTTCATCAGACGCTACAGCCGCTACTTGAATGAGAAGGCCTTCGCTTACAGACAGATGGCTTTCGACTTTGTCCGAGTCAAGAAAGGGTATTGTTTCACAGGACACTGCACCACTGACTATTCCAGAATTATTATTTATTTTCCACCTTATGAAACTGTTTTCTTAGTTTATATAGAAAAACAGCAAGCGTCCATCTAAATTCCCCTCCACGGCCGTCAGAATAACTCACATCCCGGGGGGTCGCACTCATGCGTGGGACAAACTCAATGACCTCCTGCCTCATGTCGGCTTCACTGAGTAAAAAGTTGAATAAAGAGTGGGTTTGCACTGCTCAGAGTGGACATCTTTATTCTGCAGACATACAAGAGGTCCCTGTGGATGCAAAAACCTGCATTTAAAAACAAATGTGCAGACAATCGAATGAGCAGGTGTTTGACAGTGTGTGGGTTTGAGTCTCGCTGTCTGAGAGCTCCTGCTGTTGAATTCTCACATTTTCCTTTTCTTCCTCCGTGTCAGAGCCGAGGGGGTGATGAGGACCATGACGGTGGAGAAGTTGTTGAAAGGAATGCCCACCTTGCAGAGCCAGATTGACGCACTGCTGGATTTTGATGTGAGTGACACAGGCTAATAGGGTGCAAAGTCACTCTGTAAGGTTATTCATTTGATACTGGTTAAACCACAGGGGCAGCTGGATTTATCAATGTGTTGTGTTGTATTTAGATTAGATTGGGGTTGAATTAAATAATATCTAGAGCCAAAACTGAACTTCAGCGGTGTGGGTTTCAACCATGTATTCCTCAGTGTGCATTACATGAGGATGCATTTCATTAACAGACCTTTTTTTTAATTTATTTTTTAAAATGCTGCTAATAAATCTGTCATTTGAAGCCATTTTGTGTAAAAACTGCTTGTCTCCAAAGTCCGAACTACTCTGTTTGCTTGTATTTGTGTTGGTAGGTTCATGCCAAGGACCTGAACAATGGAGTGATAAACGCTTGCTTTCTTCTACTCTTCAAAGACCTAATCAAGCTATATGCCTGCTACAATGACGGAATCATTAACCTGCTAGGTAGAGAGTCACTCCATCTTTATACTTGATCAATATATACACACATAATGCGCTCTCAGAGGGTGTGGGTGTTATGTGATCTTACATGTTTTAATGTTGTATGCAGGTACTTTATAGGCAATTTGTGTTTTTGAAGATGGATGTTTTGAGCTTTGCTGTGCCGAGTGGTTCATTTGCAGAGACTCTAATTTAGCACCAAAACATGGTTCAACTGCAAATAATCTGAGAACAGGTTTTGTAAAGAAATGGGGGAGCTCCTCTGTGAAACAGTTACATCTGTAAAATGAAAAATATTTGCATGTTTCTGTATTTAGAGCATTGTATTTAGGGATATTTAAATTATATTTAAAGGCCTTTAATATTATTACGACCAAATTTTCGGCAAAAATCAAGAGAGGTATGACTTGTATTTTGTGTATACTTCATACGTATGTAGAGATTCACATTTCACGATCTCTGTTGTTCAGAAAAGTTTTTCCAGATGAAGAGGAGCCAGTGTAAAGATGGGCTGGAGATCTACAAGAGATTCCTGACGCGAATGACTCGGGTTTCAGAATTCTTCAAAATAGCAGAGGTATCCTGGAGAACACAGAGCTGACTGAAGGCAGCTAAATGTCGTACTGCTGTGTAACTTGTTCCATTTCAATTTTACAGCAAGTGGGAATAGACAAAAACGACATACCTGAACTCACTCAGGTAAGAGTTACTGAGGCTCCTCCTCACCTAAAAATATCACCTGTAAATTCCTGTCAATATGTTCTTGTTGAATCTGCTGAGTTTTCCAAACCTGTGTACTAAAACTATACCAGGGTTGTGTTTCTACCTGTTTTCCTACCACATTTTTTCACGCTACTGTGTTCTTCATCATTTAAACACATTGTGATGATAATCAACCATTCGTTTAGTCTCAACATAATGTGTAATGTTCTCCTCTGGCTCTTTGGTCATTGATGGCCCCTAGCCCATTTCTTCATCCACTTGAAGAGATGCAGGTCAATCATTCAGGATGAGCATTTGAAAAATGAGCACAGCACAAAGGGAGGTCAGCAAACTCTGAATTGTCAGAATTGAAGCAAACTGCTGTGCCAGACATTTCTCTGCTGTATGGCACAGCAGCACACAGCAGAGAAATGTTAGTCAGTGCTGTGAAGCTGAATGATGTGTCCCGAAGAGCTGACTGGATAATTAGTGATGAATGGAGCACAGCTTCTGATCAGGAAGTTGTTTTCTGCTGCAAGACTTTATGTCGGACATAGATTTAGGTCAAAACTGTATGAATGTACAGCGGAGTGTCATCAGCATATTGTGCTAACTTTGTGGGATTGCTGTATGGATGACCTGTTTGACAAAACACTGAAATACTGTCATAGTCATGTCTATACCGGATTAAACATGCTGTAGTACATGACAGTTGTATGAAGTGGAGATGGTTGATAAGGTTACGATTTGTCGCAAAGCGTTGCTGAGATTCAAGATTAGTTTGACTCAAGTCCGGCTTGTGTTATGATGGTAATCCAGATTTGTGGCTAATATGTGAGCATTGCATGACAAATCAGGAGAAAAAAAAAACTGAGAGTGACTCTCTGAAGATGAAAACATAAATAATGTTATAATATCCCACTTTTTAAATCTGCACCCAAACTAAATGATAAAATGAAGTGTTTGTTGTGTGTTTCAGTCATTGTGAGCTAACCTAGCTGCTCACTAGCAGTAGGTTTTTATTTAAAGCGCAGAGCTGTTCTGTGGATCTTTAATGTTGTTGATCTTCAGTTACTCTGTGCAGAAAGGTAAAGAAGCATTTTTTCAAAAAAATCAGAAAACGTGTGTTTTATTATTCACGGAATTATTTCAATCCTGAATTCGACTCAGCTTTGCTTCTAAGGTGTTCTGTTTCTCTTCTACATTGGTCGCTCCTTCAGCAAACGAGCAGGATAACGTCATTAATCTCAACACACCGTCCTGCATAGTGAACCCTGGAGGCTGTGACTCCAGCGCTTTGATTCTGTATGGCTGGTAAAAATTGATTAATCTGACCAGGAGTGTAAATCTGTCCCCTAATCCCCCAGACTATGAAGCATTAATCTCATTCTCAGCTATCAGTTCATCTGCCAGCGTCAGCACGTGTGGTTACATCATCATGTACACTTGTGTGCTATTTTTAGAGCGATGACTAGCTGCAGGAAACTCCCTGTGAGTACTGGCAGTCGTACGTGGTCGTATTCTAACCACACACCTGGAGGATGGTTGGGTCACGTCCACATGAGGGCCTGCAGCGGCGTTTACACCGGCCCCTCAGACAGCTGACGCGGATAGATGTCCAAGTATTTCACTAATAGATTTGTTATATCAACCGTTTGTCCAGAGAACAACCATCTTTTCTTTCTTGGTAATGAGGAGAGACCTTTGTAAGTCTCTGGATGATGAATGATCCTCCCGTCTTTGTCATTGTGTAGAAAATAAATTATCATCCCCTTTGCCTTGCTGAGCTCCCAAATTATAAGGAATAATGTAGTGAATTAAATTACATATTATATATTAATAATAGACAGCTTTAAATGGAAAGTGCCTGGAAATTAAGCAGGGAATTATTGGTGTAATAAGCATGCTGGATATTGTGCTATCCTTTGTCTGCTTGTTGGGAGGTGATCCCTTTAAGCCGGGTCGGACATGCAGGTTTGAGTCGCACTGGACTGGAAAATGATTGTCTCAAAAAGCATCGGTATTAAACCTTTTGAACTGTTTCTTATCCCTCTTTGTTTTTTTTGCGTCATCCCCATCAGTGCTTCCATTCCCTTAATTCAAACAAATCAATGTGACAGAATCAAGATGTGCCAATAATGGCATTAATAAATAAGTTAATAGGAATAATAAGGAGCTGACAAAAAAGGTCTGCCTGATCAAAACATATCGTAGGCCTGAGACACCATTCAGTCATTGATAAGTGGGAAATATAAACTGATCAGTCCTCTGCAGGCTTTGTCAGAGGGTTTATTTGTGTTTTCCGTGAAAGCAGCCACATGAATACATTTAGTCATGTAATACAAAACAGGTCTTTCCCCCCCCCCTCCTGTGCATGATTTCACTGGAGGGGACAATTTGATTTTAAAACTTTTCATTTCTCCACATGCATATTTTAGAGCAGGTGAAAACAATTTAGTGTAATTTTTTATTTATTTTTTCTGTGTGATTCACTGCACTTAATGTTGGTGTATAATCTGTGCCATCAGCCTGTTTCTACCACATCCCCACCTCTCTTTATTACTCGACAGGCCCCAGAGAGCCTCTTGGAGTCCCTGGAGACGCACCTCAACACACTGGAGGGGAAGAAGCCGTAAGTAGATGAACACTCCTGTTTCATTTGAATTGCAGCTTCAGTATTTATTCGGAGATGAATCTTTCTCATCTCTACTTTTCTAACATGACATTTTCTGTCTTAACTTGACTCAGAGAGGATAAGTAAGTATTGTCTTTCAGTGATATTACCATACCATTTACCCACTAAATAAACTTGCGGTATTTCTATAGAAAATACATCTGAACAAACAACTGACATTTCCTGCATTTGTGCTTCACTATTCTGTTCAAGATGTAATTCTACAGAAAGCAGTTTATTTTCCTATAATAAATACGCTACATTGCTAGTGTATTCACATTTACTAAATGGATTGAGCTGCTGCCTGCCTAAAAACACTGTAGTGATACTTTATCCGTCACTTCACCCCCCTTCACATTTGTTGCAGCGTGTGCATCATAAAGCTCTTATAACTCATTTGCTATTATCATTTTTGCAGGTCACCAACTAAGGTAAGCTACCTTTAATGATAATCACAGTGTCGTGGTATGGCCTGTGTCAGACTGTAGCTGCTTGGCTTTTACCTTTAACCTCTGACATTTCTTATTGGACACGGGTGAATACATGTGTTAGAAAGCTGTTGGATCATGTCGGCCTTACGTAACCGTGTTGGTCACCATGTGAACTTCCTCTCCAGCAGGAGGCCACAGCCAACAACAGCTCGCCGGCTGCCGCCACCGCTGCACCGCCCAAGCCTGCGCCTCCTTCTGTTGCTGCTGTGCCCCCTGCTCGCCCCGGGCCACCGGCTAAACCTCCTCCACCCATTAAAACCCCCACTGCACCAGCCCCCGCTACTGCCCCTGCAAACAACAAGTATGAATCACTCAGTGTTTGAATATTAATGTTATATCAGTGTTGGACGCCCTATTAGACACCGGCTCTCCCTGTCTTTCTTCGGCTTTAGTGCTCTTGATGACGGCTTTTTGTTGGATCTAGACCCCATGTCCTCCTCGTCAGCAGGGGGTGCTGCAGCAGCTTCTTCAGTGAAAGGCTGGGGAGGTGAGCACATTCTGCTTTCTCTCTGCATTAATGACTAGAATGACACTTACCAGGTCATCTCCACCAATGCCCAGCAGTCTGCTTGAACTGGACCAGCCTTAACAAAGATCAAAAACACAGATCCGTGTCCATAATTTTCAGTACAGGTAGCCCATAAAGAAAACAGATGAAAATGATCTTTAAGCTATCTCTGGTCTGTGTAACACATTTGTTGTGAAAGGTTCCTGTTAAATGAATTAAAATAAATCTAGGTGCACACATGCCATACTACCCTGAAAATATGCCTCATTTTGCTCATCAATTTCCTGTAGAATCGGGCAAAGATCGCTCTCCCAATGTAAAAGAAGTAGAAAAACACAGACCCACCCCATCGCAGCAAGACTGAATTGATTGTATTCTGGTCTAAGACCCATCTTCGGTTTCTTGGCAATCTTCTCTCTCATCCTCCTTTTCTACTTTGTGTAAGGATTTCTGAGCCAGAATTAATCAATAGAAACCAACTGCTGCTCAGTAGAGAGTAGAGAAAAAAGAACATTATGTCATGGTTTGGAAAACTGTGACCAGCAATTTCAAATTTATGATTTGAAACAAGTCAAGTGTTTTTAATTACTCCCTTCAGGAGGATAAATAGTAATATAGTAAGGCCAGAGCCCAAGTGCAGTCTGAAGGCCTGAATCACATTAAGAAGCTTTTAGCTGTGCTTTATCTTTGATTTGTGTTCATGCATGTTCTCTATAACTTTGTCTATATGACATCATACCCCTTCTGCTCATGCTGTCATTCATTTTCTCTCTTTATCTGCAGATCTCCTGGCAGAGGGTAGGGATGACACGACACACCAAGTCGTGCTGAAGTTGATTATTTCTTTTCTTTTTTTCAACCTATTTTGTCAATTCATTCTCAAACACTTTCTTCTGAGCCTGTTATAAATTTCCAGCTCTGACATTGCTTTATTTCTACCATTTCCCTCTTTCTACTTCTCTCTTATGGGATTGGACTGGGTGGCTTCATTTGAATTATGGGGTTTATCCTCATAGCAACTCCGGCTGCCACAGCTGAAGCCTCCAAAGCTGAGGGAGAGTCTGCAGCTCCAGAAGCTGCAGCCGCTGCGGCCCCCGTTGTGGCCCCGCCAAGGGCCACCGCTCCCCCCATCCCTCCAGCCCCAACCTCACTGCCCGTCTCAGCTCCTGCCGCCACCTCAGCCACAGATATTGACCTCTTTGGAGGTCAGTGTAATTCAGGGATCAGATATAGACCAGGACCCAGAGCGCTGCAGCCGGCCTGCATGTCTGCACACAGCCCACCTTTATTTGCTCATTTATTGATAGGTTTGCATTAGAATCAAATCAGACGAGGATTTAATAAACACTCCCTACATTTGCATCAAATAAAATTCTGTAGGTATATCATGTGTGAATCATTTAGGATCAGATAAAAATACCTGCATCTTCATCCAACATGAAATCATCGTGGAAACCTCCTGCTACATTAAATGTAATGTCTTGAGATACACAATATCGCCAAAGGTATTCGCTGATATGGTTGCATAAATTTCACAGCTGGTCTTATTGCACGGGTGTCATCCGATCCACTGAGCTTCTGAGAGCGAACCGTTCTTTCACAAATGTTTGTACAAGTAGTCTGAATGTCAAGTGATTTTACACACGCGTGACCATGGAAGTGACTGGAACCTGAATTTAATGATATGTATAGCTGAACGAATTCTATTGCGATTCCGTGTATCAGTGAGCAGATGGCAGCAGTCGACTCAGTAGTCAGATTTATTTAAAAAATCTGAGGTACCCTTACTGCTGTAATGAAGGTCTTAAAGGGTCTTCTCACCATCTGGATGATGACCTATTTGTTCTACAACATGATTTTAATTCTTTGCGAAGTTCTGACACTTTTTTTTAAACAAAAGCCGCACAGCGCATTATTTTTTAAGAACATTTTAAATATTAAAGAAAGAAATATCATCTTGCGCTGATATTAAATACTTTATAAAGCAATTGAAAGTTGTTGAAAAACAGCTTAATATTTGTTTTTATAAAGCTATAAATGTGTTCAAATTATTAAGAATACATTTTTATGTATCATATATTTTATATATTGCTTTGCACATCAAAAATGCTCACATTCTTGTATCGTGCACACTAACACACTAACATAACGTCACCTTTCACACACACTCAGAGTGTGTCGCTTTTTATCTGTGGCACAACCCAAAAAACAACTTAAGCCAGTGTAGCGGATGTCTTGCATTTGTCTGAGCTTCTTCAAAGCTGCACCGCTGGAACAAAACACTAATGAGTTTTGACCTAAATGTTTGAATCATTAAGGGTTTTGTTCTAATCCTGTGCACCTCAGTAAAGTCACTGCATTCTAATTAATCTGGTTTTTTCATTCTCATTTGGGGATTTGTTGCTGTTTAGTTGGGTTTTTTTTGCTCATCAACCTTACTGAATTTTCAGAAATAGACAGTTAATTTTAAGGGTTTATATGTTTTCATTTTACTTCGCCCCTAATGCTGGAGAGGTTTCTGCTCATATAGACCAATTGTTTCTCTTGGTTTACGATACTTTGCCCCGTCCATCCCTGAAATCTTCCCTCTTGTCACAGAGTAAAAGTAACTTGTGACAACTCCTCATTCCACGAGCCTGCACAGGTAGCGCGTCATTGAATGCAGCATTATGCAGCCCTTCAAAACTCCTCCTGTAACCGATGCTACAATCTGTGATTGGCTGCTCTGATCGGGCTGCATATTTCTTGTATTCTCTGCTTTTTCCCTGATGCTGACCTCTCATTTTTGTTTCCTGTCCACTCCATCTGTTTGCTCATCTTTTGTTCATTATGTCCATGTGTCTGTTGCCGTATCGGCCCCGATGTTATGTTCTGTGTTTCCGTTTCGACTGTTTTCGTCTGCAATACCATAGATGCATTTGCACCTTCCCCAGGAGATGGACCTGCTGCTGTGGCTGCAGGCCCCGCCGCTGATGCATTTAGTGGATCTGGTGGGTGCAATAGGTTTTCTTTTGTGTGTGTGTGCGTGTGTGTGTGTGTACGTGTGTGTACGTGTGTGAAAGTGTCACTTTTATTATGTCAAAGCTGCTTGTGCTTCCATAGGAGACAGTAGAACAAACATGTCCCCTGGGCCTACTGTCTCACACCATCCAGTGCTAACACTCCAGTCATGGACCCTCTTCTCCCTCATCTTGATCTTCCTAATTTTCACCAATAACAGTAAAAAGCAGAAGCCATTAACTGTACGATTCAAAAATTAATCTTTTTTGCTACGCTAACTATCCATGAATCATTTTTATTCTGATTTAATAATCCATTTAATCTTTCTCTTTAGCTTTTGCACGTTCAGCTATTAAAAAAAATTAAAAGTATTTTCGCATCTAGATTGTGTGTAACATGCTAAGCAGAATGAAAATGTTTTCGACAATGTCGTTATTGTGTGTATGCGATGACATCGTGCATCCATCAGTAGACAAAACACACAAAAAGAAAATGTTTCCCGTTGGTCCATTTATCCTCTCAGTGACAGCAGTATGACCCTGGAACAAAATCTTATTTCCCACTCCATGAACTAGCAGGCTGAATAAAGATGGTGAAAACTGCACATCAGCATTCATTTTAGTAATTATAAGCATGATTCTTGCTAAATTTAGCTTAGCCTAAAGTGTAAAGAATTGGCTGCTATTAGTGCAGTCTAGGACAGTACAAAATTGTAGTGCATGATTAATCGATAGAATACACCAAGAGAAGATTTGAAATCCATATTTTTATTGGCAAAGTGTGCTTTATAAATGAAATTCAAAAGAAAAAAAAGGTCAAGCACATCAGCAAACCAATTAGGCCAGGTGCATTTCTCAAAAATGCAATATAAATAGTTAAATAAAATAAATACAATTCAAAAATAAAATAAGGCTGAGTCTCAAATAGGCACATAAGCAGACTGTCAATCAAAATGAACACTAAAGCTGACTCAATACAGCAATTCAAAATGAACAGTATAACATGTCTCTAAATAAGGCAACATCAGTAGTAAGATGCCAACAGGCTTTTCCTTTAAAAGGGTAAAAGGGAAAATTCTCTTTTACCAAAGTTACAAATCACTGCGTTTTTGTTGATGGTTTTGTTCTTTTTATAAATAAACTTTCCGCCCAAAGGTCCAAGTGGGCTTGCCTCGCTCTCCTGTGTCGCGTCCATCTCTGTCGTCAGTCACTCTGCTTTTGACTAGTGGCGCAGGTAGGAAGTGACGTCACTGCAGCCTACGGGTCCCTCAATGGGCCAAATTTAAAATGCTTGCGCATTGACTTGCCACTCATGATTAATTGCGTTAATTTCATAGCGCGTTAATTTGCATATTAAAAAAGCTCTAAAATAAGCTATTTATTGAAGGTGTGCCTATAGTCCAGTGCGCCTTATAGTGCAGAACATACTGTATATTTTTGTTAAATACTTTTAGTATTATAGTTTTAGAATAGATGAATCAATTCTGGGTAATTAGTAGCAAGAACGAATAAAGTGACTCTTCTGTAATCTTTCAATCATTTAATTAGGTTGAAAATCTTTAGGTGTAATTATATATGATTTTTTTTTTTAAATTTTATACTGTTTTAGATGCCCAATGAATTAACTGGTAGTCGACAACGTGTTAGGGTCATGTGGAACAAAACGTTGACCTGGCAGCCATCCTGTTCTAGTTGCTGCCGCTGAGGCTGAGTGAGTGTGTGCTTGACTGTCTTTGAACCCAACACTCGTGTGTAGCTTTAGAGGTATTTTCCTCACAAACATGCTTTTTACAGTGTCTATTGCATTAACAAGTCCTCAACTCCCCCCTTTTCCTTCCCCGTCCACCCACCATCCCCTTCCCATCTTGTCATAAACCCCTCTAACCTGAACACCACCCCTGGCTGCTTCTCCTGAAGACCCCTTCGCTACGACGGAAGGGAGTGCGGACATTGCTCCAGAGCTGGACCTGTTCGCTATGAGGCCCGCTGACACAGAGTCCGCCGCCATCGCTCCTCCCACCTCTAGTGAGGCGCCGACCATCGCTGCCCCCATCGCTGCCCCCGCTGCCCCCACCCCTTCTTCCACCACCACCACCACCACCACCGACACCACCACCACAGAGTCTGCAGCCGCTCCGACTCTAGATATCTTTGGTGGTAAAGTCCTCTTGCTCTCATTATGCCTCTCACTGCATTGCCCTGCATTGTGACAATGATGATGATGATGATGATGATGATGATGATGATGATGATACAGAGTATGATGATGATGCTAACTTGATGATGCTAGTGTTGATGACAGTAGTTAGTCCCCACATTTGATTTGTTTTTCTATTGTCATGATTCCGTTCCTCAGATAAAGATCATTTAATCATTTTAATCAATCATCTTGACCTCCTCTGGACAACTATAATATATATTTTTTTAAATCTGCAATGAAGACACTAGTGTATGCCGTTGAAAAATGTAATGATCAATTATCAGTTGTGTTAGGGACCAGAATAGTAATGAAATTTAAATTTCTAAAGATGTGAAGGTTGATTGTTTCTGATCGACAGAGGTGGTTCAACTTGTTTTGATTATTAACCTTTTACTAACTGAGAAACTGCCCAAACTTACAGGGAAGAAAACTCTTTTCTTCTCTTGCCTGTTTTTAAATATTTAGATACTGACAGCTGAGAACGCTTTATTCCAGCTTACGCACTTTAGTTAAAAGGGAATATCGCTCAATGTCAGAATCCGTATTTGCTATGGGTTTTTTCCAGCTGCTTCCAAATGCTAAATACGAGTTGGGATGGGATCCAGTCCCATGACGCTGCACAGAATAACTGTGCATGGATAAATGATGAGCTGTTGGTAATATCTTAGTCCGCATGTTTAGCACACACAGCCCTGCTGATAGCTATCTCAGTTCACCACTTAGGTCCAGAATGAAAAAAACGTTCATGTTAGCTTCAGATGACAGCTCACATTTTTAATTTTGCATCTTCATCAAGCCTTCATTATGAGTCTGTATTTTAGTTTCTAATCAAATTACTGAAAAACTGAATACTTTAAGAGTATTATATTTTCCTAGCGCTAACTGGAATATACTATTAATATGCCAGCAAGCTAAACTTTAACTGCACTGGTAAATACTCTTTTTTAATCAACAGCATATTAGTTTAGTCATTTTGAGCATGTAGCACACTAATGATAATATAATGATAATGATAGCTCAAACCCCCACGGCCTCACCGATCCGGGATTCAACACGTGATGTCACGTTGCTGATTTGGGAAGCTGGACAAACTCTGGTGTCATTTCTGGTCATTTCCTTGAAAATTGATTGATTCATGTGGTTTTTCATTCTGACGTTTGGCGATATACACTTTTAACCTTTGCACTGTTGCATAATGCATTGCTCAGAACTGATACACTGCAGCTAACCTGTTTGATGAACTGTGTGCTCTCTCTGCTTTCCCTCTGAACTCATCATGCTGTATGCGCTGCTCTTGAAATCTCAATATCCATGTGATTGTGTGTCCTTGTTCATAGATATGTTTGATTCTATGCCTGAGCAAAGCCCTACCACAGAATCCAAAGCTGCCACAACTCCTAGCGTAGACCTTTTTGGTGCAGGTACAGGAGTTGATGTCCATTTCTCTCTGTGTGGAACCTCTGTATCTCTTCTGGTTTCCATGCTTCCACTCTGTCAACTGTCCCCCCTCCCCCCCCACACACACGTCTTGGTTTGTCCCCCATAGTGGTATGAGAACTGTGCATGTTACTCACTCGTCAAACCTTGTTGCTGCTTTCTATCTACACTGTCGTTGTACCTGCCACGCTAATACTTTTCTTTGCTTCCCGGCCCCCACGGTTTTCTTTCTGTTATTCTGCTTCTTGCTTACGTTGGTAAATTAGACCTTCCTGCTGTTTCACGCGGGCCCTCTCCTTTGCCCGAGCCGACTCCGGCTGGAGACATTGTGACTGGTGAGTGAAGCTGCTTTACCTTTACTGCATCACTGTTTCCCTTCCTGGTTAATGAAGAGTGCAACCAGCCTCTACTTATGAAGGTTTTTGCATGGTTCTGGTGTCTGCATGCACATGCACACCAGTCCCGTACTTCAAACGGTGCACGCTTCATGGATGTGGACACACAGTTAAGATGCAGGGGTGCCTGCTTTCTTCTCCTGCTTCTTGTCTGCATATCCTTTTAGAACAGGTAGATTGTGCATGGCTCCGATGGAAATAAGGATTCACTGATGAATGCACTAAATTAAGCTCTTCCTGCTTCTATCTCTTCTCATCTTTTTGTTCAGACTCATTTGTAGCTGCTGCTCCTGTTCCTGCTCCTGCTCCTGTTTCTGCTCCTGTTCCTGCTCCTCCATCTGCTCCAGCTGATCCTGCCGCTGCTGCAGCTGAAGCTCCTGTTCCTGAGGCCTCATCTCCACCCGTGACGGAGGAGCCGACTCCTGTCATCGACCTGCTGGGTATTAAAACAAAAATCCAATCTTACTGTTAATGTTGATAGAGGTTTGTAATCACACAACATATGTGTTCCTTTTGTATTTTACATTGGTCTCCCTGGGTTACATTAGATTCATAGATTAATGTTTTCACCAATAAGGCTAATGTTGTCTCTTTATGGTGATAGAACGTGTAAACTGAGTTTGTTAGCATTTCTTGATTATATTTCAGACAGGTCATGTATGTAGTTGACATTAGCCACAAGTTATTAACTTTTTATCATATTGTCTTCTTTTGTTATGTTTTCTTTAATGATTGTGTGCATCGTGTGTATGACGGCCCTGTAATGAGCTGGCGTCTCATCTGGGGTGTAACCTGTCTCTCGTCTGTAGCCAGCTGTTATACGCTCCAGCAAAACTTTGGAATAGCAAAAAATGACACAATAACTGTCATGTTGTCTTCAGGAAGATGAATACATGAATGAATAAATTCATTAAATGAGTGAGTGAATGAATGCATGAATGAATGCATGAATGAATGAATGAATGAATGAATGAATGAATGAACGAACGGATGAATGACATGAAATTGGGTAACAGTTGGTGGTGGATTCTGTCAAATTAAATAAGAATGTTAAACCATAAGAAGACATTTGGACAGTTTTGGGAAATATGGCGGAAAGTTCTATTTCATCGTGGTTGCTAACTTTGATGATGATGATGATGATGATGATGATGATGATGATGATGATGATGATGATGACACGATAATGTTGAATTCTGCTGTTCAATATACCCCAGTGTGTGTGGTCCAGGGCTGACCTCTCACACTTTCCTCCCTCCATGCTGCATTGTGGATAACTACTGCAGACTCCTTCAGTAGTTCTGTGGAGGAGACGCAGTGCTCTGCTCCTGGAGGGCCTGGAGACGACCTGTTGGGAGGTGAGACTCCTGTACTAGTCAGTTTAAAGGATTCAGTTAAACTAGTTTAATAAGAAAAACTACAAGAATCACTGTCACCTTAGCTAAAAGCATTAATACTACAAAATTGTTTTATACTGATGAATAGTTCATTCAGTAATGACAGTCTCTACAGGACTGATTGCATTTTATTTCAAGACATTGTCAATAAAATATCACAGGGGTTATCATACCCAGTACCTTAATGGATCCCTTCCTAGGCCAAGTTCCATCCCACAAACAGGAATGACTAAAGTACATAATGGAAACACTCCAGTAAGGAAGAGGTTCATCCACATTGTCTGAAAATATGAGTACATTACTTAAGTAAAGGTACTAATGTTTTACTGCTGATAAGGCTGAGTGCTCTTGCATATTGCTGATTTCTAAACGCTTTTGTTGTCCTGAGGTATTTGATATGTCACTCTCAAATATGCAGATGAAAGGCTAACCATAATTTATTTTTGCTCCAAAACATCTACATGTCATACGCTGCCTCAGTTAAGTGAATGTTGAATCTGTTATTCCATTCAGGTCTGATGTCCCCCACCCTAGCTCCCACTGTGGCCCCAGCTTTGGCTCCAGCCCTGGCTCCGGCTCAGGCCTCGGCTCCGGTGCAGAATGACCTCCTGGAGTCAGGTTTTGACTCTCTGGGCTCCCTAGCCTCCCAAGCACCACCTGCACCAGCTGCACCAGAACCAGTGGTCACTGCACCAGCACCCTCTGGTGGCTTTGATGCTTCCAGTAAGGGAACCAAACCATGATTTTCATTTTCAGTCATGCCTTGTGTACAGCAACAACAGTAGAAAACGTGAAAAAACATTTTTTTTGGTGCTTGATAATCGAGTTTCATGAAACTGAGCTACATTAACCCTGACCCAAGTGTCTCTTCTTACTGAGAGTGCATGAATGACACACTGATGTGTGCCGCTGTCACTCCTCCCTGTGTGTGCAGACTGCTTATCTCTACAGCACTGCTGTCTGACTCGCAGTGGTTCTTCTTTTGGTTCTCCATCGGTTCTCTTGTACTTTTCACACTCTTATAAATGCTGTACTTTCTCCACCTCCTGCTCACCCCACCCTTCTCTGTAATCTCTCTGCTGCTCCATACTCAACCCTATCTACACTCCGTCCACTCTGCTGGGTCATTGCTTGCTTCTCTAAATCTGTCAATGGTGAGTTGGACCTCGCATAGCTTTGCAGCATGCGCAGTTTGGACAAGTGTCCGTCGCTGCATCTTGCATGTTGCAGTTGGATTTCTGTCCATCTCCTGCATGAGACAAGACTTAGCGTGATGTTGTTTTGTACAATGCATTATTTGCTCTTTGTATTTTAGAGCAGTGTATAGTAAGTACATGCCAAGAAGGCCAGAGTTTGCAGTAAAGCCTCTGGGTTTTCATTCTACAGTAATTTAAAAGTGTTTATTAACCATAAAATCCCTTCTGTAATTATGAGTTAAAAGTGTGCATTACATTACCCAAAACCTGAAGCTGAGGTTTCATCAGCCTTTAAGCAATTACATATGTTAATTTGTACTTAATCTCGTGATTTCAAAACCAGGGGGTAGATAAGCGATATTATTTGCTAAATGCATATTGAGTCGACTATAACTCCTGAAAATCATCTTGTGAATACAGTAAAAGTAGTGTATAAAAAGACAGTAAAAACAATTTGGTACAATCTAAAGGTTGAAAAAAGTGAACTAAAGCCATGAATAAAGGGTTTGGACAGTTAGCTCCACAGTTAGCTTGATGAAAATAATGATGCGGTAGAAATATTAAAGTAGTAAATTAATTGAAAACGTGTTAGAATAATGAACAGTGTGAAACAATGAGTAAATAGTTTAAACAGTGGAGGTTTGTTGGAATGGAAACCAGTGAGGTCTTTGACCTTGACGGTAAAAGCATTGCTTTTAGAATCACTCAAGGCAAAACCAGTGAGTTCCTGATGGATCATCATGTAAACTGGCTGCACAGCCAGCCTAATCTAATCTCATCTCTGAATACACCAAATTGTGAAAGTATAGTCAGTGCTAAATTGTGCATTTGATGCACATCAGACTACTGATGCAGTACCAGCTGCATTGTTCTCTTCTTTGTACGTCTTGTGTCATATCTGCCCTCTAACAATATAATGGCTAGATTAGTGATTTGCAGATGTGTAATCCATGTTCTTTGTTTGATGTCCTGCTACAGTGTTTGATGGATTAGGCGACTTGCTGATGCCTGCCGTAACACCCCAGAGCACTGGGGGCAGCGCTGCTGGAAGCACAGCCAGCAGCATTGGGGCTCCAGTCGCAGGAGGCATTGCAGCTGCTCCCCCCGCCACCCCACCTCCTAGTAAAACCATTGGGGGAGATTTGGACTCTTCATTGGCCAACCTGATTGGAGGTAGACTCCAGATTTTCTTGTCTGCTGCTCAGTAGTTTCAGTTCATAATAGAAGTATAATCTCTTCATTTGCCCTTCTTCTTCTCAGACCTTGGAGTAAAGAAAAAGTAAGTGTCTTTCTAAAGATTTAAAGATATATGCATTTCCCATCTGCTAACCTGCTACTAACTGTCTTGACAAGCTGCAGATTAGAGCCTAATCTTTCGAGCTGCACATTAGAGCTTGGGGTAAATCCTGTGTTTGATCTCCTTCAGGGACCCACAAAGTGAGAAGAAGCTCACAGGAGGTGCCAACTGGATGCCAAAGGTAGCCCCCACGAGCTGGGGTACACCAGGAGTCCCCATGGTAAGAACATAAAGGAGGTTTCTATGAGGCTTTCATGAACTTGCTCATTTTGCTGGTGAATACTTGTCTTCCTTTCTCTCCAGGCTGGAGCTCCTGGAGCTCCTGGAGCACCAGGAGCCGCTCCTCCGGGTGCAGCCATGGTGCCGCCAATGAGTGCACAGTCTGGTTTTGGCATGGTGAGTGAGTGATTACACTATTCACTGTGAATTCTCCTTTGTTACTGTGAGTCTACCAGTGTTTGGACCTAAAGTCAACATGTGTGTGTGTGGAAGCGGAATAATGCATGGTTAGGTCACACTCCAAGTTTAGCAGAGGAGAACCTAATTGTTCAAAACAGAAAAGACAGGAAGGGGGTCATGGTGACTTCAGGGTGGTGACGAAGATTTGGATGTTCGCCTGGAAATCCAATGTTTCCTATTTTCCCAAGGAAAGACACGCACACCTCTTCACGTACACAAGAATAGGGACCAGCGGGTATAAAAGGGTCATGAGAGATGAGTCCAGTGGCTTTTTCCCAATTGATCTGTACTGATGATCTGAGAATCAATAAAAGAATTCCTGTTTTGGCTGTCAACCATCCTCTTTGTGTTTTGGTTTTATTTTGGTATTGCCACATAACTGGCATCACAAACAGGATTATCAGGTCATTTCAATGACGTTTGCAACTTAATGTGATTTTTTTTCATAAATGCTAACCTGCTATGTTGACCCTGTTTGAACAGCCTCCTGCAGGAGGGCCTGGAGCTCCCATGATGCAAACCATGATGGGGCAGCCTATGATGGGACAGCCCATAATGAGACCTCCCTTCACTGGGGTGGCTGGAACTGTACCTGGAGCTGCTGCACCAGGAGCACCGGTGAGAGACCCAACAAAGTAGACTATATAGTGAACAGAGTGACTTTAGTTCATCATCATATAGTTTAGTTTATAATAAGAAGACTAATAAAAAGTATAAAGAAAATGTTTTTAAACATGCTTACCTGACTGGTCAACATCTGTTTTCTCAGATTTCCCCAGGACCTGCAAGCCAGAGCCCCAAAAAACCCAAGGACCCTTTGGCAGAACTCGATCTCAAGGACTTCTTATAACAGCCCTGGTGGGAACTTCATTAATATGTGTTAAAATACTGTTTGTATCTTTAACAACATTGTTTAATCTTGGTGGTGCGGATTAGAGATTCCTTGGATCAGAATATTTCTTTTTTTTCCCTCTGTAATGTTCTCAGTTTCATACCTACTGTGATTATAGTATGAGCCCTTTACAGATGAACATTCTTCTAAAGACATGCCGTTATAAATTATTCATTGTCACAACTGCTCCATCTGCTGTCACCGGGAGCTGGAGCCTATCCCAGCTGGCTCAGGGTGTGAAGCGGGGGAAACTCTGACCGCGACGGTTCCAAATGATTTCCTTTTCAATTTTTATATTTTAATTTTAACAGATATTTAATGATGTGTTACAATTATGAGCATTGTAACACATTATTTTAATTAAAATCTGCAAATTCTAAAACAATCAAATTCCAAACTCAGAAACAAGACAAATTTGACAAATGTTTGTATTTTTATTAGCTTTTTGATCTCTTATATCCAGCTTAGATGGATTCCAACAGGCCTGTGGCTCGTACTTAAGCAGCTGTAAAAGAGACGATTACAATCATCTTACGATGTAAAAGAGACGATTACGATCGTCTCTTTTACAAGAAGATTAATGAATGAAAGCATAAACAAATATGATGTTCTTTACTTCCTGTCTTGCAGCGACCTGTCTTCTCCAGAACAGAATCATCTGAAGCTGGTGTCTGTCATCGCAGCATCTCAAGACGCCAGTGAAGAGCCTCTCCTCCAGTCATCAACACCCCGCCCTACTCCTGTGTGATGTTGTAGCAGACTATGAAATTGATATATATATATATATGTGTGTATATACATATATATGTGTGTATATATATGTACTGTGTGTATATATACATATATATACTGTATACATACAGTATATATGTATAGATTTCTGTACTTATATAGATGTGCTAATCTTTGTCTAAACTAAACTGAAAACTTGGGAAAAAAATGGCCACAAAAATGTGAGAGAAGATGAAGTTGTGTGTTTACATTAATTTCTATTGTCGAGTTGAATGATGGATGTGCTTTAGTGTCCTAGCCTCCACCCACCATCCCATGCCCCGCCTCCTTATGAAGGAAGGGGGAGGAGCTCTTCTTTGTGTCTCTATGACTGGATGGGAGTGGTAGGTGAAGGCCCGATAGATTTTTGGAGAACATGTGTGTTGTTTACAGGAAGGTCCTCTTCGATGTACATAGATTTCTTTTGTGAGCATTGCGTCTCTTTTCTGTGTGTCTGTTGAAGAGAAATATAAATGTGAAATTGTACGAAGTCGTGTGAGTATCCTTCTATTCCCCATCATCCTTTGAAAGTATTTGGAAAGAAATATAATTGACGCTGTATATGAAGACAACCTCTATGGGCTTCAGACTCATGCCAGAACAGGGAGCAATGCTTTTTTTAATTTTATTTTACTTGTGGCTTATTTTTCTATGTTTCATTTGTCGTCTTTTTTCCAGTGTTATTTATTTGTTCTTTTTCCTTCACAATAATCCTTCCTGGATTGCCTTGATGCAAAAAAAAAAGGTAACATAATATGGCACATGGCAAGATGTTCACAACTATCCCCCAGTATGATGTGTTCTCTCTGAACACAAAGCAATTTTTAGTTTTTGGGCTGGTTCTGAGTTTTTATTCAATCTATGTGATCTGACTCCTTCCCACTGCCTGCTGATCTGCAAGAGCTGACTATTGAGGACTCCAGCTACACGTTTTTGTTGCCAGAAAGGCCTTTAAATTCTGTCCATTTCTGACGTTCTACTGGCATCTGGATGTGCCACATCTGAAAGATTTTTATAAAACGGCTTTCTTAAAGTGTCTCTCCCACGTTTTTAAACTTACGTTCAAATTGTTTGCTGTAAACATGCCATCAAATTCTAGCTGGGGATCTTGGTTGCATATTGCACCGCTTTCCCTATTACCGGTAACTATCGTATTCATCATATAAAAGGAAATAAACCGATAATTACATTTGAAAAGAGTACATTTCTCCAGATTGCTGTTGATATTTGGTGGCATTTCTATTAGTGAAGTTGACTGTAACGGAGGTAAACTCAGACTGTCCCTCTATGTACCTGTACAGTATGTGTCTACCTGTAGTTTTGACACTGACAATGTGGATATAGCTGTTGCCTTTACTTTCATTATTGGTTTGACCAAGTCAAAATGGGTTTTTTTTGTATTCAATGTACGTTATTCCATTGCTATACTCACATTTCTTTGTGATGTGAAATGCAGATCCAGGAACAGCAGCTGAGTAACGTGGTGATCCTGTGGATTGGTTCACTTTTCTTAGTGAAGAAAAATTAACTTAAAGAAAGTCAAAATCAGGAACATTTCTTGTGACCTGTCTAGTGTTTCTATTTTTAAAAAAATGGAACCGAACCATTTATATTGTCATACAACATTTAAAAACCAGATTAAATTTGAGCTATTTGAAACAAACATTGTCTTTAAACTAAATAGGGGCCTGCTCACCAAAATGTAGTGTTAGTAATCCACAACTTACCTCTAAGTTTTATATCATTAACCTGGTTACAGCCAGTATTCTATAACTAAATGGGTCAAACGACAGCATGAATCTCTGCTCTGCTGCCATGGCGTTATTACAATTACAGATAATAGTCGCTTATCTGAAAGTGCAGGAACTAATTTGAGGTCTGACAAAAAAAAAAAATCACACTTGATTGTTGTCCAGACGTCATATTTGCACAGAAGAACAATGTGTTTCAGTGAGGAAATCCACAGGAGGCCACCGGTCATCATCTTGACATGATCTTTTTCCCCAGAAGCATCCTTACATGAAGCTCCTCTGATCCTCCAGGCAGCAGAATCAATATGTGGATGTGTGTTTTCACAGTGATTGATATCACAGGTCCGGTCCCTGGGCTGTTCATTAATCTCAAGCTCTTTTTGTGTTGTCATTTCAGTGGACTGACTAAGCAATTGGTTATGACATTCTGATATATTATATATTTATATATATATAATATATTATTAAAACTTTCAAAACCAAATTATTTCAGATGTTATTTTTGTTTGGATGTAAATTTCTTTTATTTTTCAATGAACCCCCCCCAGTGCATGTAAACCCTTTGAGGTGCAATAAATTCAATGAAGGATTGAAATGCCCATGAAGGATTCTCTATTTTTTTAAAATAATATTTTCCAATATCGTGAATATTAGTGTGAATTAATACTTTATTAAATTGTAGCACCATCATTCACCAAGGCCAGAAAGCCACCTTAAAGTTAAAAGTGCCCCAGGTTCATGCATGTCTTTGGTTTTTGTTCTTTACAATCACAACAAAATAAGAACATTTGCACCACCAGATTAGAATGCAGACTTCTTGTGATGCTGCATTAATTCCCATAAAGAGCGCTCTGGTAGAGTCTAATGTTAATGCATTTTATCCATTCTTACTAAAATACAACAAAACCTGTGCAGCCTTGTCAAAACAAATGATCAAAAGCTAACAGTCAATCCATGCTTGGCATTATTAGAAATTCTGTTATGAGCTTTTTTAATTCATCAGTTACAAAATATTTTTGACTGAATGTCTAATTAAGCCACTATGAGCGCAGCTTTAGTGGGGACGGAGAGGCTTTAGGGTGCACACACCATGTCTTGTGATGTTGTGGGTGTCAAAACGGGTCCTACAGCTTGAGTCACAGCCACGCTGCACAATGACTTACCTCTTTTTCTTGGAGGTAAACCATTAATTAAATTGTATAGTAACTCCATTATAAGCTTTAGTAATTATTTGATTTTTCTATAAACAGGATTGTCATCACAAACACACATACACAAGAATTAATCTTTGTTTAATGGTTGGTAGTCTTCAGTCTGCATCATTATTTTCAGATATTTGGTATTCAGAAGAATTTTTGAACATATAAAACATAAAAAGTCAAAAGCATCACATTCCTGATCTAAATTTGTTATTATCTAATACATTATTATTTTGCAATTTCTTTTAACCCTTTTCAATAAAAACATTTCAACAGCTCAAGTAAAATTGTTAAATGGTCAGTCCCACCCAACGCAAACCAAATATTTAGCCTCACATTAAATACATAGTTACAGTACTAGGCTATCAAAATTATAGTCTGAGAACCCCCCTCCCTCAAAAAAAAGAAACAATTCCATAAATTAGCACCATGTTGTCTAGATAAGCACCAATAGTAGTGCACAAAGTGTATGAAGTATGTGCACAACAATGAAAACAGAGAGTTTTTTTTATGAAAACAGAGTTTTAGACTCACCAATGACAAAAATCCTCCTAAAATACAAGAACTGTTTCTCTATTTAGATAGAATTTTTTTTTTAAAAAAGCAAGTGTGAAAAGTTCTCCATAAACACAATGCAAAACACCAGCTTGTTCAATTAAACAGTTATCTGAATATCTCTATAGGTCATGTGTAAAATAAGAGTTACATTAATATATCCTGGGTCTTTTGTCAAAGCTTTTAACAGTGGTGGAGAAAGCCTGTAAATGCAAATCTCTTCATATAAAGCCTACAGACTATAATATTAATGTATTGGGGCTTTGTTCCAAAACATTTAACCATACATGCTTTTTTATATATATATATAAAAAAAATCAAATCTAAAAGAAAAGAAAACAAAAATATGAACCAAAACTGCAGACCTGACTGATCTGAAAATACATCCCATACATTTTTCTCTATTTTTAAACAAATAAATAAAAAGAAAAGATGAGCCACAGTTCTCTTGCTGTTAACTCAGATTCTGTATGGCTGTGTGTGTGTGTTTGTGTGTGTGTGTGTGTGTGTGTGTGTGTGTGTGTGTGTGTGTGTGTGTGTGTGTGTGTGTGTGTGTGTGTGTGTGTGTGTGTGTGTGTGTGTGTGTGTGCCTGTGGGTATAGTGTAAGGCCCCTCTTTTGGGGTTGAGATAAGACAGATGGGTCTCAAGATGGGACGGGGTGGTTACTGGGGGGGTCCCACCTTGTCCTAGGCTACCTGACACTCCCGTGAGTCCCCGTGGACCCAGTAGCAGATCTGGGCATATTTGAGGGGTGTTATCCTCACCGCCACGTTGTAATCCTGCTGCATCCCGTCCCCGTTTACATCCACCCACTGGTGACCGGTGAAGACCCCAATAATCTTCCTCTTCCACTTCTTCTTGCCAGGCTCTTTGAGGCGGATGTAGACCCCAGAGCCACTGGAACCGGGTTTGGCATCACAGTACTGGTACAACAAATCATTGGACTCCTCAGAGACAGAGCAGAACCGATACACCAGGTTTCCAGGCCGGTCGTCATCAAACCCAGAGAAGTGGATTCTCCCGGCGGGGATCTTCTTGAGTGAGGGGATCACACCGAGGTCCATGTGCTTGACTTTGGGGGCTTTCTTCAGCTCCAGAATAGCGTAGTCATAATCCGCAGCCAGTCTGTCAGCCACACCTTTGAACCAGCCTTTAGGCACCTGGGTCTGCTTGACCCTGGTCCACCTAAACGAAGGTTTCTCTGACTCGACACTTCTTCGACTCCGACTCTTTCTACCTCTGCCTTTTCCTTTATGGTTGGCATTTCCTCCACTCTCTTCTTTTTCCTGCACTTCCTCTTTAGCTTTGTCTCCCTTCCTCCTCCTGCCCTTTCCTCGTCCTCCTCTTCCTTTGCCTCCCTTCCCTCGCCTGGATTTCTCCTTCAAGATACCAACACGTAGCTTCTGCACCCCATCCAGGTAATCCTTGCCATCATGAATGCAGTGGGCAGCGGTTAGCACATGTTTGGGTGACACGAGAACCCCCGAGCATCCTGTGGAGATCTTCACAGAGGTGGAGAAGGGGTATTTGGTGGAGAACATTTTATCAGAGATGGTGAAACGGGTATCTGTGCCGTACACCTCTCGTTTGCGGCGGGAGCCAGACGAGATATTTCCAGACCATGTAGACACCTCATTGAGACCCTGCACAGACACCGAGGTATATGTGCGTGAACCGTTCTCATAAACCGTCTCATAGGACAGGAACTGCTCCAGGTCATCCAGGGAGGTGGCAGGAAGGCGACGCTGACATGCAATCCCACAGATCCCACTCTGCTCCGGCTGAGGATGGGCTGAGAAGTTTGGGCTGCTGAGAGGTACGGTACGTCTCTTTCTTACCAGAGGCACCTTCCACTGTGGCCAGGTATACTCATCATCAGCTGCATTCTCCCCAGCAGCGACAGCCGCCACCACAGCCAGCGCCGCCAACGGCAGCAGGACACACAGGGGTAAGAGGCCCATTGTTAAGTCGGGTCTGAAATATACAGACGGAAAGGAAGAATTAGTGAAATCTAAGATACAAGCACTAAACTGAATATATCATTTACTGTTGACACAGGGTTCTAAGGAAGCCAGTGGTTGCTGGTCCATGACTTTAGTCCAGATATAAATATCTCCACACCTATGGATCCTCTAGACATGTGATACTGGGTTTGCATCATCCTCAAATGAGGGGACTTTTTCTCAACATCTTTAAGTTCTAAACAAGGTTTACATTTTTTTTAGTGAAATATGTGTAAAGCTACTGGATAAACTGTCAGGTTTATCATGTGAAATATTGATTAAGTGAATTGCTGCAACATTTAATAGAGGTAGTCATGGTTTCCAGAAGATAAAGACAACTACTGTATAGAAAGGACAACTGTACTAATGTATTGTTTATATATACTGATATATGAAGGACATCCATGTCATGATGAATTGTTTTATCACTTTGGTGATCACCTAACTATTGGCTAAAATGTTTGACATCGTGTCAGGTGTTTTGTCCGCCGAACCCCTGAGACCGACTCGCCGAACCCCTAGGGTTCAATCGAACCCAGGTTAGGAACCACTGTGTTAGCATTTGACTTGGAGCACTACTGTTCCAACCAACGACCTCATACACACGGGTGTATAGCCTTACTCACTAAAAACAATCCTTTATTATTTTCATGAGGTTAGTGTTTTAGGATACCATTTAAAATTATTTAATACTATGATACTGCAGCAGACTGTCTTAACTTTAACTGCATGTAAGAGCAGTTTCCTTCTGGTTCTGGAACAAAATGAGTACCTAGATCAGCAAAAACCCATTTGCTGTAGAATTTCCACATCATTTTCATGTAAAAGTGAAGGTCAGTGTTGCGACTGTTCTGTGATGAGGGAGAGGATGTTTACACAAATGACCATGTTTGGAGTCAGCATTAGTCACTCACATGGACAAACTGATATTTTTCTGACCTGGAAAGTCTTATATTCAATCTTAAAACCTGCAGGTCTAGTAAAATAAACACATATCCATTTACAGCCACACAGAGGCAGTGTATCCCAGAATATTAGGGACGTCCAATGGGATCAGCGCTCTGGACCATCCTGCAGTATTTCAGCAGAGCACTCTCATGTCAGACCACACTTTAAAGGGCCACTGTTTCTCAAAATAGAAGATGGCAATCAGTATTAGAAGTAGCTTCATTCTGTATAAAATAATCTAAAGATCTCCAAGCATTTCCATCCATTGATTCATAGACTGCAGGGCTTAGAGGAGATCTCTGTCCTCTGAGTCTTGGAGAGGATGGACCCTATTCCTCTGAATGAGCTGAGACAGTGGCTTGGAGGTTTGCCACAATGGTTAACCTTCTCCCTCAGTAATGACCATATCTGGTTTCCAGAGCTCCATTCCATTCGTTGTGCATGCATACAAATGACATCAAACATGAGACTGTGCGGGCTGCAGGCAGCCTGCTGGTTTGTGCTTCTACTGTATGACTGTGGCCCTGCCAATAATCCAGATACTCTATGAAGAAACTCACATTTTGGGTACATTTTAATAGATTCAGCAGACCATCACTTAAATACAGAGTGGGAAGCTTCATCTCGTAAGCATGTCTGTGGTCATGAAGTAAGTTGGTCCATTCTCAACGCGATGAGACAAAATCATTTGGATGACGTTCACAGAACAAAATTGCAGCAGAAGTGAAAATCCTATAGTTATTTCATAAAGAGTTCAAAATGAATTGCCACAAAAATCCATTATGATGACTTTTTGAGGTTCAAATCCGACAAACAGACTATTATCCAGGGCTTCTGGAGGCAGCTTAGATTGAGCAGGACATCACAGACACATTATGCTTTGATTGGATGTTAGTACACTATTATAAATCCTATTAGACTTAGCTGAGAATGGAGAATACACTGTGTATCATGCATCATCTTAATTTCAATCCTTCATCTTTATTTGCAGAGATGCTGCCCATCTTTTAGTTGAAACTGTTCAAGTTTGTTCTCCAACTGAGTCCAACTACTTTGGAGACAGCATGGCTCGAGCTCACCACACAGTGCCCATAAAACATACCCAGTGGTCAACATCTAACCAGTACCGACACAGACAGTAATAAAGTAGAAGCCCACGACAGCTGTAAAACAGTCTCAATAAATGAGAACACCAAAATGACCTTTAGATTCTGTTCAGCGTCACACTCCCAGACAACACAACTCCAGAAGAAAACCTGCAATTATTCACAGAATGGAAACTGATATGTAACCACGGTGGCTCCCGGTCGTCAATTCAAATATTTTCCACTGCAGTCAGCTGAACAAGAAGATGTGGCCCCTCCATCCCTCGGTGGAGGGGCCACATCTAAGCAAGAGCTGACAAACGCACCCTGAAGACCGAAAACCACAGGGGGGCGCTATGATGCAGCTGACCTCCTGCAACCCACCAGACTAGAGCCACCATTGTCTCGACCATCCCCAACTTTATTCAAATAAGTGCTCTCATTGTTTTTGACATTTTTTCAGCTTTTTATATAGAAGTGTTAAACAAACAACCACAGAGACAAAGACTGACAGCGCTTCAGCTACAAAATAATAAATACTGATCAAATTTAAGAAGTTTAGTAAAAGTCTATGAAATGTAATTTCTCTTTCAAATAAATGACTTAATGTCACTGTCAGCCCGCAGCTCATTTAATTTAAAAAAAAAAAATCAAATTCTACAACTGCTCATGCACCGTATGGGGACAGCAACACATTTGAGCTCAAAATATGTAAGATCATCGTTTATAAAACGTCACTGAAAACAATTAAACTGTTAAAAATCGACGTGAGCGGAAAGTTGTGCGTAAACAACAAATTTCAATGACACTTCTAAAAATAACAACAACAAAAAAAAAAGAAAAAAAAAAGAGGGGAGGAGGGGACCCGAATCTACGGGTCAAAAGCCAAACTGGAATAAGTCGAGTAAAAATTTAATTATCAAGCTCTTCCTAATTTTTTTTTTTTTTTTTTTTACCAAACAAAGACATTCCCTACAAGAGCGCTTTTACGCTGCGTAATTCTACCAAACCGTCCTACCTGCTTGCATCCGATTGATGGATATGACTAATCCGCAGTGGAGCCTATAATGTTCGTTTCCCCGAGAGACACACACCAATAGGATCCGACGAGCGAACAAACGGGGTCAGTGCATCCCACACGTCCCGGTGTCAGCAGAGCCACGACTCCCGTCTCCTCATCGCCTCTTCCAGGAGGCTGAGAGAAAGTCGCAGCCGGGACGTCCAGACTGCACTTGATGCTGAAGCGAGGGGAGGGAAGCATGGGGGGGAGGACGGGAGAAAGGGAGGGAGGGGGACGGGGAAAAAGGCTGAAAAGGACTTTTTTTTTTCTCCCTCTGGTGACAAAAGCTGCTCGCATATGGGTGGGACCACAGAGGCCGGTAGCTGAAGGCTGGGACAGTGAAGTCAGCCTGCAGCAGGCAGTAAGGAGAGAGCCCCCATCAATGGGCCGTTCAGACGATCTGTGAGGGAATGAGTCCTACAGCTTTCTACAGTAGTCTCTGAGCTGCAGCCCGAGGGGTGTGAACCTCAGCATCTGCAGCGATCTGGAGCCTCAGACCCAGAATGGAGCTGTCTCCAAACAGCATCACCATGGATCAAGAGACCACAGTCATCATGCATTTCAGTTATTTAAACATGTTGGATATATTTATGCTGAGCATTCACACCTGATTATGCACAGTTAAACAGTTTCAAAATACAACTATCCAATAATTTCTATAAATATTCATCCTGGAGCTTGATCAAGATGATACTAGGTGGGATATGGGGACAACTCATAGCATAGGTGAGGGTAGGAATGTAGAATGAGTGGTGAATCAACAGCTCAGCTGTCTTCACAATGATGTCATGCAGCACTGCTGACGCCACACTGAATCTCCTCTCCAGCCCACGGTTCATTTTCTGCTCACTCATGAACAATATGTGAAAACACTTTAACTCCCACCAGCTCCCAGCAGAGAACCCTGGTTTTGTTTGTGGAGCTGCTGACTCTCGTACCAGCTGCTTCACATGTGGGGGCAAACCGTTCAGTGGGCTGTTGAGGATCAGAGTGGTGGTGGTAAAAGTAACACATCTTCAGCATGGAGAAGGGATGCAAACTCCAGCTCCCCAAACCAGGCTCTCTCCTTGAGTGACTTTTTGGTTTGACATGCTTGAGTTTCTGTTGATAAAGAGGTCATATTGCTCTTCACAGCGACCTCCGTGTGCCATTCTTCTGCAGTCGTCCCAACAGGACCCCCTGGGGAACAAGCTGATGAGCCTTCCCCAGATCTACGGAACACACTGGGAGAGCAAACTCTCATTACCCTCACAACAAACTTGCAAGAGTAAATCTATAAACCTGTCTTAACAGGTATAACACCTGCTACGTTAGGATAGAACGCTGGCCATTAAAAATCTTATATAGATGAAGGTCTAGCCAGTAGCAAACATTGCACACCTGACTTTACTTCCACCTGTGATATTAGATTGTTGTGATAGTTGTGATATTAGATAGATATTAGATGTTGTGATATTAGATAGTGATGCCTTACATTGTAAGAAGGGTGTATCTTACCCACCATGTGGGTAAGATACACCTGCTAATTTTCACTTGCACTTTTTATTTTTATTAATGTTATTTTATTTTATTTTAATTTTTTACTGTTTATATTTTAGTGATAATTTAGTATATGTCCTGTTAATGCTACATGTGTGTGCTAGTGTAGGGTATGTCTTGTGTTATGTCCTTTGGAGTCAATGTTTCTTTTTTTTTTATCCAGTATTTTATTCATATCTATATGATAATGTTATATATCAAATTGTGGACAGTTCTTTGTACGACTGCATTCCACAAATCCATATAAATATGTCAACAGAACAACTGAGATATCTAAAAGCAGGTGAGCGTTGGGGAAGTTTGAAAAGTTAAAACAGGCCTAGCCATCAGCACAGTGAGTCATTTTACAAGCAAGATTTTATTGCAGCTGTTCATTGAGGAGGAGCTATTATCTATTGCAATGTGTAATAACTAATAAAGTAATGATAAGTTCACATACAGAATATTATATTGAAAAGACTCATAGAATCCAAAATCTGCCAAAGCGGCTCAGCTTCCCTGTCAGGTCAGAGGACTCCCTGTCAGGTCAGCTGTCCTGTGGGGGTCAGGAGGTCTTTGGATCCAGATGAGGACCTGGATCACAAACACATGATGGATTCTTCCTTAGGGTCGCAGACAGTGCGTTTCCAAATCCTCTCATCACAATCCTGCTAACAGACAGAGAAACCAAAATGGACAAAATAATATTCTCCATGGGGGTAACAATTAACTGATCACAACTCATAGATATTCAGTGTGCATGCTTTATAGTAGTCAGTCATATAGCTGTTCAGAGGACATGTACGCATCCTCATCATCATCATCATCATCATCATCATCATCATCATCAGTAAACTGTCTCACTGAAGCATGCTATGCTCTTTTCCTCAGTGTAACAAGAGGTGATAGACTGAGCTCCATTCATTGTCCATCACTTCTTATAGTCTTAATACACGGTTAGACTAGCAGAGTAAAGAACCAGGGCCTCTGGGCCACACTGGAAGGAAGTCATTATTACTGGCTGGAGTCCCAATGAGCCACGACCAGAAAGAGAAAATAGGTGAAATGAGGCAGAGAGAAGAACAGAGACAGATGGAGGCAGGGAATGTGAGCAGGCACGGATGGAGGAAAGAGGAACCAGAGGATCAGGATGTGGAATGTCGCCATCATGCTCACCTGCACCAGGCCTCACGTGGACTATGTGTATGTATGTGTGTGTGTGTGTGTGTGATGATGCGCATCCATGTGGGTGGTGACCACATGTGTGATCACTGGAAACATCCAGGAGCCCTGATGGGTTACAAACATGTGCAATTTTACCCAGTCATACTAGAAGAGTGTGAAAAAATAGAACCTGTGACATCAAACACAGCTGATTTTTTTGAAGATTAATGAAGGTTCACAGCTCATAACCATCTCTGTCGTATCACTCAACCCACATATCTAAATTATTTAAGAACATATTGTAGGTGGAATGAACACAAGGCCATGATGGGATCTAAACTATTGAGTTACAGAGTAACTGAATTTGGACCAGTTTTGTTATCAGTAGTTGCTTCTTTGGTTTGTTTCATGGATGCATGTGTGCACACATTTCTTTCATAGCTTTCATACTTTTGCAGTCACTTGAAATTTGTGGAAATGTGCAAAAAAATGCAGCGTGTATGAACACAATATGACTTTGAAGGCAGTTTGGTGACACACAAACATACTAATAAATAAAAACTTAACTGGCTGATGAAGTTTTTCCTATATGGACAACTGACAAACTCAACTCACTGCAGTATAACGGAATCAGATTATTGCTAGATGTGTCAAAATTTATATTTCTGTTAGAAAAAAAGAAAAAGAGATAACAGGTGAAATTGTGTGTTCACAGACAGCTGCTGTTCCCATAAACCGTCAACATCCACGTTAAAGTGAAACACCAAGACCAAGATTTGCATCACAGTAATTGCACTCATAGTAACTCATGCAATTGCACTCCTCCACAGTTTATGTATAGGAAACTAAGTTTTTTGCTTTGTCTTTTTTTATTTCTTCCTCTCTTCTGTCTTTTTTAAGGGAATCCAGTTTGACACTTTCTGTTGGAAGTCATTTGAACAGGTGGAAAGGTAAATGATTTGTTGTGCCTACGGATGTGATTTTGTTTCTCTCCCTCCGGTGAGAAATGCCTTGCCCAAGGGACAGGCTTAACAAGAAAATTATGTTGCATGATTATTGCATCCATAACAACATGCTCCCCTCCTGTCAGAGGTCACTCAGAATCCCAACACCATAATGAACTGTGACTCCTGTTATCACAACCCTCACAGATAGAGACAGAAACACAGCAGAAGTTCCTGTTTTCAGTGAAGTTCAAGGTCAACGGTCACAGAGGAGTGAAACAAGAGAGAGAAAGAGAGAGAGCGCTGCCTCTGCTCCCTGCCCCGTGGATACCAAATAGAAAAGCAGTGAGTGATATTTCTGGTTGGGGTCAGAGCTGCGAGGACAGGATAGAGGGGCTTTTGTGCCCGGTGTCACACCCTCACGGGAAGTGGTCCTTTAGCTGTGCCGTGGCAGATGGATGCTTATTGGTGGGAGCCAAGTTTCAGGAATTTCATTAGTTTGTGTCTGGGTGCATGGGATGAGACCTTTCCCACCTTTCCAGCAGTAAAGCGGCAAATAGATCCAGTTCTGAAAGGAGTTCTGGGGCGTCTCGCCTCCAGGCCTGCTTTCATCCTTGAGCTGCCATCTGCCCTGACTCACAACTTCTCGAAATGCTTCTAAGGTTTCTTTTTTTGGGATTCATCCATGTGATTTAAGATATATAAGATACCACATGATCCATGATTTGTATTCTCTTAAATTTAGGAAAGCTTAGAGCTTTTATCTCAGGTGGCCTCAGTGCCCTTTTTGCTGTATACATTAAAGCTGCCTTCTCCGCACAGACCACACTAATAAACCAAGTCAGAAAGCTGCAGTGACCCACAGTTCACTTCCCCGGGCTTTATTTTGACAACTGAATGGTCTCTTAGCTCTGCTGCACACTAAACAGACTACCATTGATCTGATAGGACTCTCTGCCTCACTCCCTGACTCGCACACATACATAAACATTAATACAGTATATAGTAAATAGATATATAAACACTAATGACACAGTTGGTTAAAGGTCTCACTTAGATCCATATACAGTTTATAGCCTTTTTGATAGTAAATATTTGGGTAAATGGTCAGCATGCCAGCTTTCAGAAACAAGACTGTATGTGATGAAAGGCTGACTGAAGTCACACGTGTTCCTTTGAATCTCATGTCCAAATGAACAGACAACCACAGTCCTGCCGCTAATACGGGCTTCACAGAATCGCCACAAGCTTTTAAAAAAAAAAAAAACTCGACTTTTCAGCTATGACAACAACTCTTTTTTTCATATTGTTGACGCAAAAGAAATTGAAATGCTGCTGGGTTTTAGAGGTTGAAAGTGAGTTGCTGTCCCAACTGAAGGAGTCGAAGAATCTCAGTGTCTTCACCAGCAGATGGTCCATGCAGCCTCAGAATGAATGTGGATGTTGAACTGAACTGTCATGGTCAGGGAACTGAGTCTGAGCACCCATCATTCACCTGTGGAGCTCTTCCACCTGCTGACACAAACAGTTCTCTGCAAACCACAAATATTAACATGCTGGTGGTGCTGGAGAAAAGGTCAGATATATCTCTATAATCCGTGGGCATCTGGATCAGTTTTTATGTCAATTCAACCAGCAGTTTAGCCAAATAATTAGTTTCTAGCAAGAGAATAGACCAATGAACCAACCTACAGGCTGAAATTCTATTCCCAGAGCCACAATACTGGCGTGGCTAAAGTGGAAAATCAAACACCTTGCATCAGCAGCATATAATGAATAGCCTTGCACTAAATTACATGGAAATCTGGTCACAAATTATGGATGTTTCCCTCTTGCAGTCAAGCCAGCAAACATGTAAATCAAATTCCATGGTTGGTTTAATATGCAGTGCTTTGATATGTAGATTATTTGAACAGAGCCTGTCCTTAAATACAGTTTATGTTTTCCATGTAATCGTCTATGACTGTCTGTGTGGTCTCATGCTGACATAGACTGGCCATAATCCTCTCCTGCAGTAAAAACATTAAAGTATCATTCCACACCGCTCACCTGAAACATTAACCCTGGATGCCATCAATCACCTGTGACATAAACTCTGTAGGTACAAAACTGCAATGTTCCTGCTTTTTTTCATGGTTGGGATAGATTTTGACCACTAAAAACTTCAAAATGATCTTTTAATTATGCTCCAATAGAGTAGTGGTTAGATCAGAAGCTTCAAAGTATTCAAGGAAGTGACATTAAGGAGTTGAGCTTGTTTTTATCATATAAAAATTACAAATATGACTCTCCCTCTGTGTTCTATCACTGACTTTCTGAGAACACTGAATTCTTTTTTGTTGGTGTTCAAACACGTCTTTCTTCTTCACCCATCCCACTGTGGCACAGACAGAAAGTGTTGGTTTGAGAAGAGGAAATTTAAAAAATAAAACCCCCACAAAACAGCACTCTTATCATTATATAAATGGTTTGACACTAGACAGGGCGTGGCTTTAAACAAACGTTTGCACAAGATGCTCACAGAGGTAAAATCAGTTCCCCCCACACAAAAATTTTAACAGCAAACATATATTTTGCAGATTACAATGTGGACGCACCATCAGTGAGGCTCATTTGGCAACAAAGAGGAAAGTGTAACCAACAATTCAGGCCTGTTATTAAGCTGAAAGCTTACAGTCCTGCAATGTGTCCACGCTAAGATGAAGCTGTTTAGACACACGGAGACAAACACTGTCAAATGTGACATTTATCCCTGACAGAGCTCTTGTTTACAGTGAGGATTTGGAAAGAGGATGTGTTTTCATTTCACAATGCACTGCCAGGACCTGAGACACGTGAAATGAAAGAGGTTACATGCAGAAGAAGCTTTTATGTTAAAGATATGTCGTAGAAAAACGAGCATTGAAATACCACAGTACACGTTAAATGCAATATAATGCCCGATAATAAAAGTCCCTTTTTCAAAAAGCAAATTATGAAACATCGCCTGAAAAGATATTAAAATAACTCACATTGAAGCACATGTGGTTTTACCACATTTTAGATGACAGATTTGAAAACAGATCTGTTAAGCAGACATGAACATAAATATGCAAACAAATGTTCTTAGGTTTGGAATGATTTCATCCAATATGAACGAAGCATGGAAAGCAGAAACGTCTATGTGTGTTTGCATGTTGAAAGACACAGAGACTCACATACTCTGTAGGGTCAAAGAGGTTACATAAACACACTGTGTGACTAGGTTAACACGCTAATCTCTGTGCTCTTTTCTGGAGAAGAAAGGGGGTTTTGTTGAAGTGCAATGATGACGCCTCTTTGGCTCATTCTGCCAAGTGTCATTTAGCGATTTGACTGGAGAAGCTCCCCCGTCTTTCTGGTCATGTCTGTATCTGATATTCAATGTGTGGTTTTCTTCGGTTTGGTAAATCTGACCTTGTCAAACAACCTTTTCGTTCTGCAGTTATGATGACTTCAGAGCCACACCTTGTTTTTTTGGTACAGCCACACGAAAAAAAGCCAAAACACACCCACATGTTGTTGTGTGCCAGTCCAAACACCCAGCAACTTTATTGTGTATGGCTATTGTGGAAACATTTCTTTTTGCTTTTACTTTATTACTGACCGTAAAGGTGAGTTAATTTAATTTGGTATATTACATGGTATAATATAATATTTGGTATATTATTTGGTATATTACATTTATACATGTGTACTTCCCATTGAAATCCCTTGACGCTGCTTGAGCACACCCTGTCAGTTTTTGCATGAGATGCTACTGAATGTGTCAGCAAAAACCCCAAATACCCTACAGACAGTCAAACAACACAACGCTACACCCTCGCTTGTATAGCATGTTGTGGTGTTAGCCAGTGATAGAAAGAAGGTGTAAACTAACAAGTCAATTATCCAATCTTGCTAACATTACTCATGGTCTCCACTACACAGGACTTGTCAGTCAGCCTAGTTTCTTTTGCTGTGGGAAGCAGGAACTAGAAGAATTACAGTAACAATCTTTCTCCACTTTTTTTTCCAAGCCCAGTAGGCTTTAACTCAGTACATAGTGACACTTTCTGATGCCTACCTTTAGTCTTTGGCTAATGTGAAATGTCAAAGTCTTTGTGTGTTTGCTGCAGGAAAGCACTCATTATGTGTTTGTTGTGATAGCTGGTGGCAGATTATTTCTTGTCTGTGAGTAAATTACCCATCAGGTTATGTTAATCCTGGAAGGCTGTGTCTGAAGCAGCTGGACTTCTGTGGATGTTTCACCTGTCATCCAAGAGAATGCTTTAGTTCTGCTTGGCTGGTAGGTTGAGTCAATAAACCAATAATGGTTGTTAAATAGTAATAGTGTTTTTGAGTCAAGTCTAATATATGATCTTAATGATTGTCAATGTGGTGTGGACCTCAGAAATGCAAAAATATCTGAAATTCTTAGTTTGTTTGCAGATGACATTGTGATCTGAAGTGAGAGCAGGGAACAGGTGGAGGAGAAGCTAGAGAGGTGGAGGTTTGTCCTGGAAAGGAGAGGAATGAAGGTTAGCCGCAGTAAGACAGAATACATGTGTGTGAATGAGAGGGACCCAAGTGGAAGAGTGAGGTTACAGGGAGAAGAGATCAAGAAGGTGGAGGATTTTAAGTACTTAGGGTCAACAGTCCAGAGCAATGGAGAGTGTGGAAAAGAGGTGAAGAAGCGTGTACAGGCAGGATGGAATGGGTGGAGAAAAGTGTCAGGTGTGACATGTGATAGAAGAGTTTCAGCTAAAATGAAAGGAAAGGTGTACAAAACTGTGGTGAGACCAGCGATGTTGTTTGGTCTAGAGACAGTGTCACTGAGGAAAAGACAGGAGCTAGAGCTGGATGTAGCAGAGAGGAAGATGCTGAGGTTCTCTTTGGGAGTGACCAGGATGGATAGGATCAGGAATGAGTATATCAGAGGGACAGCACATGTTAGAGGTTTTGGAGATAAAGTCAGAGAGGCCAGACTGAGATGGTTTGGACATGTCCAGAGGAGAGATAGTGAATATATTGGTAGAAGGATGCTGAGTTTTGAACTGCCAGGCAGGAGGCCTAGAGGAAGACCAAAGACGAGCTTTATGGATGTAGTGAAAGAGGACATGAAGGTAGTTGGTGTGAGAGAAGAGGATGCAGAAGACAGAGTTAGATGGAGGACACTGATTTGCTGTGGCGACCCCTGAAGGGAAAAGCCGAAAGAAAAGAAGAAGAAGAAGTTAGAACTACAGACGACACTTGGTTGACTCTACACAGAAGTCAAACTGCTTCACATTCAGCCTTCAGGAATGTCAAAAATTAAATATTTTATAAATAAATCGTTAAATAATGATTAGCTTTTGAATGTCTGGGAATCAATCATGCTGACCACTCTCTTCCTGTGAATGTTTGAAATATTTGGTCAGCAGCACAGAAACCAAACAGCTCATTCAACACAAATTACTTAAACACTGGTTACTGCCTAGTAGAAAAGACAGTATTAATACCAAATGAGTAGTTATTGAAAGCAGTACTGTGGCACAGCAGGTAGTTATGTTGCCACACAGCACTGCGGTTCCAAGTTTGAGTCCCGCTCTGCACGGAGTTTACATGTTCTCCCTGTGTCTATCTGGGTTCTCTCTGGGTTCTCCGGCTTCCTCCAACCTCAAAAAATTGTCCACTCTCAAGTGTGTGTGTGCGTGGTTGTCTGTCTCTATGTGACTCTGTGGTTGCTGGCGTCGCACCCAGAGTGTCCCTTTCCTCATGCCCCCAGCTGACTGGGATAGGCCCCGCGACCCGCGATAGTGGAGGAAGCGGGTACAGAAAATGGATGGATGGATAGTTATTGAGTGTAGCTCCCTGTTAATTATTTATGAAAACATGTATCTAATGTCCTATTTGTTGTTCAATGTGTTTTAAGTCACAAGTTGCAGCAAAGAACAAAAGGATGTCAAATGATAAAATAACATGGAATAAGAAACAAGATAATAAAAAAATGACAAAATATAGTTGGCAATCAGTTGCCGTCAAAAAATAATTAGAAAGCAGCACCATCATTATACCAGTGGACATATTCGTACGGTGTGTTGAGAGGTTCCCTCAGGATATGTTCAAGACTTCCTCGACTCAACTTGATCTGTCATGATCAAACTCCTGCTCGGAGTTCACTCATGTCAACGCAGCTTTCTCTAAAACTGTAAGACAGAAAAAGCAGCAGCTTAAAGCTCTTTATTTTTCCACCACCCCAAATATCCGTGGGCTCAAACAGTGGGTCATTATGAAGAGTGATTGGTGAAAGAGCCCATTGATTTGGGGGGCTGAGGTAAGGTCATGTATAGAATCACAGGAGAGAGAGAGGGAGAGAGAGAGAGAAAGAGTGCAATATATATATATATATATATATATATATATATAGAGAGAGAGAGGGGGACAGAGAGAGAGGGAGGGCAGTCATGTATGGAACCAAACACACCCATTTCCTCTGCTGGTGCTGAAGGTGCTAGAAGTCCCGACTCCTCTCAGCTCTTTTGTGTGTGTTCTGTTCGGGGTCCAAACAACAATTATGGCTTCATAAAAGTACCTTAAGAGAGGAAATGTGGTTCTTGTTCAGATTTTCCTTTGCCAGTGATCAAACTGTGTTCTGCCAGTGGAATAGTTAAGTATGGCAATGGTTTTAAGTCTGTGAACTCACAGCAGAAACAAACCACCCAGATTTCATTGTAGGCAGAGTTTATTAGTCCACAGGATTCAGAATTAAAGAGGCTGAAAGGTCAGGATGCCGAGCATGTCTTCATTCACGTGAGAGGAACAAGTTCACCTCATGCTCTCGTGTTACCTTGTACTTTGACCTGTGCCCTTTCACCCAGTGGTTCTACTCCATATATTGAAAATCCTCTTTCCTCGTGTTCTCATGTTCATCTCTGAACAGCTGGAGCTTTCTCTTCAAACACTGAAAAATCACATTTATTTTTCTTCTTTTCGCAGCTCTGCAGTTCTCACTCTTACTTGCCAATGTTATGATGTCAGCTTTTTTATATGCGGGATCATATTTTAATATGTCGATATTTGAAAGCAAACCTGCATTTCTTCTCCACTGCACATATAAAGGAGATTGTTCTTGTGACAACAGTAAATCAAGCATACTTTAGCAATTTATTTAAATTCAATTCAACTCAGTTTCATTGTTCCTGATCCGATGAGCCAACACACATGGATTTAGGACAGAAAAACACAATCAATCACCTCAAGCATTTGGAAATAAAAAATGACAGTGTAAAGATGACTCAGTAAAATTGTGAATGAAAAACATAAGGGTAAACAGCAGTGATCCGTCTAGCTGGCTGACAATTCCAAACACAAAAACAAATCATAGACATTTTTGGGATGTCCACCACTGCAATACAAAAGCGACATAGACATATTCTGGCCAGCATCCACCTCATTACTCCTGCACAGCATTCACAAAAACAATCTGACAGACGTTTGTCTGTGTTTTTGCTTGCATTATTTAAGGGGACCATTCCAAGCTGTTATTCATACAGCGAAACAATTCATATAAGCTTTTAAGTATGAAGTTTGATGATGTGTTTGTAAATTTGTCACTCAGGCTCTGCTTGTACCTAATCTGAAGAAGGATCTGAAAAAGTCAAAGTTGGCGTCTGTCAGGGCAATCATTCCTGCTTCATGCAGCTTAAATGAATAAATAAAACTTCATAACACGACTAAGTTCTATGAACAAAGAGGTTCCTCAAGGTCGAAACTCCTTGTATTTGTTTATATGCGAGCAATATGAAAAGCTAAAAGCTTGAAGAACTCGTGGAAGTCATGTGCAGGCACTAAAATCTAGTCAGACTGTTATTAATAAATAAGTTGTAGTTTGGAATTATTTACTTATTTCTCCCAGGTGGCAGCTCCCTTATCTACCTCTAACATTTGCACACGTTCCATACTGCTCACAAACGTTCATAGTAACTCTCTTTCCTAAGGTTTATACAAACAGATTACAATGCAATCAGATGGTAAGGCCTCTCTCAATTCATGGAGTCTGACCGTAATGACATTTAATGAGCACCTTCACCATGAGATGGGGTGCAGGAAGTATAGCCAGGTGTTGCTCTGCAGCAGAATGAATGTGGCTGAGAGAGAGAAAACCATGTGTTAGTGGGTGATTTCATTCTCAGTAATTGTATTTGCTTTGTCTGCTGTTTCCTCCCCTTCCTGAAAAGAACAGCCTCACAGGGATAAACACAGACAAGACAAAGAGAGACAGCTTTACATGATGCAGGGTTAAGGCCTCAGTGCTGTGCATTAAGACAGTTCCTATCTACATAGGAGTGTATTTGGGATATTAAGATATAATAATGAGATAAGAGACTTAACGACCATAAAACATCTGGTTCAATGGGTTCAAGAGAGGCTGATTAGGAGTTATGATGCAAATGAAATCAAAGGCAGACTTCATGTCCAACCTTATCACCAACTAGTCTGTTAATAATACAACTGCATTTGTGATGAGGCCATTATCTGTCATTGCATCACCAGTAATTGTAATCTGGTTGGAGCTCTGTCGTCATCTCCAGGGTGCAGCAGTTCAGTGTGACAGTGAGCTTCGTCTCCTTCTTAAACCATGGTTCTGACCATACGCCATTCACTTAATTGGCAAGCAAGAAGGTACCCAGTTGTTGAGAGAGTAATCAAATGTTACAGTTCAGGAAAAACGAATACAGTGCGCCCTCACGTATTCGCGCATCAAAGCTTGCGACCTCAACTCATCGCGTTTTTTTTGGTAGGCAGTCATTGTCACACCATATGGCACGGTGGCATAGTGGTTAGCACTGCTGCCTCACAGCAAGAAGGTCAGGGGTTCAAACCCAATCATTTCCAACATGGCCTTTCTGTGAAGAGTTTGCATGTACCCTCCGTGTCTGAATGGGTTTCCTCTGGGTTCTCCGGTTTCCCCCTATTATCAGGAAAAACATGCATCTAGGTAATATTAGGTCATGTTGGACCGTAGTGGCGGCGTGCCCGGGATGCAGCAGGTCTGGACCAACACTCCATCTGGCCTTTGAAATTTTGTTGTACTGTCTGTGTATGTGTATAATGACAATAAAGAAAGTTTGACTTTGACTTTATACATACATTCTATTGGTTGATGGCATTCGCAAGTGCGCTCGGTTCCGTGAGTCTCCGACTTCCATGAGACAAAAAAAGTGCTTAAAACAGTCAGTAAGAGTGGGGGAAAAGGTAATACAGATAGAAGGTGGTTTAATATTAATATTAGTATTAGTATGGGGATGGTTTATGAAGTCTAAATTACCGTAAATAATAAGATAGTTTGTCGCTCTATCGCAGAATTCATAATCGTGTGTGGTTCCTGGAACGCATTAATCGCAAAGAATGAGGGCTCACTGTATACCTAAGTGTGTAAACACAAACATTTTGTGCTTTGAGTAAAACTATGGCATTAGAAACGTTGAAACTCTAACAGCAGCATCAAAATATACTTCGAGTGCCAGTGATAGAGGCACTCATAAAGCCAGATTCCTTTGAAAAGAATCTTTCATTCCTTTGTCCATTCGTTTGATCATTTGTTTGTTTTTTCGTTCATCCTTCCTGTTCGTTCGTTCATCTTCTTGAAAACAAGATAACTGTAGTTGTCTCGTTTTCAGCCTCTGAACAAATGTACGAGCCCCAGCTGCCTACGGGCGAGACACCAGCTCATCACAGGGCCACACACAGAGACAAACACTCATGCTCACACTCACACCTACAGACAATTTATCGTGACCAGTTCACCTAAATTACAAGTTTCTGGAGGTGGGAGGAAGCCAGAAGACTTGGAGAGAACCCACACAGACATGGAGAAAACATACAAACTCTACACATGCCTTTTTAAAAAAATTTTTAAAAAGACTTAAATTATATACTATACTTCATTCCTGAATACAATACTAAAGATTTTGGGCTGCTTTAGTTCCCAAACCAGGTCTTAATCAAAATTTATAAGGGAAAAGTACTCATATAACCATGCTCTGACTGCATTTTCTACAAAACAAATGTTTTATTGAAAGATTGTCTGTTTGGCATTGTACTCATTTTTAGCTGTTTGATAATGAATTTCAGATTTTAGATATTTCTTTTCATAGGTGGACATCTTTCTCCTGAGATCACCTTCAATGGGTAGCCTAATGGTGCTTCCCAGCCTCCCCCTGCATTCCTCATGCCCTCCCTCTCTTCAAATTGGCATCCTGCCTGAGACTCAAAAATAACTTCCACCTCCTGATAGAGAAACAGATGGTAGATGTTATTCATCTAGATTAGTCATTCAAACAAAGACTGGTAGCCCGATAAACAAATGGGACTGAAGGGACTCAGAAGGGACTCGCTTTTTCCCCAGCTATATAAGGAGACCCTTCGACTGGAGGTGTTGATCAATAGCAAACATTTAACCATGAAACAGCAGCTACTACTCTTTCAACGTTACCACGACTGTGTTAGAATTACCATCATTCATCCACTTGTTCTACTTTTCATTCTAGCAGAACAATCAAATCCAACCAAAATGCACCCTGACAGTTGTAATGAAGCCATTGAGATTGTTCAGTGTTAATTTCATCAACACAATTCATTAGTCCTCAGTCAAAGTAAAAGCCCTATTCAACTTTTTACAACCAACCAAAAGCGACCAATCAAACTGAAAGACTAACCAGTGAAACAACTGACCACCTCTTTGACCACCTGGCCAAATGATTACATCCCGCTTCAAAGCGGTGATGTATCGTAATTGTCAGCGTTTGTGTGTTCGTCCGTTAGTCCGTACGTCCATCCGTTAGTCCATCAAATATCTTCGCAAGCGTTGCAGATAGTAAGAAGAAACAAAAAGCACATTACTTAGGCGGCAAAGGGGATGAAAATGAGTTTATGACCTTGACCTTGAGAAAATTAGGTCAAGGTCAAATTTTAACTTTTGTAGACTCAGGAACTGGATAAGATAGAAAGACGAGGGAGGCCAGTGTAAGACCGCAGATCAAAGGTAGTGCCTTTGATCTATGAAAGTAGGTAAGAGCACCATATTTTACCTTTTACCTATGCAAGTAGGCCAGGGAAAAATTTTGAATTCAAGGGTGTCGCAAGATGTTGTGGTCTCTGACTGCATTGGTTCTTGTTTAATACTGTATTTAAAAACATTTAAACATTGACAACCAGGATTTATTGTACCATCTTCCTGACATATGCAGTGTCTCATAGCACTGCTGTCCAGCTGACAGCCTGATGTTGAAGCTGAGTCTTGAGGACAAAGTGGTCTACCACTGAGTCTGTTACCAGAGGGAACCAATACAAACACCATGTGGCCCCATGTAAACCACAAAAGCCTATTGATATGGAGTTGCGTTTCTATGGTTCTTTGTCCTCCATGCATGAATGTACAGTAGATAATACCGTATTATCAGTGCAGATGAACGTTTAACTGCAGAATGCAAACTGTTTGACATGTTAAAACACAGCAGCGTGTGGCTGTTTATGAGAGGACCTGTCTGACTGTATGCTGGCTAATGTTGCATAACTCCTATGCTTTGGGAAGGCTGAGAGTTGACCTTGGCTTCAAATATCCTCAACCCTGTCACAGCATGCAGGCACACTTTGTTGTAAAATGATCCTTGTTAGATGTGTGCAACTAAGGTTGTGACTTATCAAAAACTGGGAAAGCAATCTACACTGTCTAACGTGTGGCATAAATATTTAATTCCAAACAAATGTGTTCTCACTGTAAGGAATGCTTGCTTGCTGCTATGCAGTTACTGTGCTATTACCTCTGTTAACAGCAGTGGGTCTGGAACAGTCCATTACATTTGGTGATGATCTGGATCAGTATCTGGAGCCAGATATTTTTGTAAAGACCGTTTATAAGTGCTTAATATATTTTTCTACTCTTTTTCTTGAATAACTAACAGCTAACAAAGATACCACAGGTTCATCATTATGTTCTTGCCTTGCGGGTCACTAATGTCACTAAAGCCTATCCCAGCTGACTACGGGCAAGAGATGGGGTAAACCCCAGACACATTGCCAGCGCATCATGGGGACACTTGAAAAACAAACTCTCATGCACACGATTGTGGAGTGATTAATTTACCTAAATTGCATGGTTTTGGAGGTTGGAAAAACCCAGAGAGAACCCACGCAGACGCAATGCAAACTCTACACAGAAAGGAAATGAACTCAGAGCCTTCTTGCTCCATCATTGAAATATTGCTTTTGGGTGAAAGGATATAATGGGAGGTTTCATCCCTTTTATTTCAACAAAGACAATGCAGCGACAAGTCATTTCAATTCCATTTTCCATTAACAATGCTAAACAAGAACCAATGCAGTTAGAGACTGCAACATCCAGCGACAAACTTGAATTAAAATTTTTTACCCTACTTGCATAGGTCAAAGATCAAAGCTAGTGCTCTGACCTGCTTTCATAGATCAAACCAGTAGCTTTGAATGTCTTAAAAGTGTGTGTGTGTGTGTGTGGGGGGGGGGGGTTACTTTCTAATGACTCCTCTACAGAAGATGGTCCGTGACGTCACCATCGGTGATCGATCAGTCGCTCATCACTCATCGATCAGGCCGACCCTGCTCTTAAACGCCACCCGCGCAGCGCGCAGCGGCCGAACCTGTTGGTCCACTTGTTGAGGTCATTATAGTTCACGTGACGCTATTTAAAGAGGCGCCGCCATGGCACGCGCTCTGGTCAGACGGGAGTCGGCGGAAACAGAGATGCACAAGTCCGCAGAGAAGAGGAAGACGTTCGTTTACACCAAGAAGAAGGGCTACGATGTCACCCGAAACCCCCGCCTCAACAAGGTAAGCGTGGAAACACTGTGGGGGGGTTTCATCTTGTTTCTGTGAGCGGTGACAAGCTGGCTGCTGCCTTCAGGGACTGTAGGAAATATCAACACCGACGTCTGGTAACTGACGATCTGACGTTGGTCGTTATCAACGCAGAGGAACCAGGAAAGGGAATAATTGTGTTTTTAAATATTAACTAGGAAAGGTTTGACTTTTAGCTTCTCGGGTAAAGTGTCCATTCTCAACAAAGTTTGAATTATAGGGAAACAATAGAGTTAAAAGCTACATAATAAAAATAATGCTAATGCTAAATGTTTACTCCTAGCTTACAAAGTTGTTGTTGTTGTTGTTGTTGTTGTTGTTGTTGTTTAATAACGTTTGTCTTTGTGTCATCACACAAATATAAACAGTCAGACCTCTACCCTTAATCACATAATAATTCAACATTCATAACACCCAACGGAGCCTGAACGCAGCGTGAGCCTGCAGGTTCTGGTGTCAGCTGGGGGTAAATTTAGATTTAAAGTGATCAGCTCCTGTTGACACACAGAGGGCCCTCTAGTCAGGGCCCCACCGCCTCACATTGTGCTACCAGCACTGTGTTAGTCTTCTTTGTTCATGCTTAGTGAGTTTTTCCTGTCTTACTGCAGCACACAGCACATTATGTCATCCAATTTACTGTGACAAGTTGTTCTGCATTCTGACAGCTGGTATTCTGTTAAGTAGGACGAGTTCCTACGGTTAACATCCCCTTAAAACATGAAGATAAGGTTTTTTTGGGGGGCGATTTTGTTATCATAGAGGAATGAGGAACACTGCTGGGAGTTGCTTCATAATGCAGCAGATAATGCTGAGCAGTTTCCTGTCAGTAAGTTGATGACTTTGCATGTTCCCACTATAGGAAAAAAAAAGTCTCTCTCTTTATGCTTCCAATGCAAAAAAACTCATTTACTCATCTATCAATAACCAAAACAAAGAGACATGACAAATAACACGTGAGCACATTAATTTCTCAGGTGATTGTCCTGGTTTATTCACTTAACATGGAACAAGTAAAGTGAATAAATGACAGATGATGTCACCCTGTAGGAAGGTGGCCCCAGCCTGTGGCTGCTGGGGGCTGTTGCTGAGTCTGTGGAATATGTTCATGTCACACTGACCTTGCTGTGGCGTTCTTGCAGATCTTATCGCCACTCCAGTTTTTATCCTCTTTTTTTTTTTATAGGAGTCAATAATTTTAAACAAAAATCAAAAGTAGGAGGCAGTGATTTACTTTGGGATTTGGGAGGTCATTAAATCATTGAGTCATAATGAGTCTTTCCTCTGAGTCATACATGAACCTTTATTCTTGTAGATGCAGTAGCTTTTCACATCTCATCAAACACTGCAAGAGAGAATTCATTTTATTTGCACATATACTTTGTAAGGGCTCTAAATGGTCTGGGTTAGTTTTTTTGTAATGTTTTTTGGCACATTCAAACTTAAGTGCTTTTCATTTATTTTGCATCCATCTGAAATGTGTACAATTTGACCACTCCCTGAGGTTTTCCATCAGCAATGGGATCTATGTTCTTGGACACATGCATTCTACTTCCCCATGCTTTATATGCACCCTTAACAAAAGAGCATCTGGTCACGCTTTAGCTTTTCTAGTGTTTTCTCTTGGTTTGTGTGGTGGGATGGGGCCCCAGAGGTCAAGCTGTGGTGACAGGATCTCTGTCCATGGTGCTGACTGACCACCAATGGAACCTCTACTCTTACATTAAGCTTGCCTCATAACATTTTTTTCAGTCAAGCTAAATCAAGAACATTTTTAAACAGTCGATTCTACTCCCTGAACTGTTTTTTTCCCCTTTCTCTTGGAATCTACAGATTAGCCGTGAGAATTCACAATCAGTTGATGGATGATCTATAAATTCTTCTGGTTTATTTCACTCTGAATTCAGTTTTTAATAGCAAAGTTTTTTCAGTCTGATATAGTTTTCAGTCAGCGGAAGCAGCTTCTGGGCTGGATGGTGCCAGCAGGGAGTTGATAATTGAGACAGTGAGGTTCAAACAGGCCTGTGTCTGTGGAGAGAGGGCTGGTGAACTGATGACTGCACAGAGACGTGTTTGTCAGGCAAGCTAATAACATCACTCTTGAGAGCCCTACACAACCATCCACTGTGTTTGTTTTCATGCCTGTAAGTGGGTAATGGGAAATAGGAAAATGTGAATTTTGTGCAAGGACGCATTATTCAACACCCTTTGTTGTCCAGCTGTATTCAACCACAGACAGAGTAAGGAGTAGACCCAGTTAGTTTCATCATTCATATGAATATGCATCATAAATCACTTTTGGGATGCATTTACTAAAGCCCCTGATGAGGAAGAAAGAAGGAATGCCACTTTATGATAGTTTGCTTTGATTATATCAACAGACAACCAGAGGTTGTCTTCTTGTTTTGTGAATAGAGAAACACCCTCTAGTTTAGGGAAATATGTCCCTTCTTGTGATACACTAACACTGACATGCCATGATTTATTTAATAATAACACATTCGTATTTTCTCCAGCATTTCTGATTAATGGTGGCTTCTAAAAAGTAGATCTGAATTTCAGTGTTGCAAATGATGTTTGATTGTAAATTAACATATTTGTACAGTGGACTGAAGAATTTGCAGACAATCCACTGCCAGCAATTCAGCCATTGCATGCTGAGGCTCTTTGTCTGGAGAATGGGCCGTAACCTCATTTCCAACAAGAGACCAAATTAACATCCAGCTTCTTACTGAGTGTAACCCAGAAACATGAAGCATGGCCACAGGATGTGTCCACTGCCTGCACAGACATGTATTTACCAGTCCTGACAGCTTGTTTTCCTGAATTTTGAAAAATTGTTTTCTGAATCCTTCAGAAAATTCGCATCAATGCTCCTATTGGCAGCATCAGACCCCTCAAGCACTGAGGCTTCAGGTTAGAGCTCTTGCTGTGGTTTGGTGGGGGAACTGTTCAAGTCGCTCTTTAAGACTTTACGTTGAAACCGCTCTTTGATTTTCTGTTGATGAATATGTTTTTTCTACATTTGCCTAATTGATCCGATTAAAATGGTTTCTTTTTAAATGTCCTGTGACTTAGATGATGTCTGTTTGTAATAGAGGTCAATCTGGGTCCCAGAGCTTCAGTGTGTAAACCCGGAGTGTTAAACTGTTTGTTTGCTTCTCAGTTTACATATTAGGCCCCTGAATGGAGCCTGTGTACAACAGGGCCCTTCAAGAAGTTCAGATACTGTAGGTTGACCTAGATTTGTGTTAAAGTAAGCACCTCAGTTGTCCATCCATCCATCCATCTTCTGAACCCCTTCATCCGCTGGAGCTAGACCCTATCTCAGGTGGCTGAGGGCATGAGGCTGGGGAAACTCCGGACGCGAAGCCAGTGCACTGCGGTGCCACACAGAGACAGACAAAGAGGCATGTACACACTCACACCTACGGTCAATTTGGGACCGACCAATTAACATGAAGTGCGTGTTTTTGATTCACTGTATTTTGTCTGTTTTAATAAATGATTGTTGGGATCTTGGCCTCATCATCCATTTAACTCAGGTTCCTTTAAAGAAGGCTGAAGATACAGGCACACCAGTTTTAAGACCAAGGTTCTCTTTCACTTCCTTTTCTCGCACTTAGAAAAAAAGAAAAAAGAGTCCTTGTAATTCACTTTACAAGAAAGATTTTATTATCTTTCTTGAGGTGTGCCATCTGAATGAGCTCACGATTTGTGCTGTTACACTGATTCGGAAATATAAACGTGGTTTTGTACAATTAATTAAGCGAGGAAAGAATCTGGGTGTGAGAAGTCTGTTTGTACAGTATTTAGTAATCACAGACAAGGTTCTTTAAAACCACCAGGACATATGAGTTTTACTCAGATTTTGGTGTTTAGTGCAGCTTCAAATTTAAAGGTCGATGCAGGTTTTTCTTTTTAACATGGGGTTTTTCCACATCTTTGCTAATTATGCAAAAACAGTGAGCAGATTTCCAAATCGGTCTTACTTGTACCACTATTTTACGTATTATTAAAAGGCAGTTGCCGTATCTGATCAACCAGACCCTCACATCATTCTAAAATGAATCTAAACATAGAGTCCCTCAAACACAAAGGTTAAAGACCTGCCATAAAAAAGGATTTTCATGTAGCCAGGTGAAGCATCCAGTGTCAGCCCTGTACGTGAACCAGGGTGAGGAAATTGGAGGAGAAGGTAGGAAATGACTGCTAAAGCATGTTACTGGGCATGCACAGGCAGGCTTCTGTGGTTCAGGCAGTGGCACATTGTTGCCCTCCCTGTGATTCTACGAGCCCTGGGGATGAAGTGTGTTTACCTCACTCAGTTGGCCCTCTTCACCTCTCATAGGAGCCAGTCACAGCACAACATGCTAATTGATGCTGAGAGATGCAGTGCTGAAAGCAACCTGTCCTCACTTTGACAGGCTTCGATTTCCTATTAATGTCCTCACTCTACTACCTAAAGAAATGATGCATGCATACAGCATACATACCTATAATATCTAATTCTAGATCTCTCTGGATCTGGAACTAGATATTAAATGTGTGTTTTGTGTGTGGTAAAGACATGAAGTGGAGACTGTGGTATAGAAAGGGTTCTCTGTGAAGAGAGTTGGACAAGATTCACAGACATCTTCTGTCTGTCTTTGATCGATAACACATTAATTTAGAATCTGCATGGATCTTGGTATTTGCATTACAGACACATCAATAAACAAGGCAGTCAGAACTACTTCCAGGGTAGGACAGGGTACCCTGAAAGTAGTACCTGACAAATACATAGCTTTGACCTTTCAGGGTAGGTCAAAGCTAAGCACTAGCTCTGACCATAGATCAAAGCTAGGGCATAGGTAGAACAAAGCACTAGCTTTGATCTATGGTCTTACTCACTCTGGCCTTTTCCCTCGTCTTTCTATCTTATTCGATTCCTGAGTGTACAAAAGTTGAAATTTGACCTTGACTTAGTTTTTTCAAGGTCAAGGTCATCATCTCATTTTCAACCCCTTTGGCGTGCAAGTAATGTGCTTTTTATCTGCAACGGTTGCGAAGATATTTGATGGATATATTAACGGACGAACACAAGAACACTGACAATTACAGTGACAATTACCACCAATTACAATTACCAATTACAATTACCACGCTTTGAAGCGGGATGTAAAACTTAAACACACTTAGACCGAATCTGGTGCATCATGGCACGAACTTGTCGGAGCACCAGCTGCTCATTACATACCGCTGTAAGATTCGGCAGTCAATGATGAATAGAGACAATGGTTTGCTTCGAGCTATAGCTTGGCCCTGTTGGAGCTGCCATTCATGCTAATAAGCAATAAAACCCACATGGATCGCCTTGACTAAACTATAAGACTTTGTATATTGTTTTTAAAATCATTGCATTAGACATCATAAGAGTTTATGAATGAGGAATAAAATGTAGAGCTCATGCCCAGAAAAGGCTACAGTTGGATGCTCTATATGTAACCACAGACTCCACACAAGACACAAGATAGCCCACCAGATTAAAGACGAGAATTGACTATCTTCGTTTTTGGCGAGTGCTGAGTCATGGCGTATCTGATTGGGCATCAGAGATGTGCTGGCATGCCAAATGGCGAGAGTCCTGATAACATTCTGTAGCAACTGGAAGCCATTAGGCTCTCAGCTTTGATTCACTCTGCTACATCATTAACTCCAATTCCGAGAATTTTTCTTTAACTCAATAGTTTTAAGTTTTCCCTCATCTTGGCTGATATAAAAAAAATGGAGCAACAAACAAATAGAAATGAAGATTTATTTGTGGCTCTCTGGTTCCTCTCATCTGGATATGTGTCGTGCTGTGTTGGTTAGTGCACAGCAGCCCGTCCTCTGAGTTTTGTCTGGTCAAATCGAATGTGTTCCAGCTGATCACTGTCCCTAACACAGTCTGGTAAGGGTTTTTTTTTTTAACGACAGTGCATGCACTAATCAAATTATGTCACAAAGGGCTGCCAGTGATCAAACTGCTTGATGACCCAGTGCTGACTTTAGCCATTGCACTCTGGTACTCAGGTTCCCAGTGAGTCACTGCATGATCAAGACTAATAAAAGCTTTTTGCTGACAGGATTTTGTTGGACTTTTACAGCAATGCTTTGATTGTGCTGCTTCCCAAAGCTTCAATGAACATTAGTAATTTTCATCCAGCTCTCTGGCCGTGTTTATTTTTTATAAAGAGAACTTCACATTCCAAAGCAGATCCTATGTTTGGTAATCATAAGTTAATGGATTTAAAATGATATAAAGTGTAAACCACAAGTAACTAACAATGATAAACATTTAGGCTATGGATCATTTAGTAATATACATTTCTTGCATGCAGTTATTTCTTTTCCTATTCATTTGAGTATTACCTGAAGAAATCCCATACTTTGAGGAAATATGGCCTGTGCTTTCCAAAGATTATTTCACAGGGGAGTAAATATCGCCACAGTGTCTCTGGGTGGAGTGGAACTCATGTGAAAATGCCTCTATGTGATTACTGGCTGTTTCATTGTGGATGACAGCCGTTACGTGAAGTTCGAATCGGTGGTGTTGGCAGTCAGATTACAAGCCCTCGTTTAACAGATTGAAAATGGGACAAAACTTTCTGTGTCAGACTTCATGCCGAGCAGCTGCTCTTGTCAATCCCCCTCTCTCGGTGCACTACAGAGTTCTTAGGATACGTGTGCAAAATGCTCGAGGTGTGTGTGTGCGTGTGCGCGTGTGTGTGTGTGTGTGTGTGGTCCCAGGTGCAGCCAGGTGTTTCAGGTTAACCACACACATTGCTGGTGACCAGACATTCCTCTGATGGACTGGAGTGGATCGGACAGAGAGAAACTGCCCCCTCGGTCCCTTTCTGTTATCGAACCACACACTACTCCACATTTCATACACCAGTTTAAGTGGGCCTCTGACCTGCAGGCCAGTAAGTGCTGTAAGTAGTAAGTGGAATATGAAAAGACTGTTACTTTATCTGCGCACGCGCACACACACACACACACACACACACACACAAAGCACTTGAGACCATGCTTATGCAGTAGCCAGCTAAAGCCCTACTTCTTCTTTTTTCTTTTGGCTTTTCTCTTCAGGGGTCACCCCAGCGAATCAATTGCCTCCATCTAACCCTGTCCTTTGCATTCTCTTCTCCCACACCAACTACCTTCATGTCCTCCCTCATTACATCCATTAACTTCTTCTTTGGTCTTTCTCTAGGCCTCCTGCCTGGCAGTTCAAAACTCCTTCTACCAATATATTCACTATCTCTCCTCTGGACATGTCCAAACCATCTCAGTCTGGCCTCTCTGACTTTGTCTCCAAAACCTCTAACATGTGCTGTCCCTCTGATGTACTCATTCCTGATCCTATCCTTCCTGGTCACTCCCAGAGAGAACCTCAGCATCTTCATCTCTTCTACCTCCAGCTCTGTCTCCTGTCTTTTCCTGAGTCACACTGTCTCTAGACCAAACAACATCGCTGGTCTCACCACAGTTTTGTACACCTTTCCTTTCATTCTAGCTGAAACTCTTCTATCACACATCACACCTGACACTTTTCTCCACCCATTCCATCCTGCCTGTACACACTTCTTTACCTCTTTTTCACACTCTCCATTGCTCAGCACTGTTGACCCTAAGTACTTAAAATCCTCCACCTTCTTGATCACTTCTCCCTGTAACCTCACTCTTCCACTTGGGTCCCTCTCATTCACACACAAGTACTCTGTCTTACTGCGGCTAATTTTCATTAGTCTCCTTTCCAGGACAAACCTCCACCTCTCTGTATTCTCCTCCACCTGTTCCCTGCTTTCACGGCGGATCACAATATCATCTGCAAACGTCATAGTCCATGGAGACTCCTATCTAACCTCGTCTGTCAGCCTGTCCATCACCATAGCAAACAAGAACGGGCTCAGAGCTGATCCCTGATGCAGTCCCACCTCCACCTTGAACTCCTGTCACACCTACAGCACACCTCACCACTGTCTTACAGTCCTCATACATGTCCTGCACCACTCTAACATACTTCTCTGACACTCCAGACTCCCTCATACAATACCACAGTTCCTCTCTCGGCACCCTGTCATAAGCTTTCTCCAGATTTACAAAAACACAATGCAGCTCCCTCTGGCCTTCTCTGTACTTCTCTATCAACATCCTCAAAGCAAATACTGCATCTGTAGTACTCTTTTTTGGCATGAAACCATACCGCTGCTCACAAATTTTCACTTCTGCCTTTAGTCTAACTTCCACTACTCTTTCCCATAACTTCATTGTATGGCTCATCAGCTTTATTCCTCTGTAGTTGCTACAACTCTGCACATCTCCCTTGTTCTTAAAAATGGGCACCAGCACACTGTTCCTCCATTCCTCAGGCCTCTTCTCCCTATCTAAGATCTCGTTGAACAACCCAGTCAGAAACTCTACTGCCACCTCTCCTAGACACTTCCAAACCTCTACAAGTATATCATCAGGACCGACTGCCTTTCCACTCTTCATCCTCTTCAATGCTGTCCTCACTTCATCCTGACTAATGACTGACTGACTTTGCTACTTCCTGGTCCACAACAGTCACCTCTTCTAGTCTTTGTTCTCTCTCATTTTCCACGTTCATCAACTCTTCAAAGTACTCTTTCCATCTTCCCATCACACTACTGGCACCTGTCAATAGGCTTCCGTCCCTATCCTTAATCACCCTAACCTGCTGCACGTCCCATCCCTGTCTCTCTATCTTGCCAACCGGTATAGATCAGTCTCTCCCTCCTTACTGTCCAACCTAGCATACAAGTCATCATAAGCCCCTTGTTTGGCCTTTGCTACCTCTACCATCACCTTACGCTGCATCTCCCTGTACTCCTGTCTACTCTCCTCAGTCCTCTCAGTGTCCCACTTCTTCTTAGCTAACCTCTTTCTCTGTATATACTCCTGTACCTCCTCATTCCACCACCATCAAGTCTCCTTATCTACTTTCCTTCCAGATAACACACCAAATACTCTCCTACCTATCTCCCTGATCACATTAGCTGTAGTTTTCCAGTCATCTGGAAGCACCTCCTGGCCTCCCAGAGCCTGTCTTAACTCTTTCCTAAAAGTCATGCAACACTCTTCCTTATTTAGCTTCCACCATTTTGTATTCTGCTCTACCTTTTCACTCTTCCTATTCCTCACCACCAGAGTCATCCTGCACACCACCATCCTATGCTGTTTGGCTGCACTCTCGCCTACCACTACTTTGCAGTCACTGATACTCCTTCAGGTTACACCATCTACACAAGATGTAGTCTACCTGTGTGCTCCTACCACCACTCTTATAGGTCACCCTATGTTCCTGCCTCTTCTGGAAGAAAGTATTCACTATAGCCATTTCCATCCTTTTTGCAAAGTCAACTACCATCTGTCCTTCTGTGTTCCTCTCCTGGATACCAAACCTGCCCATCACCTCCTTATCACCTCTGTTTCCTGCACCAACATGTCCATTGAAGTATGCACCAAATGACAACTCTCTCACTTCTAGGTATGATCTGCATCACTTCATCAAAGTCCAGCCAGAATTTCTCCTTCTCCTCCAGCTCACATCCTACCTGTGGAGCATACCCACTAACAACATTGAACATAACACCTTCTATTTGTAGTTTCAGACTCATCACTCTATCCGACACTCTTTTTAACTCCAGGACATTCCTAACAAACTCCTCCTTCAAGATAACTCCTACTCCGTTTCTCTTCCTATCTACACCATGATAGAACAACTTGAGCCCTGCTCCTAAACTTCTAGCCTTGCTACCTTTCCACCTGGTCTCCTGGACACACAGTATGTCTACCTTCCTCCTCTGCATCATGTCAACCAACTCTCTACCTTTTCCTGTAATAGTTCCAACATTCAACATCACTACTCTCAGTCCTATACTCTTGGTGTTCCTCTTCTCTCTCTTCGTGCAAACACACTTTCCTCCTCTCCTTCTTCGACCAACAGTAGTCCAATTTCCTCCGGCGCCCTGTAGGTCAACAGCGCCGATGGCGGTCGTTGTTAACCCGGGCCTCGACCGATCCAGTATGGAAGTCATAGGTTTGATTCGCATCTTTGATTGGGCAAAAGTTTTACACCGGATACCTTTCCTGATGCAACCCTCTGTATTTATCCGGGCTTGGGACTGGCACAATAAGACACTGGCTTGTGTCCTCTTGTGGCTACATTAAAGCCCTACCTCTTCATCGTGCGTTTTTTGTTAAATGATGACAAGAACACCATTCGCTCATTCCAGAAAGACAGTTTGATCCCGTCATCCTCACATGGAGCTCAAGCATCCCATTTATTTCAGCCTTCTCATGTCTCCTTCAGTGTAGCCTTTACCAGTCAAGTGAGGGCGTTGGAGGTCTCACTCTGTCAAAGGTGCAGCAGCTGCAATTCAATTTTTATTTTTTCAATGAACTGTGGCATAGCAGATGCATCAAGATTCTGTACAAATCCTGAGGTCACAAAGGAAGCTATCATTCTCCCTGATTCTGTGTTGATTGAAAGTTTTTGTCTGTTTGCTTCTCAATAATTATGATATATGATAGAGAACCATTTATCTGCCATTGCACACACTGCATTTAAAACAATTCACCCCAAAGGAACAGCCTTCATTTCTGCTGTTTCTTGTGAGGACAGCGTGAATCGTTACGATTTTTCAGGTCAAACTCAACATTGAACTTTCCATCTATTCATCTAAACAATGCCGACCTTTGAATGAACTGAGAACTAGAGACAAAGTAGAGACAGCTAAAATAGCTTATTACAGCAATTATCTATACCAACATTCACATTGTTTCAGTTCTCTTCTGTCGAAGCATGAAATCTTTTAAGATAGGAGCAATTTACAAATGAGGCAAATTTGATGACACAAATACATCTTTTGAATAACTGTGTGAACTCTTTTCTAGTTTCAGCTTGCAATTTGACCATTTACCAACAGCTTAGTACATAGAAAGATCCAAAGGTTGCTGTCACTGGGCTTTGTTGGCCCAGCTGGTTAGGATGTTTTTGGATTGATCAATGTCAAAAGTGTCCAACAAATTGTCCCTATGTGACAAAGCTTCTATAGAAGCAATAAAAAACCTGCTGGTGAGTTTTACTCTCATTGGACTGAATGCTTATTTCACTCTATAGCTACTCTACTTTTACACCCATGGAGGTTACATTACAACTTTATACAGTGCCGGAGTCAGCCCTGATTAATTCCTATAATAGTTGCTCAGAAGTGTGTTTAGCCCCAAAATCCAGTTTCCCTGTGCAGAATTTACTAAAATGATTGCATAATCTTCAGGCTCTATGAATGCTCTGGCCTGACAACAATTTCCCCAAGTCAGCCAATTCACGTTTATCCTCACATTAACCTAAATGGGAATTGAGTTAATTTAATTGACTTTCCAAAAGTTATTGAGCTGAACTGACATGTCCAGAGGAGAGATAATGAATATATTGGTAGAAGGATGCTGAGTTTTGAACTGCCAGGCAGGAGGCCTAGAGGAAGACCAAAGAGGAGTTTTATGGATGTAGTGAAAGAGGACATGAAGGTAGTTGGTGTAAGAGAAGAGGATGCAGAAGACAGGGTTAGATGGAGGCAACTGATTCTCTGTGGCGAACCCTGTAGGGAAAAACCATAAGGAGAAAAAGAAGAAGATTGAGCTCAACAGATTGAATGCTGAGTTGTGACAGGAGTTGTGATGTGTACGGAAGTGTACCATTTAGTGTAATTTCTTTGTTATGGCAAGCTGTTAGGAAAAACACTGTTTTGGGTAGGTGAGCATCACATGAAATACCTTCTGAACAGTCTTCCTAAAAAAAAGTGAGTTTGAGGGTGAAAATTGACCCTCTGCAGTACCTGTGTTACCTTGCTTTGGAAATCTCCAGACAACAAATTGGCATTTAACCAGATTAAACTGATGTGACAAGGCCTGACGGGTTCATTCTCCTGGTTAATTCATCCTCTACCCTCTTCTGGTCCTAAATGCTGTCATCACTACCAGATGCAAAACAAGAAAGGAAGGTAAAAACAGTGAACTTAAGTTACAGTTGATTGTCTCTTAAAGGGGTCCTATTATGCAAATCACATTTTTCAGGTCTCTACACATACATAGTGGTCCTACCTAACCTGACCAACTCCTAGAATCTGGTAAACAAACCCTTCCTGCATCAATCAATGTTTTGAATTTTAGGAATTCATGGCCCGGACCAAATCGAAATGATCGGATTTTGCTAGATCACAATTTGTGATGTAACAAATTGCGCTCTGTGATTGGACAGAGCGAATCATGTCCAAAGTCAGGGCTATCATGAATAACACCAGCCACCCCTTGCACACCTTCTTCTCCCAGCAGAGAAACACATTCAGCGGCAGACTGCTGTCACACAGCACCTCCACAGAGAGGCTGAGGTCCTCCTTCGTGCCCCATGCAATCAAGGGGTACAATGACTCTCAGGAGGAGCAGGGTGAAGGTGGCGAGGTCAGCACGCGGTTGAATGGAGGGAAGGAGATAGTGATAGATAGTGATATGCCTTACAATGTAAGAAGGGTGTACCTTACCCACCAAGTGGGCCTCCTGCTATCTTCTTTATCTTCACCTTCACTTTCACTTTATATTTTGTTTTATACTGTTTATATTTTAGTTTAGTATATGTCCTGTTAGTGCTGCATGTGTCTGTTAGTGTAGTGTATGTCTTATGGTATGTCCTGTGGTATCAGTGTTTCTTTTTCTCCTGGTGTTGATCCTTATGTATGCCTGCGCAGTGGATATGTGCAATTTCATCCGGGAATAATAAAGTATCTATCCATCCATCGATCTACCCATCCATCTGCCCACCCATCCATCCATCCATCCATCCATTGGTTGACATGCCCAAGGGCGTCGCTATCCCCGAGGGGGAGTTTGTTCAGGCTGTCATTGTGCGGTAATGTCCTACCTCAGAGCTACATGCTGAAAGTTCCTGAAATCAAGAGGTGAAATTATCACTCATTCTCAGCCTTGTGAGAGACAAAGGCTGGATATGTTCACACACACACACACACACACACACACACACACACACACACACACACACACACACACACACACACACACACACACACACACACACAACGTCCCCTGCTCTCTGTGTCGTAAGAAGTTGAGGCCAAACTGGTAACCTGACTTGGATAGAAGTGACTGACTCTGTATCCATGACAGGATGTAATACCACTGCATTGTCCTCACTGTAGGTTAGTGGATGCAGAATAGGGAAAATAGGGACGGCACCCGCTCTACAGCCAGTTCAATATACAGTATTCAAACGCTTTGGCTTACTTTTCCCATGTTTCATTTAGCCTGCAATTCGTCATTGTCTGCGACGATTGTCGAGAAACAGTGTATGTCGTGTCTATAAACATTTATTTATTTTTGTCCCTTTTGCAAACACCATGTGTTTTAAATTCTTCGCGATGTTTACTGGTGGTCTCAATAGGATCAGCCCATGTAGTGTTAACATAATGAACAACGGAGTCACGTTCAGCTGAGTGAAAAAGCGGTCAGCGCAGGGAAATCAACAGTTATTAACAAGAGAGACAAACACAGGAAAAATAAGAGCGAAATACCTCAGCAAAGAAGTTATTGAAAGTTAAAAAAGTTTTAGACGGGACTGTAGTGCGCTTGTGTTCAACTGGCTCATGCAAACAAAACGTACGTGAAAGGAGGGTGTATTGATAGAGGCAGCTCGGAGGGGGGTAGAGACAAGGATCTGAGAGCCACACCCCACTAACACAGGGCTTTTGGCGGAAGTGATTTTATCAATATTCAATCAAAGATATTGAGGACCATGGATCGGTTTGGGGCAAGACATTTAAAATACAGTGTAGCTGGACATCTGGCAGCTGAATGAGATGAATTAAAAAAAGCATAATATGGGACCTTTCAGTGAAACACCGTGGTCTTTTCCAATAATGTTGAGCTACAGCTCCGCTGGTGACAGCATTATGACCTTTTCCAGAATTTTGACAGGAGGGAGGTTTGTTTTTTTAAAAGACAAATTCTTCCAACTCACATTTTTACAGTTGAAATGCATTTTGAGAGTCAACTGTCATGTAGATGGTTACTTTGACTCAGGACATTTTTGTCATTATCTGTGGTTAATGACAAAAAGTTATATAAGTCAACTATGAAGTGTTGACATTTTACATCCACATGGTAAAAGGTCATACTTAAAGTGACTTTCTAATGTTTTACAAAAACATTTTTGTAGTCCATCACAAGCTCATTTACACTGAGCTTCAGGTAATTTGACAAAGCTCTCAGACAGTCCACTATAGCTGTCTGTAAAACTAGGGAAACCATGTGTCACTAAAATTATTTCACTAGTATCATACATAACAACCATGCACTAATACAGATAATATATTAATAACTTCCAACAATTACTTTCATAATTTTTTTTTAAATTTCAACATAGTTTCCATTAGATATATGAGTCTGGGCAGACATAGTTTTAGACTACAACTTGCTGTTATTGCCACAGATAAAGGATGTTTTTGGACAATGAGTCATAAACACCTGTAAAGGCAAGGCTTTGAAGGTCAAAGTGATCACCTGAAAATGGCCAATGAATGATGAAGCACCACTGGGCAGAAGTGAATATTTGGACCCAAATCTTCACAGAGTTGTTGATGCTTTACAACGTGTGGATATTTTCCCAGCAACACTCAGGCTCCTAAGGGACCTGGACTGTGGAATTTGAAAAGGCTGTCCAAGGGGATTGGCTGCTTTTGAAGAACCTTATATGTCCACCACCTCCACCCACTCCAGACTGCCCTCCCTAAGTCAACAGTGGCTCAGTTTTCAAGGCTGTTTGACCAACAAGTGTGTCTGTACATTCACAAGTTGACACTTCCCTATTTACAGCAACCTGTGCTTGCATATTTGCTCAGGAAAAGGAATTTAAGATGGTTCTTTTGGTGAGTCTAGGTGGTAATCATGACTCATGAAAATAAAAAGTAAGATAGAGGTGGAGTTCCTGTCTGCTTTTGGCTGCAGATTTAGATAAGAAATGTTCTGTTGTAATTCATTTTGAAAATGTTTTACATTTCTAAAGCATGTTCGTGTACAGTTTAAGGAGCTTTCATAAGACATGAAATACCATTTCATGTGTCTCAAGATTGTGTCAGTTTTTATTTTCACAAACAATTTCTGCCAAATTGTTCATTTTAAATTCATCAGTTCATTTTACAAAACAAAATGAACATATTGTTTCCGAATTAACTGAAATCAATCTAAAATGAATAAAGAAATAATTATACAACACATCTAACAGTGGAAAATACTTGAAAGCCAATATGAAGACCCCTAAACATTTTTTTAAATGAGCTAATCCCAAATGATAACTTTTAACTAAATATAGTACTGTTCTTACGACATATTGTATGACATTTTTGCTTTATTATGATTGCTACATACCATTTTTGCACAGTGTATCAATAATAATAGGGAAACACAAGCAAGACTTCTAGGACATTGAAGTGTTCCAATGTTTGGACAAAGATTGAATGTGATACCCCCCATGACAACATTTGTTTTAGGAATGAGAGGACAAAAACAGGTCTGACATGGCACATTTGTTGGGAGGCATTCAATAAAAACGCTTAGTCAGGCTATAAGATCCAGAGAGGAGACAGTTGGTGTGCTTATCTTCCTCTTGAGAGGAAAAGATGGATTTAAACACCTTTATTCACAGGGAAATTCCCTTTAACTGTTATGACTGCTTTTTAACAGGAAACAGATTGGGGACATCCTGCTGATCACATCAGAATTTGGCAGTAATAGGGTCATTCTCATGAAATTAGTGAATCACCATGGCGGTCACAATTTCAGTTATAAAACATGCAAGTTAGTCACTGAACAAAATATAATAATAAAGCTGATAATGACCTCTACCTGGAACAACAACTGATTTCATGATAAAAATTAATTATATTTATATTTTATTGTGTTTTCTGCCAAAATTCTCATTACCACAACGCGTCCAGGTCTGTTTGAATGTACTTTATGTTGTTATTTTCACAATTTAAAGTACAAAGAAGCCGAAAAAAATTCATGGATGCTGTAGTAGATAATTTTAAGTGACTGAAAAACAGATCATTAAATATTCATATTTAATAATGTTGAAGACATAGAGGAGAAATTAAGTGTCCGTGCACCTCATTCTCATCCTCCACAACACATTTGAAGTACTGTTTACACATGTCAGGAGAACGTTAAATAAAATTATATTTTGTATAAAGCAACACATAGGGCAGTGCTTTCAAGATGGCTACCAGGTGAAAAGATCTTTTTTACTCTCAAGTTAAAGGTTAGATTTTCTCTTTCCGGACTGCTTACACGACAGTTGTGCTTATCATTACCGAGACAGCATTTTTTCTTTATTTAAAAATAAAATTATTAAATTTTTTTAATGAAAATAGGTGATATTAATGCCTATTTCTGTGCATGAAGTAAGAATTTACTTAGTCATCATGGCTTCTCTGTTGCGAGCTAAAAATGCTAATTTTTCTCATCCTCCGCAACACATTTCTCTCCTACCTCAGCACTTGAAGGCCAGTTGCAGTGGAGGGAACTTCTGTTTCGGTAATGAGAAGTTTAGCTAATTACAATGCATGTATCATTACCACAACAGGTGTGCATTTAGCATATTTTTTAATGAATAAAAAAAAGTCTCTTGTTTTTTAAACACATGTGCACGATATACATGTTAACTTCTTTAAAGTTATCCAAATCATTTTGAAAATATGTCACTTTTCAACAAAATATGAAAACTATGAGGTTGTAGTCTGTAAAAGGTGTTGCGGTAATGAGGGAAAAAGGTCAAAATCATATAAATGTATCATTTAATTTTTTTTTAATTATAGCATAATTTCAAGTACTTTTGCATGACTGTTACAAATCAACTTTTAAAATTTTGAAAAATAATTGGCTTTGTTTATGGTATTGATGTTTTCAGTCCGTTGGTAATGAGATTTTTAAGGACATGTTTTAGAAAATATGTTCAAAAGGTCTTAAATTGTTAGAAAATATTTTTTAATTAACAATCATAAATACTGAAGACTTTGTTATTGATGCCTTACAAAGAAATTTGTTAATGCAGATATTTTTAAAAATTCCACTCTTGAAATCTTTGAAACCCAGATTTCGTGAGAATGAGCTGATAGGGCAACATAATAGTCTGCCTTCACACAGAATAGAGTATGAAGACACACAGTCTCAACAAACTAGACAAATCCAAAATACTCTACTTCAATCTGATAAATGATGAAAGGAAAAACAGTTAAAGCATTTTATACCAATATTTCAGATTGTATCATCCGTGGCCTTCAAACACTGATTGGCATCTAATCCTTTGCTGAACAAATACCTGTCTTTAATTATAAATCCTGTGAATGTTATTATTTAAGAACATAGTTTTTATAACTTGGAAATAATCTTTTGCTTAATTCATTGACACATTTTCTTGAAGATTGTACAGTCCAGAAATTTCTGTGTTTCTATTCTGTTCTGTCTCTTCAAAAAATGGGACTTGTTCCTGAAACTTCAAAAGGACAGTGTTTCTTCAGACCGAAGAAACACTTTCATGCTTATATTTTTTTCACACTTGCAAAACAATGTAAAAGCACAGGGTTCATCTGGTAATTGATCTGAAATTATATTTGTTACTATGCAACAAATATGAGTGAGAGACGGCTCGTCAGGGATTTGACCCCTGGACCTCTCACACCCTAAGAAAGAATCATACTCCTAGACCAACGAGCTACAGGTTCAGTTGCAAATCTGTTGTGTCAGATTGTATTAATGATACATTTATCTTCCATGTCCATGACAAACATGAAAGTCCAGCTCTTTGCTGGATTGCTAAGAAATGATTGTATCTTCCAGCAGGAGGCAAATAGAACTATGTACATTGCTTTGCTAGAAAGAATGCAGGCGATGGAAGTGTGTATTTCCTTTCTTTACCAAAGGAGTTTATAAAATTAGACTGAGAAACACAAAGCTTTCACGCAGTTACAGCGCAGTGCTTTTTGACTCTTGATGCACATGGAGTAACTATGGAAAAATGTAACAGAGAGAGGGCTCGTCCGGGACCTCTCGCACCCGAAGCGAGAATCATACCTAGGGTCTGAAATTCCACAGTGGAAGCCATGTTTTGATGCACAAGGACGTAATTCCAGTAATATAAATTTACTCAAAATGTTTGGAACCAAGCACAATACAGACAGAAGTGCCCATAACTGATCTCAAATGGCTTCATTTCATCAAGTCTAGTACACGTCTGAGATTTGAACATGGGACCTCTCGAGCCATAAGCGCAAATCATACTCCTAGATCAACAAGCACAACTTGCCAATCTCAAAGGTTTTGTTTCTTACTGAAAAAATGGTAGGTTTCCCTTCCACGTCCATGTCAAAGATTAAAGTCAAGTCAATGGCTCTTACCTGCATTGCTAAGTCATGCCTGTATTTTCAAAGAGAAGGCAAACACAACTCTTTGCACTGGTTGCTTGAAACAATGCTGTTTCAGTCACTGGAAGTACTTTATTTTTTACTAGAAAGCTTTTTTTTCTGAAACCAGACTGAAGAAACACTGCTTTTTCATGCAGTTTCAGAGCAATGCTGTTTCACTCTTGGTGCACATTGAGTTACTGTGCAACAAATATAACAGACAGAGGGCTCGTCCGGGATTTGAACCCGGGACCTCTCGCACCCTAAGCTAGAATCATACTCCTAGACCAACGGGCCACAACTTGCCAGCCGCAAAGCTCTTGTGTCGGAGTGTATTAATGATACATTTACCTTCCATGTCCATGTCAAAGATGAAATTCAAATGATTGTCTCTTTGCTGAATTGCTAAGAAATGATTGTATCTTCCAACAGGAGGCGAATAGAACTATGTACATTTCTTTGCTAGAAAGAATGCAGGCGATGGAAGTGTGTATTTCCTTTCTTTACCAAAGGAGTTTATAAAATTAGACTGAGAAACACAAAGCTTTCACGCAGTTACAGCGCAGTGCTTTTTGACTCTTGATGCACATAGAGTAACTATGGAAAAATGTAACAGAGAGAGGGCTCGTCCGGGAATCGAACACGGGACCTCTCGCACCCGAAGCGAGAATCATACCTCTAGACCAACGAGCCACAAAAACCATGGTGAGAGACACTTGTTCCTGATTTTTTAAAAGGTTTTTTCACTTGAAACTCACAAAAACGTCCCATTTCTTGTTAGGGATACAAACGCTTGCAATTCGCAGTTAGATGAGTAGGTTGTATTACGTGGAGTTGTTTAGGTGGTGCCATCAGACCTCACCACAGGTTGATGGCATTTTTTTCACACTTGCAAAACAATTTCAAAGCACAGGGTTCATTAGGTAATTGAAAGAAAGACCTCTTGCACCTGATGCCAGAATTACACAACCCTAGAAAAACAGACACAATGCCATTTGTGATAATCTCACAGTTCAAATGGAATATAAAATACATGCAGTGTGAAGGGCTCGTCTGGGAATTGAACCCAGGACCTCTCGCACCCAAAGCGAGAATCATACCTCTAGACCAACGAGCCACAAAAGGCACCCCATGAAAGAGTTGCAGTGAATTACTTAGTCATATCAATTCCATAAACTTGTGGATTGTTTAGTGTGTTGCTTAAGTGACACTATCAGAGGGGCTGAAGTTCCGCAGTGGAAGCCATGTTTTGATGCACAAGGACGTAATTCCAGTAATATAAATTTACTCAAAATGTTTGGAACCAAGCACAATACAGACAGAAGTGCCCATAACTGATCTCAAATGGCTTCATTTCATCAAGTCTAGTACACGTCTGAGATTTGAACATGGGACCTCTCGAGCCATAAGCGCAAATCATACTCCTAGATCAACAAGCACAACTTGCCAATCTCAAAGGTTTTGTTTCTTACTGAAAAAATGGTAGGTTTACCTTCCACGTCCATGTCAAAGATTAAAGTCAAGTCAATGGCTCTTACCTGCATTGCTAAGTCATGCCTGTATTTTCAAAGAGAAGGCAAACACAACTCTTTGCACTGGTTGCTTGAAACAATGCTGTTTCAGTCACTGGAAGTACTTTATTTTTTACTAGAAAGCTTTTTTTTCTGAAACCAGACTGAAGAAACACTGCTTTTTCATGCAGTTTCAGAGCAATGCTGTTTCACTCTTGGTGCACATTGAGTTACTGTGCAACAAATATAACAGACAGAGGGCTCGTCCGGGATTTGAACCCGGGACCTCTCGCACCCTAAGCGAGAATCATACTCCTAGACCAACGAGCCACAACTTGCCAGTCGCAAAGCTCTTGTGTCGGAGTGTATTAATGATACATTTACCTTCCATGTCCATGTCAAAGATGAAATTCAAATGATTGTCTCTTTCCTGAATTGCTAAGAAATGATTGTATCTTCCAGCAGGAGGCGAATAGAACTATGTACATTTCTTTGCTAGAAAGAATGCAGGCGATGGAAGTGTGTATTTGCTTTCTTTACCAAAGGAGTTTATAAAATTAGACTGAGAAACACAAAGCTTTCACGCAGTTACAGCGCAGTGCTTTTTGACTCTTGATGCACATGGAGTAACTATGGAAAAATGTAACAGAGAGAGGGCTCGTCCGGGAATCGAACACGGGACCTCTCGCACCCGAAGCGAGAATCATACCTCTAGACCAACGAGCCACAAAAACCATGGTGATAGACACTTGTTCCTGAATTTTTAAAAGGTTTTTTTACTTGAAACTCACAAAAACGTCCCATTTCTTGTTAGGGATACAAACGCTTGCAATGCGCAGTTAGATGAGTAGGTTGTATTACGTGGAGTTGTTTAGGTGGTGCCATCAGACCTCACCACAGGTTGATGGCATTTTTTTCACACTTGCAAAACAATTTCAAAGCACAGGGTTCATTAGGTAATTGAAAGAAAGACCTCTTGCACCTGATGCCAGAATTACACAACCCTAGAAAAACAGACACAATGCCATTTGTGATAATCTCACAGTTCAAATGGAATATAAAATACATGCAGTGTGAAGGGCTCGTCTGGGAATTGAACCCAGGACCTCTCGCACCCAAAGCGAGAATCATACCTCTAGACCAACGAGCCACAAAAGGCACCCCATTAAAGAGTTGCAGTGAATTACTTAGTCATATCAATTCCATAAACTTGTGGATTGTTTAGTGTGTTGCTTAAGTGACACTATCAGAGGGGCTGAAGTTCCACAGTGGAAGCCATGTTTTGATGCACAAGGACGTAATTCCAGTAATATAAATTTACTCAAAATGTTTGGAACCAAGCACAATACAGACAGAAGTGCCCATAACTGATCTCAAATGGCTTCATTTCATCAAGTCTAGTACACGTCTGAGATTTGAACATGGGACCTCTCGAGCCATAAGCGCAAATCATACTCCTAGATCAACAAGCACAACTTGCCAATCTCAAAGGTTTTGTTTCTTACTGAAAAAATGGTAGGTTTACCTTCCACGTCCATGTCAAAGATTAAAGTCAAGTCAATGGCTCTTACCTGCATTGCTAAGTCATGCCTGTATTTTCAAAGAGAAGGCAAACAAAACTCTTTGCATTGGTTGCTTGAAACAATGCTGTTTCAGTCACTGGAAGTACTTTATTTTTTACTAGAAAGCTTTTTTTTCTGAAACCAGACTGAAGAAACACTGCTTTTTCATGCAGTTTCAGAGCAATGCTGTTTCACTCTTGGTGCACATTGAGTTACTGTGCAACAAATATAACAGACAGAGGGCTCGTCCGGGATTTGAACCCGGGACCTCTCGCACCCTAAGCTAGAATCATACTCCTAGACCAACGGGCCACAACTTGCCAGCCGCAAAGCTCTTGTGTCGGAGTGTATTAATGATACATTTACCTTCCATGTCCATGTCAAAGATGAAATTCAAATGATTGTCTCTTTGCTGAATTGCTAAGAAATGATTGTATCTTCCAGCAGGAGGCAAATAGAACTATGTACATTGCTTTGCTAGAAAGAATGCAGGCGATGGAAGTGTGTATTTCCTTTCTTTACCAAAGGAGTTTATAAAATTAGACTGAGAAACACAAAGCTTTCACGCAGTTACAGCGCAGTGCTTTTTGACTCTTGATGCACATAGAGTAACTATGGAAAAATGTAACAGAGAGAGGGCTCGTCCGGGAATCGAACACGGGACCTCTCGCACCCGAAGCGAGAATCCTACCTCTAGACCAACGAGCCACAAAAGGCACCCCATGAAAGAGTTGCAGTGAATTACTTAGTCATATCAATTCCATAAACTCGTGGATTGTTTAGTGTGTTGCTTAAGTGACACTATCAGAGGGGCTGAAGTTCCACAGTGGAAGCCATGTTTTGATGCACAAGGACGTAATTCCAGTAATATAAATTTACTCAAAATGTTTGGAACAAAGCACAATACAGACAGAAGTGCCCATAACTGATCTCAAATGGCTTCATTTCATCAAGTCTAGTACACGTCTGAGATTTGAACATGGGACCTCTCGAGCCATAAGCGCAAATCATACTCCTAGATCAAAAAGCACAACTTGCCAGTCTCAAAGGTTTTGTTTCTTACTGAAAAAATGGTAGGTTTCCCTTCCACGTCCATGTCAAAGATTAAAGTCAAGTCAATGGCTCTTACCTGCATTGCTAAGTCATGCCTGTATTTTCAAAGAGAAGGCAAACACAACTCTTTGCACTGGTTGCTTGAAACAATGCTGTTTCAGTCACTGGAAGTACTTTATTTTTTACTAGAAAGCTTTTTTTTCTGAAACCAGACTGAAGAAACACTGCTTTTTCATGCAGTTTCAGAGCAATGCTGTTTCACTCTTGGTGCACATTGAGTTACTGTGCAACAAATATAACAGACAGAGGGCTCGTCCGGGATTTGAACCCGGGACCTCTCGCACCCTAAGCGAGAATCATACTCCTAGACCAACGAGCCACAACTTGCCAGTTGCAAAGCTCTTGTGTCGGAGTGTATTAATGATACATTTACCTTCCATGTCCATGTCAAAGATGAAATTCAAATGATTGTCTCTTTCCTGAATTGCTAAGAAATGATTGTATCTTCCAACATGAGGCGAGTAGAACTATGTACATTGCTTTGCTAGAAAGAATGCAGGCGATGGAAGTGTGTATTTCCTTTCTTTACCAAAGGAGTTTATAAAATTAGACTGAGAAACACAAAGCTTTCACGCAGTTACAGCGCAGTGCTTTTTGACTCTTGATGCACATGGAGTAACTATGGAAAAATGTAACAGAGAGAGGGCTCGTCCGGGAATCGAACACGGGACCTCTCGCACCCGAAGCGAGAATCATACCTCTAGACCAACGAGCCACAAAAGGCACCCCATGAAAGAGTTGCAGTGAATTACTTAGTCATATCAATTCCATAAACTCGTGGATTGTTTAGTGTGTTGCTTAAGTGACACTATCAGAGGGGCTGAAGTTCCACAGTGGAAGCCATGTTTTGATGCACAAGGACGTAATTCCAGTAATATAAATTTACTCAAAATGTTTGGAACAAAGCACAATACAGACAGAAGTGCCCATAACTGATCTCAAATGGCTTCATTTCATCAAGTCTAGTACACGTCTGTGATTTGAACATGGGACTTCTCGAGCCATAAGCGCAAATCATACTCCTAGATCAACAAGCACAACTTGCCAATCTCAAAGGTTTTATTTCTTACTGAAAAAATGGTAGGTTTACCTTCCACGTCCATGTCAAAGATTAAAGTCAAGTCAATGGCTCTTACCTGCATTGCTAAGTCATGCCTGTATTTTCAAAGAGAAGGCAAACACAACTCTTTGCACTGGTTGCTTGAAACAATGCTGTTTCAGTCACTGGAAGTACTTTATTTTTTACTAGAAAGCTTATTTTTCTGAAACCAGACTGAAGAAACACTGCTTTTTCATGCAGTTTCAGAGCAATGCTGTTTCACTCTTGGTGCACATTGAGTTACTGTGCAACAAATATAACAGACAGAGGGATCGTCCGGGATTTGAACCCGGGACCTCTCGCACCCTAAGCGAGAATCATACTCCTAGACCAACGAGCCACAACTTGCCAGTCGCAAAGCTCTTGTGTCGGAGTGTATTAATGATACATTTACCTTCCATGTCCATGTCAAAGATGAAATTCAAATGATTGTCTCTTTGCTGAATTGCTAAGAAATGATTGTATCTTCCAGCAGGAGGCAAATAGAACTATGTACATTGCTTTGCTAGAAAGAATGCAGGCGATGGAAGTGTGTATTTCCTTTCTTTACCAAAGGAGTTTATAAAATTAGACTGAGAAACACAAAGGTTTCACGCAGTTACAGCACAGTGCTTTTTGACTCTTGATGCACATGGAGTAACTATGGAAAAATGTAACAGAGAGAGGGCTCGTCCGGGAATCGAACACGGGACCTCTCGCACCCGAAGCGAGAATCATACCTCTAGACCAACGAGCCACAAAAACCATGGTGAGAGACACTTGTTCCTGAATTTTTAAAAGGTTTTTTTACTTGAAACTCACAAAAACGTCCCATTTCTTGTTAGGGATACAAACGCTTGCAATGCGCAGTTAGATGAGTAGGTTGTATTACGTGGAGTTGTTTAGGTGGTGCCATCAGACCTCACCACAGGTTGATGGCATTTTTTTCACACTTGCAAAACAATTTCAAAGCACAGGGTTCATTAGGTAATTGAAAGAAAGACCTCTTGCACCTGATGCCAGAATTACACAACCCTAGAAAAACAGACACAATGCCATTTGTGATAATCTCACAGTTCAAATGGAATATAAAATACATGCAGTGTGAAGGGCTCGTCTGGGAATTGAACCCAGGACCTCTCGCACCCAAAGCGAGAATCATACCTCTAGACCAACGAGCCACAAAAGGCACCCCATGAAAGAGTTGCAGTGAATTACTTAGTCATATCAATTCCATAAACTTGTGGATTGTTTAGTGTGTTGCTTAAGTGACACTATCAGAGGGGCTGAAGTTCCACAGTGGAAGCCATGTTTTGATGCACAAGGACGTAATTCCAGTAATATAAATTTACTCAAAATGTTTGGAACAAAGCACAATACAGACAGAAGTGCCCATAACTGATCTCAAATGGCTTCATTTCATCAAGTCTAGTACACGTCTGAGATTTGAACATGGGACCTCTCGAGCCATAAGCGCAAATCATACTCCTAGATCAACAAGCACAACTTGCCAATCTCAAAAGTTTTGTTTCTTACTGAAAAAATGGTAGGTTTACCTTCCACGTCCATGTCAAAGATTAAAGTCAAGTCAATGGCTCTTACCTGCATTGCTAAGTCATGCCTGTATTTTCAAAGAGAAGGCAAACACAACTCTTTGCACTGGTTGCTTGAAACAATGCTGTTTCAGTCACTGGAAGTACTTTATTTTTTACTAGAAAGCTTTTTTTTCTGAAACCAGACTGAAGAAACACTGCTTTTTCATGCAGTTTCAGAGCAATGCTGTTTCACTCTTGGTGCACATTGAGTTACTGTGCAACAAATATAACAGACAGAGGGCTCGTCCGGGATTTGAACCCGGGACCTCTCGCACCCTAAGCGAGAATCATACTCCTAGACCAACGAGCCACAACTTGCCAGTCGCAAAGCTCTTGTGTCGGAGTGTATTAATGATACATTTACCTTCCATGTCCATGTCAAAGATGAAATTCAAATGATTGTCTCTTTCCTGAATTGCTAAGAAATGATTGTATCTTCCAACATGAGGCGAGTAGAACTATGTACATTTCTTTGCTAGAAAGAATGCAGGCGATGGAAGTGTGTATTTCCTTTCTTTACCAAAGGAGTTTATAAAATTAGACTGAGAAACACAAAGCTTTCACGCAGTTACAGCGCAGTGCTTTTTGACTCTTGATGCACATAGAGTAACTATGGAAAAATGTAACAGAGAGAGGGCTCGTCCGGGAATCGAACACGGGACCTCTCGCACCCGAAGCGAGAATCATACCTCTAGACCAACGAGCCACAAAAGGCACCCCATGAAAGAGTTGCAGTGAATTACTTAGTCATATCAATTCCATAAACTCGTGGATTGTTTAGTGTGTTGCTTAAGTGACACTATCAGAGGGGCTGAAGTTCCACAGTGGAAGCCATGTTTTGATGCACAAGGACGTAATTCCAGTAATATAAATTTACTCAAAATGTTTGGAACAAAGCACAATACAGACAGAAGTGCCCATAACTGATCTCCAATGGCTTCATTTCATCAAGTCTAGTACACGTCTGAGATTTGAACATGGGACCTCTCGAGCCATAAGCGCAAATCATACTCCTAGATCAACAAGCACAACTTGCCAATCTCAAAGGTTTTGTTTCTTACTGAAAAAATGGTAGGTTTACCTTCCACGTCCATGTCAAAGATTAAAGTCAAGTCAATGGCTCTTACCTGCATTGCTAAGTCATGCCTGTATTTTCAAAGAGAAGGCAAACACAACTCTTTGCACTGGTTGCTTGAAACAATGCTGTTTCAGTCACTGGAAGTACTTTATTTTTTACTAGAAAGCTTTTTTTTCTGAAACCAGACTGAAGAAACACTGCTTTTTCATGCAGTTTCAGAGCAATGCTGTTTCACTCTTGGTGCACATTGAGTTACTGTGCAACAAATATAACAGACAGAGGGCTCGTCCGGGATTTGAACCCGGGACCTCTCGCACCCTAAGCGAGAATCATACTCCTAGACCAACGAGCCACAACTTGCCAGTCGCAAAGCTCTTGTGTCGGAGTGTATTAATGATACATTTACCTTCCATGTCCATGTCAAAGATGAAATTCAAATGATTGTCTCTTTGCTGAATTGCTAAGAAATGATTGTATCTTCCAGCAGGAGGCAAATAGAACTATGTACATTGCTTTGCTAGAAAGAATGCAGGCGATGGAAGTGTGTATTTCCTTTCTTTACCAAAGGAGTTTATAAAATTAGACTGAGAAACACAAAGCTTTCACGCAGTTACAGCGCAGTGCTTTTTGACTCTTGATGCACATGGAGTAACTATGGAAAAATGTAACAGAGAGAGGGCTCGTCCGGGAATCGAACACGGGACCTCTCGCACCCGAAGCGAGAATCATACCTCTAGACCAACGAGCCACAAAAACCATGGTGAGAGACACTTGTTCCTGAATTTTTAAAAGGTTTTTTTACTTGAAACTCACAAAAACGTCCCATTTCTTGTTAGGGATACAAACGCTTGCAATGCGCAGTTAGATGAGTAAATTGTATTACGTGGAGTTGTTTAGGTGGTGCCATCAGACCTCACCACAGGTTGATGGCATTTTTTTCACACTTGCAAAACAATTTCAAAGCACAGGGTTCATTAGGTAATTGAAAGAAAGACCTCTTGCACCTGATGCCAGAATTACACAACCCTAGAAAAACAGACACAATGCCATTTGTGATAATCTCACAGTTCAAATGGAATATAAAATACATGCAGTGTGAAGGGCTCGTCTGGGAATTGAACCCAGGACCTCTCGCACCCAAAGCGAGAATCATACCTCTAGACCAACGAGCCACAAAAGGCACCCCATGAAAGAGTTGCAGTGAATTACTTAGTCATATCAATTCCATAAACTCGTGGATTGTTTAGTGTGTTGCTTAAGTGACACTATCAGAGGGGCTGAAGTTCCACAGTGGAAGCCATGTTTTGATGCACAAGGACGTAATTCCAGTAATATAAATTTACTCAAAATGTTTGGAACAAAGCACAATACAGACAGAAGTGCCCATAACTGATCTCAAATGGCTTCATTTCATCAAGTCTAGTACACGTCTGTGATTTGAACATGGGACTTCTCGAGCCATAAGCGCAAATCATACTCCTAGATCAACAAGCACAACTTGCCAATCTCAAAGGTTTTATTTCTTACTGAAAAAATGGTAGGTTTCCCTTCCACGTCCATGTCAAAGATTAAAGTCAAGTCAATGGCTCTTACCTGCATTGCTAAGTCATGCCTGTATTTTCAAAGAGAAGGCAAACACAACTCTTTGCACTGGTTGCTTGAAACAATGCTGTTTCAGTCACTGGAAGTACTTTATTTTTTACTAGAAAGCTTTTTTTTCTGAAACCAGACTGAAGAAACACTGCTTTTTCATGCAGTTTCAGAGCAATGCTGTTTCACTCTTGGTGCACATTGAGTTACTGTGCAACAAATATAACAGACAGAGGGCTCGTCCGGGATTTGAACCCGGGACCTCTCGCACCCTAAGCGAGAATCATACTCCTAGACCAACGAGCCACAACTTGCCAGTCGCAAAGCTCTTGTGTCGGAGTGTATTAATGATACATTTACCTTCCATGTCCATGTCAAAGATGAAATTCAAATGATTGTCTCTTTGCTGAATTGCTAAGAAATGATTGTATCTTCCAGCAGGAGGCAAATAGAACTATGTACATTGCTTTGCTAGAAAGAATGCAGGCGATGGAAGTGTGTATTTCCTTTCTTTACCAAAGGAGTTTATAAAATTAGACTGAGAAACACAAAGCTTTCACGCAGTTACAGCGCAGTGCTTTTTGACTCTTGATGCACATGGAGTAACTATGGAAAAATGTAACAGAGAGAGGGCTCGTCCGGGAATCGAACACGGGACCTCTCGCACCCGAAGCGAGAATCATACCTCTAGACCAACGAGCCACAAAAACCATGGTGAGAGACACTTGTTCCTGAATTTTTAAAAGGTTTTTTTACTTGAAACTCACAAAAACGTCCCATTTCTTGTTAGGGATACAAACGCTTGCAATGCGCAGTTAGATGAGTAAATTGTATTACGTGGAGTTGTTTAGGTGGTGCCATCAGACCTCACCACAGGTTGATGGCATTTTTTTCACACTTGCAAAACAATTTCAAAGCACAGGGTTCATTAGGTAATTGAAAGAAAGACCTCTTGCACCTGATGCCAGAATTACACAACCCTAGAAAAACAGACACAATGCCATTTGTGATAATCTCACAGTTCAAATGGAATATAAAATACATGCAGTGTGAAGGGCTCGTCTGGGAATTGAACCCAGGACCTCTCGCACCCAAAGCGAGAATCATACCTCTAGACCAACGAGCCACAAAAGGCACCCCATGAAAGAGTTGCAGTGAATTACTTAGTCATATCAATTCCATAAACTCGTGGATTGTTTAGTGTGTTGCTTAAGTGACACTATCAGAGGGGCTGAAGTTCCACAGTGGAAGCCATGTTTTGATGCACAAGGACGTAATTCCAGTAATATAAATTTACTCAAAATGTTTGGAACCAAGCACAATACAGACAGAAGTGCCCATAACTGATCTCAAATGGCTTCATTTCATCAAGTCTAGTACACGTCTGAGATTTGAACATGGGACCTCTCGAGCCATAAGCGCAAATCATACTCCTAGATCAACAAGCACAACTTGCCAATCTCAAAGGTTTTGTTTCTTACTGAAAAAATGGTAGGTTTACCTTCCACGACAATGTCAAAGATTAAAGTCAAGTCAATGGCTCTTACCTGCATTGCTAAGTCATGCCTGTATTTTCAAAGAGAAGGCAAACACAACTCTTTGCACTGGTTGCTTGAAACAATGCTGTTTCAGTCACTGGAAGTACTTTATTTTTTACTAGAAAGATTTTTTTTCTGAAACCAGACTGAAGAAACACTGCTTTTTCATGCAGTTTCAGAGCAATGCTGTTTCACTCTTGGTGCACATTGAGTTACTGTGCAACAAATATAACAGACAGAGGGCTCGTCCGGGATTTGAACCCGGGACCTCTCGCACCCTAAGCGAGAATCATACTCCTAGACCAACGAGCCACAACTTGCCAGTCGCAAAGCTCTTGTGTCGGAGTGTATTAATGATACATTTACCTTCCATGTCCATGTCAAAGATGAAATTCAAATGATTGTCTCTTTCCTGAATTGCTAAGAAATGATTGTATCTTCCAACATGAGGCGAGTAGAACTATGTACATTGCTTTGCTAGAAAGAATGCAGGCGATGGAAGTGTGTATTTCCTTTCTTTACCAAAGGAGTTTATAAAATTAGACTGAGAAACACAAAGCTTTCACGCAGTTACAGCGCAGTGCTTTTTGACTCTTGATGCACATAGAGTAACTATGGAAAAATGTAACAGAGAGAGGGCTCGTCCGGGAATCGAACACGGGACCTCTCGCACCCGAAGCGAGAATCATACCTCTAGACCAACGAGCCACAAAAGGCACCCCATGAAAGAGTTGCAGTGAATTACTTAGTCATATCAATTCCATAAACTCGTGGATTGTTTAGTGTGTTGCTTAAGTGACACTATCAGAGGGGCTGAAGTTCCACAGTGGAAGCCATGTTTTGATGCACAAGGACGTAATTCCAGTAATATAAATTTACTCAAAATGTTTGGAACAAAGCACAATACAGACAGAAGTGCCCATAACTGATCTCAAATGGCTTCATTTCATCAAGTCTAGTACACGTCTGAGATTTGAACATGGGACCTCTCGAGCCATAAGCGCAAATCATACTCCTAGATCAACAAGCACAACTTGCCAATCTCAAAGGTTTTGTTTCTTACTGAAAAAATGGTAGGTTTCCCTTCCACGTCCATGTCAAAGATTAAAGTCAAGTCAATGGCTCTTACCTGCATTGCTAAGTCATGCCTGTATTTTCAAAGAGAAGGCAAACACAACTCTTTGCACTGGTTGCTTGAAACAATGCTGTTTCAGTCACTGGAAGTACTTTATTTTTTACTAGAAAGCTTTTTTTTCTGAAACCAGACTGAAGAAACACTGCTTTTTCATGCAGTTTCAGAGCAATGCTGTTTCACTCTTGGTGCACATTGAGTTACTGTGCAACAAATATAACAGACAGAGGGCTCGTCCGGGATTTGAACCCGGGACCTCTCGCACCCTAAGCGAGAATCATACTCCTAGACCAACGAGCCACAACTTGCCAGTCGCAAAGCTCTTGTGTCGGAGTGTATTAATGATACATTTACCTTCCATGTCCATGTCAAAGATGAAATTCAAATGATTGTCTCTTTCCTGAATTGCTAAGAAATGATTGTATCTTCCAACATGAGGCGAGTAGAACTATGTACATTGCTTTGCTAGAAAGAATGCAGGCGATGGAAGTGTGTATTTCCTTTCTTTACCAAAGGAGTTTATAAAATTAGACTGAGAAACACAAAGCTTTCACGCAGTTACAGCGCAGTGCTTTTTGACTCTTGATGCACATAGAGTAACTATGGAAAAATGTAACAGAGAGAGGGCTCGTCCGGGAATCGAACACGGGACCTCTCGCACCCGAAGCGAGAATCATACCTCTAGACCAACGAGCCACAAAAGGCACCCCATGAAAGAGTTGCAGTGAATTACTTAGTCATATCAATTCCATAAACTCGTGGATTGTTTAGTGTGTTGCTTAAGTGACACTATCAGAGGGGCTGAAGTTCCACAGTGGAAGCCATGTTTTGATGCACAAGGACGTAATTCCAGTAATATAAATTTACTCAAAATGTTTGGAACAAAGCACAATACAGACAGAAGTAACCATAACTGATCTCAAATGGCTTCATTTCATCAAGTCTAGTACACGTCTGAGATTTGAACATGGGACCTCTCGAGCCATAAGCGCAAATCATACTCCTAGATCAACAAGCACAACTTGCCAACCTCAAAGGTTTTGTTTCTTACTGAAAAAATGGTAGGTTTCCCTTCCACGTCCATGTCAAAGATTAAAGTCAAGTCAATGGCTCTTACCTGCATTGCTAAGTCATGCCTGTATTTTCAAAGAGAAGGCAAACACAACTCTTTGCACTGGTTGCTTGAAACAATGCTGTTTCAGTCACTGGAAGTACTTTATTTTTTACTAGAAAGCTTTTTTTTCTGAAACCAGACTGAAGAAACACTGCTTTTTCATGCAGTTTCAGAGCAATGCTGTTTCACTCTTGGTGCACATTGAGTTACTGTGCAACAAATATAACAGACAGAGGGCTCGTCCGGGATTTGAACCCGGGACCTCTCGCACCCTAAGCGAGAATCATACTCCTAGACCAACGAGCCACAACTTGCCAGTCGCAAAGCTCTTGTGTCGGAGTGTATTAATGATACATTTACCTTCCATGTCCATGTCAAAGATGAAATTCAAATGATTGTCTCTTTGCTGAATTGCTAAGAAATGATTGTATCTTCCAGCAGGAGGCAAATAGAACTATGTACATTGCTTTGCTAGAAAGAATGCAGGCGATGGAAGTGTGTATTTCCTTTCTTTACCAAAGGAGTTTATAAAATTAGACTGAGAAACACAAAGCTTTCACGCAGTTACAGCGCAGTGCTTTTTGACTCTTGATGCACATAGAGTAACTATGGAAAAATGTAACAGAGAGAGGGCTCGTCCGGGAATCGAACACGGGACCTCTCGCACCCGAAGCGAGAATCATACCTCTAGACCAACGAGCCACAAAAGGCACCCCATGAAAGAGTTGCAGTGAATTACTTAGTCATATCAATTCCATAAACTCGTGGATTGTTTAGTGTGTTGCTTAAGTGACACTATCAGAGGGGCTGAAGTTCCACAGTGGAAGCCATGTTTTGATGCACAAGGACGTAATTCCAGTAATATAAATTTACTCAAAATGTTTGGAACAAAGCACAATACAGACAGAAGTGCCCATAACTGATCTCAAATGGCTTCATTTCATCAAGTCTAGTACACGTCTGTGATTTGAACATGGGACCTCTCGAGCCATAAGCGCAAATCATACTCCTAGATCAACAAGCACAACTTGCCAATCTCAAAGGTTTTGTTTCTTACTGAAAAAATGGTAGGTTTACCTTCCACGTCCATGTCAAAGATTAAAGTCAAGTCAATGGCTCTTACCTGCATTGCTAAGTCATGCCTGTATTTTCAAAGAGAAGGCAAACACAACTCTTTGCACTGGTTGCTTGAAACAATGCTGTTTCAGTCACTGGAAGTACTTTATTTTTTACTAGAAAGCTTTTTTTTCTGAAACCAGACTGAAGAAACACTGCTTTTTCATGCAGTTTCAGAGCAATGCTGTTTCACTCTTGGTGCACATTGAGTTACTGTGCAACAAATATAACAGACAGAGGGCTCGTCCGGGATTTGAACCCGGGACCTCTCGCACCCTAAGCGAGAACCATACTCCTAGACCAACGAGCCACAACTTGCCAGTCGCAAAGCTCTTGTGTCGGAGTGTATTAATGATACATTTACCTTCCATGTCCATGTCAAAGATGAAATTCAAATGATTGTCTCTTTCCTGAATTGCTAAGAAATGATTGTATCTTCCAGCAGGAGGCAAATAGAACTATGTACATTGCTTTGCTAGAAAGAATGCAGGCGATGGAAGTGTGTATTTCCTTTCTTTACCAAAGGAGTTTATAAAATTAGACTGAGAAACACAAAGCTTTCACGCAGTTACAGCGCAGTGCTTTTTGACTCTTGATGCACACGGAGTAACTATGGAAAAATGTAACAGAGAGAGGGCTCGTCCGGGAATCTAACACGGGACCTCTCGCACCCGAAGCGAGAATCATACCTCTAGACCAACGAGCCACAAAAGGCACCCCATGAAAGAGTTGCAGTGAATTACTTAGTCATATCAATTCCATAAACTCGTGGATTGTTTAGTGTGTTGCTTAAGTGACACTATCAGAGGGGCTGAAGTTCCACAGTGGAAGCCATGTTTTGATGCACAAGGACGTAATTCCAGTAATACAAATTTACTCAAAATGTTTGGAACAAAGCACAATACAGACAGAAGTGCCCATAACTGATCTCAAATGGCTTCATTTCATCAAGTCTAGTACACGTCTGAGATTTGAACATGGGACCTCTCGAGCCATAAGCGCAAATCATACTCCTAGATCAACAAGCACAACTTGCCAATCTCAAAGGTTTTGTTTCTTACTGAAAAAATGGTAGGTTTCCCTTCCACGTCCATGTCAAAGATTAAAGTCAAGTCAATGGCTCTTACCTGCATTGCTAAGTCATGCCTGTATTTTCAAAGAGAAGGCAAACACAACTCTTTGCACTGGTTGCTTGAAACAATGCTGTTTCAGTCACTGGAAGTACTTTATTTTTTACTAGAAAGCTTTTTTTTCTGAAACCAGACTGAAGAAACACTGCTTTTTCATGCAGTTTCAGAGCAATGCTGTTTCACTCTTGGTGCACATTGAGTTACTGTGCAACAAATATAACAGACAGAGGGCTCGTCCGGGATTTGAACCCGGGACCTCTCGCACCCTAAGCGAGAATCATACTCCTAGACCAACGAGCCACAACTTGCCAGTCGCAAAGCTCTTGTGTCGGAGTGTATTAATGATACATTTACCTTCCATGTCCATGTCAAAGATGAAATTCAAATGATTGTCTCTTTGCTGAATTGCTAAGAAATGATTGTATCTTCCAGCAGGAGGCAAATAGAACTATGTACATTGCTTTGCTAGAAAGAATGCAGGCGATGGAAGTGTGTATTTCCTTTCTTTACCAAAGGAGTTTATAAAATTAGACTGAGAAACACAAAGCTTTCACGCAGTTACAGCGCAGTGCTTTTTGACTCTTGATGCACATGGAGTAACTATGGAAAAATGTAACAGAGAGAGGGCTCGTCCGGGAATCGAACACGGGACCTCTCGCACCCGAAGCGAGAATCATACCTCTAGACCAACGAGCCACAAAAACCATGGTGAGAGACACTTGTTCCTGAATTTTTAAAAGGTTTTTTTACTTGAAACTCACAAAAACGTCCCATTTCTTGTTAGGGATACAAACGCTTGCAATGCGCAGTTAGATGAGTAAATTGTATTACGTGGAGTTGTTTAGGTGGTGCCATCAGACCTCACCACAGGTTGATGGCATTTTTTTCACACTTGCAAAACAATTTCAAAGCACAGGGTTCATTAGGTAATTGAAAGAAAGACCTCTTGCACCTGATGCCAGAATTACACAACCCTAGAAAAACAGACACAATGCCATTTGTGATAATCTCACAGTTCAAATGGAATATAAAATACATGCAGTGTGAAGGGCTGGTCTGGGAATTGAACCCAGGACCTCTCGCACCCAAAGCGAGAATCATACCTCTAGACCAACGAGCCACAAAAGGCACCCCATGAAAGAGTTGCAGTGAATTACTTAGTCATATCAATTCCATAAACTTGTGGATTGTTTAGTGTGTTGCTTAAGTGACACTATCAGAGGGGCTGAAGTTCCACAGTGGAAGCCATGTTTTGATGCACAAGGACGTAATTCCAGTAATATAAATTTACTCAAAATGTTTGGTACCAAGCACAATACAGACAGAAGTGCCCATAACTGATCTCAAATGGCTTCATTTCATCAAGTCTAGTACACGTCTGAGATTTGAACATGGGACCTCTCGAGCCATAAGCGCAAATCATACTCCTAGATCAACAAGCACAACTTGCCAATCTCAAAGGTTTTGTTTCTTACTGAAAAAATGGTAGGTTTACCTTCCACGTCCATGTCAAAGATTAAAGTCAAGTCAATGGCTCTTACCTGCATTGCTAAGTCATGCCTGTATTTTCAAAGAGAAGGCAAACACAACTCTTTGCACTGGTTGCTTGAAACAATGCTGTTTCAGTCACTGGAAGTACTTTATTTTTTACTAGAAAGCTTTTTTTTCTGAAACTAGACTGAAGAAACACTGCTTTTTCATGCAGTTTCAGAGCAATGCTGTTTCACTCTTGGTGCACATTGAGTTACTGTGCAACAAATATAACAGACAGAGGGCTCGTCCGGGATTTGAACCCGGGACCTCTCGCACCCTAAGCGAGAATCATACTCCTAGACCAACGAGCCACAACTTGCCAGTCGCAAAGCTCTTGTGTCGGAGTGTATTAATGATACATTTACCTTCCATGTCCATGTCAAAGATGAAATTCAAATGATTGTCTCTTTGCTGAATTGCTAAGAAATGATTGTATCTTCCAGCAGGAGGCAAATAGAACTATGTACATTGCTTTGCTAGAAAGAATGCAGGCGATGGAAGTGTGTATTTCCTTTCTTTACCAAAGGAGTTTATAAAATTAGACTGAGAAACACAAAGCTTTCACGCAGTTACAGCGCAGTGCTTTTTGACTCTTGATGCACATGGAGTAACTATGGAAAAATGTAACAGAGAGAGGGCTCGTCCGGGAATCGAACACGGGACCTCTCGCACCCGAAGCGAGAATCATACCTCTAGACCAACGAGCCACAAAAGGCACCCCATGAAAGAGTTGCAGTGAATTACTTAGTCATATCAATTCCATAAACTCGTGGATTGTTTAGTGTGTTGCTTAAGTGACACTATCAGAGGGGCTGAAGTTCCACAGTCGAAGCCATGTTTTGATGCACAAGGACGTAATTCCAGTAATATAAATTTACTCAAAATGTTTGGAACAAAGCACAATACAGACAGAAGTGCCCATAACTGATCTCAAATGGCTTCATTTCATCAAGTCTAGTACACGTTTGTGATTTGAACATGGGACCTCTCGAGCCATAAGCGCAAATCATACTCCTAGATCAACAAGCACAACTTGCCAATCTCAAAGGTTTTGTTTCTTACTGAAAAAATGGTAGGTTTACCTTCCACGTCCATGTCAAAGATTAAAGTCAAGTCAATGGCTCTTACCTGCATTGCTAAGTCATGCCTGTATTTTCAAAGAGAAGGCAAACACAACTCTTTGCACTGGTTGCTTGAAACAATGCTGTTTCAGTCACTGGAAGTACTTTATTTTTTACTAGAAAGCTTTTTTTTCTGAAACCAGACTGAAGAAACACTGCTTTTTCATGCAGTTTCAGAGCAATGCTGTTTCACTCTTGGTGCACATTGAGTTACTGAGCAACAAATATAACAGACAGAGGGCTCGTCCGGGATTTGAACCCGGGACCTCTCGCACCCTAAGCGAGAATCATACTCCTAGACCAACGAGCCACAACTTGCCAGTCGCAAAGCTCTTGTGTCGGAGTGTATTAATGATACATTTACCTTCCATGTCCATGTCAAAGATGAAATTCAAATGATTGTCTCTTTGCTGAATTGCTAAGAAATGATTGTATCTTCCAACAGGAGGCGAATAGAACTATGTACATTGCTTTGCTAGAAAGAATGCAGGCGATGGAAGTGTGTATTTCCTTTCTTTACCAAAGGAGTTTATAAAATTAGACTGAGAAACACAAAGCTTTCACGCAGTTACAGCGCAGTGCTTTTTGACTCTTGATGCACATGGAGTAACTATGGAAAAATGTAACAGAGAGAGGGCTCGTCCGGGAATCGAACACGGGACCTCTCGCACCCGAAGCGAGAATCATACCTCTAGACCAACGAGCCACAAAAACCATGGGGAGAGACACTTGTTCCTGATTTTTTAAAAGGTTTTTTCACTTGAAACTCACAAAAACGTCCCATTTCTTGTTAGGGATACAAACGCTTGCAATGCGCAGTTAGATGAGTAGGTTGTATTACGTGGAGTTGTTTAGGTGGTGCCATCAGACCTCACCACAGGTTGATGGCATTTTTTTCACACTTGCAAAACAATTTCAAAGCACAGGGTTCATTAGGTAATTGAAAGAAAGACCTCTTGCACCTGATGCCAGAATTACACAACCCTAGAAAAACAGACACAATGCCATTTGTGATAATCTCACAGTTCAAATGGAATATAAAATACATGCAGTGTGAAGGGCTGGTCTGGGAATTGAACCCAGGACCTCTCGCACCCAAAGCGAGAATCATACCTCTAGACCAACGAGCCACAAAAGGCACCCCATGAAAGAGTTGCAGTGAATTACTTAGTCATATCAATTCCATAAACTTGTGGATTGTTTAGTGTGTTGCTTAAGTGACACTATCAGAGGGGCTGAAGTTCCACAGTGGAAGCCATGTTTTGATGCACAAGGACGTAATTCCAGTAATATAAATTTACTCAAAATGTTTGGAACCAAGCACAATACAGACAGAAGTGCCCATAACTGATCTCAAATGGCTTCATTTCATCAAGTCTAGTACACGTCTGAGATTTGAACATGGGACCTCTCGAGCCATAAGCGCAAATCATACTCCTAGATCAACAAGCACAACTTGCCAATCTCAAAGGTTTTGTTTCTTACTGAAAAAATGGTAGGTTTCCCTTCCACGTCCATGTCAAAGATTAAAGTCAAGTCAATGGCTCTTACCTGCATTGCTAAGTCATGCCTGTATTTTCAAAGAGAAGGCAAACACAACTCTTTGCACTGGTTGCTTGAAACAATGCTGTTTCAGTCACTGGAAGTACTTTATTTTTTACTAGAAAGCTTTTTTTTCTGAAACCAGACTGAAGAAACACTGCTTTTTCATGCAGTTTCAGAGCAATGCTGTTTCACTCTTGGTGCACATTGAGTTACTGTGCAACAAATATAACAGACAGAGGGCTCGTCCGGGATTTGAACCCGGGACCTCTCGCACCCTAAGCGAGAATCATACTCCTAGACCAACGAGCCACAACTTGCCAGTCGCAAAGCTCTTGTGTCGGAGTGTATTAATGATACATTTACCTTCCATGTCCATGTCAAAGATGAAATTCAAATGATTGTCTCTTTTCTGAATTGCTAAGAAATGATTGTATCTTCCAACAGGAGGCGAATAGAACTATGTACATTGCTTTGCTAGAAAGAATGCAGGCGATGGAAGTGTGTATTTCCTTTCTTTACCAAAGGAGTTTATAAAATTAGACTGAGAAAAACAAAGCTTTCACGCAGTTACAGCGCAGTGCTTTTTGACTCTTGATGCACATGGAGTAACTATGGAAAAATGTAACAGAGAGAGGGCTCGTCCGGGAATCGAACACGGGACCTCTCGCACCCGAAGCGAGAATCATACCTCTAGACCAACGAGCCACAAAAGGCACCCCATGAAAGAGTTGCAGTGAATTACTTAGTCATATCAATTCCATAAACTCGTGGATTGTTTAGTGTGTTGCTTAAGTGACACTATCAGAGGGGCTGAAGTTCCACAGTGGAAGCCATGTTTTGATGCACAAGGACGTAATTCCAGTAATATAAATTTACTCAAAATGTTTGGAACCAAGCACAATACAGACAGAAGTGCCCATAACTGATCTCAAATGGCTTCATTTCATCAAGTCTAGTACACGTCTGAGATTTGAACATGGGACCTCTCGAGCCATAAGCGCAAATCATACTCCTAGATCAACAAGCACAACTTGCCAATCTCAAAGGTTTTGTTTCTTACTGAAAAAATGGTAGGTTTACCTTCCACGTCCATGTCAAAGATTAAAGTCAAGTCAATGGCTCTTACCTGCATTGCTAAGTCATGCCTGTATTTTCAAAGAGAAGGCAAACACAACTCTTTGCACTGGTTGCTTGAAACAATGCTGTTTCAGTCACTGGAAGTACTTTATTTTTTACTAGAAAGCTTTTTTTTCTGAAACCAGACTGAAGAAACACTGCTTTTTCATGCAGTTTCAGAGCAATGCTGTTTCACTCTTGGTGCACATTGAGTTACTGTGCAACAAATATAACAGACAGAGGGCTCGTCCGGGATTTGAACCCGGGACCTCTCGCACCCTAAGCGAGAATCATACTCCTAGACCAACGAGCCACAACTTGCCAGTCGCAAAGCTCTTGTGTCGGAGTGTATTAATGATACATTTACCTTCCATGTCCATGTCAAAGATGAAATTCAAATGATTGTCTCTTTGCTGAATTGCTAAGAAATGATTGTATCTTCCAACAGGAGGCGAATAGAACTATGTACATTGCTTTGCTAGAAAGAATGCAGGCGATGGAAGTGTGTATTTCCTTTCTTTACCAAAGGAGTTTATAAAATTAGACTGAGAAACACAAAGCTTTCACGCAGTTACAGCGCAGTGCTTTTTGACTCTTGATGCACATGGAGTAACTATGGAAAAATGTAACAGAGAGAGGGCTCGTCCGGGAATCGAACACGGGACCTCTCGCACCCGAAGCGAGAATCATACCTCTAGACCAACGAGCCACAAAAACCATGGTGAGAGACACTTGTTCCTGAATTTTTAAAAGGTTTTTTTACTTGAAACTCACAAAAACGTCCCATTTCTTGTTAGGGATACAAACGCTTGCAATGCGCAGTTAGATGAGTAGGTTGTATTACGTGGAGTTGTTTAGGTGGTGTCATCAGACCTCACCACAGGTTGATGGCATTTTTTTCACACTTGCAAAACAATTTCAAAGCACAGGGTTCATTAGGTAATTGAAAGAAAGACCTCTTGCACCTGATGCCAGAATTACACAACCCTAGAAAAACAGACACAATGCCATTTGTGATAATCTCACAGTTCAAATGGAATATAAAATACATGCAGTGTGAAGGGCTCGTCTGGGAATTGAACCCAGGACCTCTCGCACCCAAAGCGAGAATCATACCTCTAGACCAACGAGCCACAAAAGGCACCCCATGAAAGAGTTGCAGTGAATTACTTAGTCATATCAATTCCATAAACTCGTGGATTGTTTAGTGTGTTGCTTAAGTGACACTATCAGAGGGGCTGAAGTTCCACAGTGGAAGCCATGTTTGGATGCACAAGGACGTAATTCCAGTAATATAAATTTACTCAAAATGTTTGGAACCAAGCACAATACAGACAGAAGTGCCCATAACTGATCTCAAATGGCTTCATTTCATCAAGTCTAGTACACGTCTGAGATTTGAACATGGGACCTCTCGAGCCATAAGCGCAAATCATACTCCTAGATCAACAAGCACAACTTGCCAATCTCAAAGGTTTTGTTTCTTACTGAAAAAATGGTAGGTTTACCTTCCACGTCCATGTCAAAGATTAAAGTCAAGTCAATGGCTCTTACCTGCATTGCTAAGTCATGCCTGTATTTTCAAAGAGAAGGCAAACACAACTCTTTGCACTGGTTGCTTGAAACAATGCTGTTTCAGTCACTGGAAGTACTTTATTTTTTACTAGAAAGCTTTTTTTTCTGAAACCAGACTGAAGAAACACTGCTTTTTCATGCAGTTTCAGAGCAATGCTGTTTCACTCTTGGTGCACATTGAGTTACTGTGCAACAAATATAACAGACAGAGGGCTCGTCCGGGATTTGAACCCGGGACCTCTCGCACCCTAAGCGAGAATCATACTCCTAGACCAACGAGCCACAACTTGCCAGTCGCAAAGCTCTTGTGTCGGAGTGTATTAATGATACATTTACCTTCCATGTCCATGTCAAAGATGAAATTCAAATGATTGTCTCTTTGCTGAATTGCTAAGAAATGATTGTATCTTCCAACAGGAGGCGAATAGAACTATGTACATTGCTTTGCTAGAAAGAATGCAGGCGATGGAAGTGTGTATTTCCTTTCTTTACCAAAGGAGTTTATAAAATTAGACTGAGAAACACAAAGCTTTCACGCAGTTACAGCGCAGTGCTTTTTGACTCTTGATGCACATGGAGTAACTATGGAAAAATGTAACAGAGAGAGGGCTCGTCCGGGAATCGAACACGGGACCTCTCGCACCCGAAGCGAGAATCATACCTCTAGACCAACGAGCCACAAAAACCATGGTGAGAGACACTTGTTCCTGAATTTTTAAAAGGTTTTTTTACTTGAAACTCACAAAAACGTCCCATTTCTTGTTAGGGATACAAACGCTTGCAATGCGCAGTTAGATGAGTAGGTTGTATTACGTGGAGTTGTTTAGGTGGTGTCATCAGACCTCACCACAGGTTGATGGCATTTTTTTCACACTTGCAAAACAATTTCAAAGCACAGGGTTCATTAGGTAATTGAAAGAAAGACCTCTTGCACCTGATGCCAGAATTACACAACCCTAGAAAAACAGACACAATGCCATTTGTGATAATCTCACAGTTCAAATGGAATATAAAATACATGCAGTGTGAAGGGCTCGTCTGGGAATTGAACCCAGGACCTCTCGCACCCAAAGCGAGAATCATACCTCTAGACCAACGAGCCACAAAAGGCACCCCATGAAAGAGTTGCAGTGAATTACTTAGTCATATCAATTCCATAAACTTGTGGATTGTTTAGTGTGTTGCTTAAGTGACACTATCAGAGGGGCTGAAGTTCCACAGTGGAAGCCATGTTTTGATGCACAAGGACGTAATTCCAGTAATATAAATTTACTCAAAATGTTTGGAACCAAGCACAATACAGACAGAAGTGCCCTAACTGATCTCAAATGGCTTCATTTCATCAAGTCTAGTGCACGTCGGAGATTTGAACATGGGACCTCTCGAGCCATAAGCGCAAATCATACTCCTAGATCAACAAGCACAACTTGCCAATCTCAAAGGTTTTGTTTCTTACTGAAAAAATGGTAGGTTTACCTTCCACGTCCATGTCAAAGATTAAAGTCAAGTCAATGGCTCTTACCTGCATTGCTAAGTCATGCCTGTATTTTCAAAGAGAAGGCAAACACAACTCTTTGCACTGGTTGCTTGCAACAATGCTGTTTCAGTCACTGGAAGTACTTTATTTTTTACTAGAAAGCTTTTTTTTCTGAAACCAGACTGAAGAAACACTGCTTTTTCATGCAGTTTCAGAGCAATGCTGTTTCACTCTTGGTGCACATTGAGTTACATTGCAACAAATATAACAGACAGAGGGCTCGTCCGGGATTTGAACCCGGGACCTCTCGCACCCTAAGCGAGAATCATACTCCTAGACCAACGAGCCACAACTTGCCAGTCGCAAAGCTCTTGTGTCGGAGTGTATTAATGATACATTTACCTTCCATGTCCATGTCAAAGATGAAATTCAAATGATTGTCTCTTTGCTGAATTGCTAAGAAATGATTGTATCTTCCAACAGGAGGCGAATAGAACTATGTACATTGCTTTGCTAGAAAGAATGCAGGCGATGGAAGTGTGTATTTCCTTTCTTTACCAAAGGAGTTTATAAAATTAGACTGAGAAACACAAAGCTTTCACGCAGTTACAGCGCAGTGCTTTTTGACTCTTGATGCACATGGAGTAACTATGGAAAAATGTAACAGAGAGAGGGCTCGTCCGGGAATCGAACACGGGACCTCTCGCACCCGAAGCGAGAATCATACCTCTAGACCAACGAGCCACAAAAACCATGGTGAGAGACACTTGTTCCTGAATTTTTAAAAGGTTTTTTTACTTGAAACTCACAAAAACGTCCCATTTCTTGTTAGGGGTACAAACGCTTGCAATGCGCAGTTAGATGAGTAGGTTGTATTACGTGGAGTTGTTTAGGTGGTGTCATCAGACCTCACCACAGGTTGATGGCATTTTTTTCACACTTGCAAAACAATTTCAAAGCACAGGGTTCATTAGGTAATTGAAAGAAAGACCTCTTGCACCTGATGCCAGAATTACACAACCCTAGAAAAACAGACACAATGCCATTTGTGATAATCTCACAGTTCAAATGGAATATAAAATACATGCAGTGTGAAGGGCTCGTCTGGGAATTGAACCCAGGACCTCTCGCACCCAAAGCGAGAATCATACCTCTAGACCAACGAGCCACAAAAGGCACCCCATGAAAGAGTTGCAGTGAATTACTTAGTCATATCAATTCCATAAACTTGTGGATTGTTTAGTGTGTTGCTTAAGTGACACTATCAGAGGGGCTGAAGTTCCACAGTGGAAGCCATGTTTGGATGCACAAGGACGTAATTCCAGTAATATAAATTTACTCAAAATGTTTGGAACCAAGCACAATACAGACAGAAGTGCCCTAACTGATCTCAAATGGCTTCATTTCATCAAGTCTAGTGCACGTCTGAGATTTGAACATGGGACCTCTCGAGCCATAAGCGCAAATCATACTCCTAGATCAACAAGCACAACTTGCCAATCTCAAAGGTTTTGTTTCTTACTGAAAAAATGGTAGGTTTACCTTCCACGTCCATGTCAAAGATTAAAGTCAAGTCAATGGCTCTTACCTGCATTGCTAAGTCATGCCTGTATTTTCAAAGAGAAGGCAAACACAACTCTTTGCACTGGTTGCTTGAAACAATGCTGTTTCAGTCACTGGAAGTACTTTATTTTTTACTAGAAAGCTTATTTTTCTGAAACCAGACTGAAGAAACACTGCTTTTTCATGCAGTTTCAGAGCAATGCTGTTTCACTCTTGGTGCACATTGAGTTACTGTGCAACAAATATAACAGACAGAGGGCTCGTCCGGGATTTGAACCCGGGACCTCTCGCACCCTAAGCGAGAATCATACTCCTAGACCAACGAGCCACAACTTGCCAGTCGCAAAGCTCTTGTGTCGGAGTGTATTAATGATACATTTACCTTCCATGTCCATGTCAAAGATGAAATTCAAATGATTGTCTCTTTGCTGAATTGCTAAGAAATGATTGTATCTTCCAACAGGAGGCGAATAGAACTATGTACATTGCTTTGCTAGAAAGAATGCAGGCGATGGAAGTGTGTATTTCCTTTCTTTACCAAAGGAGTTTATAAAATTAGACTGAGAAACACAAAGCTTTCACGCAGTTACAGCGCAGTGCTTTTTGACTCTTGATGCACATGGAGTAACTATGGAAAAATGTAACAGAGAGAGGGCTCGTCCGGGAATCGAACACGGGACCTCTCGCACCCGAAGCGAGAATCATACCTCTAGACCAACGAGCCACAAAAACCATGGTGAGAGACACTTGTTCCTGAATTTTTAAAAGGTTTTTTTACTTGAAACTCACAAAAACGTCCCATTTCTTGTTAGGGATACAAACGCTTGCAATGCGCAGTTAGATGAGTAGGTTGTATTACGTGGAGTTGTTTAGGTGGTGTCATCAGACCTCACCACAGGTTGATGGCATTTTTTTCACACTTGCAAAACAATTTCAAAGCACAGGGTTCATTAGGTAATTGAAAGAAAGACCTCTTGCACCTGATGCCAGAATTACACAACCCTAGAAAAACAGACACAATGCCATTTGTGATAATCTCACAGTTCAAATGGAATATAAAATACATGCAGTGTGAAGGGCTCGTCTGGGAATTGAACCCAGGACCTCTCGCACCCAAAGCGAGAATCATACCTCTAGACCAACGAGCCACAAAAGGCACCCCATGAAAGAGTTGCAGTGAATTACTTAGTCATATCAATTCCATAAACTTGTGGATTGTTTAGTGTGTTGCTTAAGTGACACTATCAGAGGGGCTGAAGTTCCACAGTGGAAGCCATGTTTGGATGCACAAGGACGTAATTCCAGTAATATAAATTTACTCAAAATGTTTGGAACCAAGCACAATACAGACAGAAGTGCCCTAACTGATCTCAAATGGCTTCATTTCATCAAGTCTAGTGCACGTCTGAGATTTGAACATGGGACCTCTCGAGCCATAAGCGCAAATCATACTCCTAGATCAACAAGCACAACTTGCCAATCTCAAAGGTTTTGTTTCTTACTGAAAAAATGGTAGGTTTACCTTCCACGTCCATGTCAAAGATTAAAGTCAAGTCAATGGCTCTTACCTGCATTGCTAAGTCATGCCTGTATTTTCAAAGAGAAGGCAAACACAACTCTTTGCACTGGTTGCTTGAAACAATGCTGTTTCAGTCACTGGAAGTACTTTATTTTTTACTAGAAAGCTTATTTTTCTGAAACCAGACTGAAGAAACACTGCTTTTTCATGCAGTTTCAGAGCAATGCTGTTTCACTCTTGGTGCACATTGAGTTACTGTGCAACAAATATAACAGACAGAGGGCTCGTCCGGGATTTGAACCCGGGACCTCTCGCACCCTAAGCGAGAATCATACTCCTAGACCAACGAGCCACAACTTGCCAGTCGCAAAGCTCTTGTGTCGGAGTGTATTAATGATACATTTACCTTCCATGTCCATGTCAAAGATGAAATTCAAATGATTGTCTCTTTGCTGAATTGCTAAGAAATGATTGTATCTTCCAACAGGAGGCGAATAGAACTATGTACATTGCTTTGCTAGAAAGAATGCAGGCGATGGAAGTGTGTATTTCCTTTCTTTACCAAAGGAGTTTATAAAATTAGACTGAGAAACACAAAGCTTTCACGCAGTTACAGCGCAGTGCTTTTTGACTCTTGATGCACATGGAGTAACTATGGAAAAATGTAACAGAGAGAGGGCTCGTCCGGGAATCGAACACGGGACCTCTCGCACCCGAAGCGAGAATCATACCTCTAGACCAACGAGCCACAAAAACCATGGTGAGAGACACTTGTTCCTGAATTTTTAAAAGGTTTTTTTACTTGAAACTCACAAAAACGTCCCATTTCTTGTTAGGGATACAAACACTTGCAATGCGCAGTTAGATGAGTAGGTTGTATTACGTGGAGTTGTTTAGGTGGTGTCATCAGACCTCACCACAGGTTGATGGCATTTTTTTCACACTTGCAAAACAATTTCAAAGCACAGGGTTCATTAGGTAATTGAAAGAAAGACCTCTTGCACCTGATGCCAGAATTACACAACCCTAGAAAAACAGACACAATGCCATTTGTGATAATCTCACAGTTCAAATGGAATATAAAATACATGCAGTGTGAAGGGCTCGTCTGGGAATTGAACCCAGGACCTCTCGCACCCAAAGCGAGAATCATACCTCTAGACCAACGAGCCACAAAAGGCACCCAATGAAAGAGTTGCAGTGAATTACTTAGTCATATCAATTCCATAAACTTGTGGATTGTTTAGTGTGTTGCTTAAGTGACACTATCAGAGGGGCTGAAGTTCCACAGTGGAAGCCATGTTTGGATGCACAAGGACGTAATTCCAGTAATATAAATTTACTCAAAATGATTGGAACCAAGCACAATACAGACAGAAGTGCCCATAACTGATCTCAAATGGCTTCATTTCATCAAGTCTAGTACACGTCTGAGATTTGAACATGGGACCTCTCGAGCCATAAGCGCAAATCATACTCCTAGATCAACAAGCACAACTTGCCAATCTCAAAGGTTTTGTTTCTTACTGAAAAAATGGTAGGTTTACCTTCCACGTCCATGTCAAAGATTAAAGTCAAGTCAATGGCTCTTACGTGCATTTCTAAGTCATGCCTGTATTTTCAAAGAGAAGGCAAACACAACTCTTTGCACTGGTTGCTTGAAACAATGCTGTTTCAGTCACTGGAAGTACTTTATTGTTTACTAGAAAGTTTTTTTTTCTGAAACCGGACTGAAGAAACACTGCTTTTTCATGCAGTTTCAGAGCAATGCTGTTTCACTCTGGGTGCACATTGAGTTACTGTGCAACAAATATAACAGACAGAGGGCTCGTCCGGGATTTGAACCCGGGACCTCTCGCACCCTAAGCGAGAATCATACTCCTAGACCAACGAGCCACAACTTGCCAGTCGCAAAGCTCTTGTGTCGGAGTGTATTAATGATACATTTACCTTCCATGTCCATGTCAAAGATGAAATTCAAATGATTGTCTCTTTGCTGAATTGCTAAGAAATGATTGTATCTTCCAACAGGAGGCGAATAGAACTATGTACATTGCTTTGCTAGAAAGAATGCAGGCGATGGAAGTGTGTATTTCCTTTCTTTACCAAAGGAGTTTATAAAATTAGACTGAGAAACACAGAGCTTTCACGCAGTTACAGCGCAGTGCTTTTTGACTCTTGATGCACATGGAGTAACTATGGAAAAATGTTTCAGAGAGAGGGCTCGTCCGGGAATCGAACATGGGACCTCTCGTACCCGAAGCGAGAATCATACCTCTAGACCAACGAGCCACAAAAGGCACCCCATGAAAGAGTTGCATTGAATTACTTAGTCATATCAATTCCATAAACTTGTGGATTGTTTAGTGTGTTCCTTAAGTGACACTATCAGAGGGGCTGAAGTTCCACAGTGGAAGCCATGTTTTGATGCACAAGGACGTAATTCCAGTAATATAAATTTACTCAAAATGTTTGGAACAAAGCACAACACAGACAGAAGTGCCCATAACTGATCTCAAATGGCTTCATTTCATCAAGTCTAGTGCACGTCGGAGATTTGAACATGGGACCTCTCGAGCCATAAGCGCAAATCATACTCCTAGATCAACAAGCACAACTTGCTAATCTCAAAGGTTTTTTTTCTTACTGAAAAAATGGTAGGTTTACCTTCCATGTCCATGTCAAAGATTAAAGCCAAGTCAATGGCTCTTAGCTGCATTTCTAAGTCATGCCTGTATTTTCAAAGAGAAGGCAAACAACTCTTTGCACTGGTTGCTTGAAACAATGCTGTTTCAGTCACTGGAAGTACTTTATTGTTTACTAGAAAGTTCTTTTTTCTGAAACCAGACTGAAGAAACACTGCTTTTTCATGCAGTTTCAGAGCAATGCTGTTTCACTCTGGGTGCACATTGAGTTACTGTGCAACAAATATAACAGACAGAGGGCTCGTCCGGGATTTGAACCCGGGACCTCTCGCACCCTAAGCGAGAATCATACTCCTAGACCAACGAGCCACAACTTGCCAGTCGCAAAGCTCTTGTGTCGGAGTGTATTAATGATACATTTACCTTCCATGTCCATGTCAAAGATGAAATTCAAATGATTGTCTCTTTTCTGAATTGCTAAGAAATGATTGTATCTTCCAACAGGAGGCGAATAGAACTATGTACATTGCTTTGCTAGAAAGAATGCAGGCGATGGAAGTGTGTATTTCCTCTCTTTACCAAAGGAGTTTATAAAATTAGACTGAGAAACACAAAGCTTTCACGCAGTTACAGCGCAGTGCTTTTTGACTCTTGATGCACATGGAGTAACTATGGAAAAATGTTTCAGAGAGAGGGCTCGTCCGGGAATAGAACACGGGACCTCTCGCACCCGAAGCGAGAATCATACCTCTAGACCAACGAGCCACAAAAACCATGGTGAGAGACACTTGTTCCTGAATTTTTAAAAGGTTTGTTTACTTGAAACTCACAAAAACGTCCCATTTCTTGTTAGGGGTACAAACGCTTGCAATGCGCAGTTAGATGAGTAGGTTGTATTACGTGGAGTTTTTTAGGTGATGCCATCAGACCTCACCACAGGTTGATGGCATTTTTTTCCACACTTGCAAAACAATTTCAAAGCACAGGGTTCATTAGGTAATTGAAAGAAGGATCTCTTGCACCTGATGCCAGAATTACACAACCCTAGAAAAACAGACACAATGCCATTTGTTGTAATCTCACAGTTCAAATGGAATATGCAATACATGCAGTGCGCAGGGCTCGTCCGGGAATTGAACCCAGGACCTCTCACACCCAAAGCGAGAATCATACCTCTAGACCAACGAGCCACAAAAGGCACCCCATGAAAAAGTTGCAGTGAATTAAGTAGTCAGAGGAGTGCCATTTTACTCTTGGTGCACATGTAGTATGGAAGAAATATAATAGAGAGAGGGCTCATCCAGGAATCATACACAGGACCTTTCACACCCCAAGCAAGAATCATACCTCTAGACCACTAAATGGCATGATCCAGCACAAGTGATCGTTCCGTCCAGACTTGTGACTGCTCTACTATAATTTCAGAGAGAATCGAATTTGTTGGCATTTTTTTATCGATGGTCACGGCTCTAGACCATGGGTGGTGGTACTCCAGTAATTATGGTATCAGCCTAACTAAAATTAAGCCAATCACACTGTTTGTTAACTAGCATGTTCAATGCACCTGGATGAACAGCTATCATGAGCTTACTGTTACAGCAGAGCACAGAGGAAGAGAGACAGTGAGGACAGCATGGCTTACTCCAAGCGAAGGAAGTTTTTTGAGAAATCCACTTTTTAGCAATGAGTTTACGAAATGTATTTTAATTCCATCAGGCAGTTCAAAAACCATTTTATCTCATAGTGGTGAACACGTTGCATTAATAAAAATTATTATGTGAAACATCACTAAGAAACAAAGCACAGAGCTTTTGAACAAAGTTATCCTTTTGAAGTTCGAGCTGAGGGAAAAATGACAGAGCAAAGAGGACAAAAGAGGAACATAGATCTGGAACATAGATTCGTCTGATAAAGAGGTACATAGATCTGAACCGGGTGGTCCTTTCACCACAGATGGGGACCCTGTCATGGTGGGAAAAGAGAAGAGCGCTGCTCAAAGATGATCTCAATATTCGTGAAGGGCTTGTCTGGCAACTGAACCATCTCACACCCAAAGCCCGACACATACAGTATGTCTGAATCAATGAACCACAAAACATATGCATATATCTCCCCACCTATATATTTGAATAAACTCACTTGAAAAAGTCTCTTGCTGTCACCAACTCAAACCACTACCTGTCAATTAAACGCCCAACCAATCACGGCGCCCAACCAATCGCGGCGCATCTGCCAGAAGGAATCACATGAACAAAATGGCATTAGGCACCTGCTATTTTAGGAAAAGAAATAACTCTATATGGACTACTCCAAAAATTTTCATGTTTTTGAGCACAGTCCAAAGAGCAGGAATGACACAGAAAACGGCAACGAATTCTGAGTGAAACTAGCTGGCTAGCACAAACAGTCTGTCCAGCTATGATTTCCATTTGGAATGGAACAATCGATGTAGTATCCAAAATGCTCCTCGGGCATCTGACAAAAAGGTCAATAAGTAACTACATGCAGTTCTGTTTGTGTAGTCAGCTAACAGCACTATCACTTCTCTAAAATTTCTTTTCCACTTACTCTTTTGACAGGTGCCTTTTCCTTTAACGTTAGCTCCTTTCCCAATCTCAAGATTAGTTAGATTTCTTTCCCCAGTTAGCCTGCTAATATTACTCTATGGCTTTGCAATTCCCGCATAACGCAATCCATGATTTGCCAACACAGTCGTTACGTCACCACGTTGATTTTTGACTATGTTCGGTATGCTTGGTTTATAATACCAATACTTTTATTTTCATATGTTTGGTATGAAGTCTGATATTATAGTTTTATTGTGGAATTTCCACGGATTCCTGCTAGTTTGAATATAAACATATTTATCTGCGGTACGGTGTGTCCCCCCACCATGTGTCCCCCCACCATTTGGCTGTAAATTCACTGGGATAAGCTCCAGCAACCCCTGTCACCCACAAAAGCAGAAGAAAGCATCTAAGAAGATGAACAAATAGAAATATATAAATAAGATAAATATTTGAATCCAAGACCTTTTGTACCCTCAAACGAAGCACATTTAAGCAATTATACCACAGTACAGGCATAAGGAGACCCTTGATTTTTAGTATTTAGTGATCGTGTTTGTTGGCAACACTTTTATTTTAATTTATTTGCATAAAGTGCTAAAAATGCTCAAAATTACTTTTCTCCTCTGAGCTTCACAGGTTGCTATCCTGGCTTTGTTTTGTGTAACTTGGTGCTTGCTAGGGTTATGCCTATCAGGGTTGTTGGAGCTGCTGGTGCGTAGGGAGTTAGGGGGGTCGTCATCTCGACACCCTTAATCCTGAGTGGGTGGGCATATCAATAGATTAGCATGCTTTTTTTTACACTAGAAGGCAAACAAGATTAATATACCCAATTAATCACACAGTTGTGCATGGAGGGCTGTGTTGATTTTGGAGTTACTTAGTAGCTGTAGATCAGGTGTTGTATCATCTTCATAACAATTTGAAAATGAGTGAGGTCTTACAGGCCGGGTTTCATGTGTTGAACAGATAACAAGTCATTTGAGTCGAGGGCAGCCAACGGATGACTTGTGGCATATGCATGTAAATTAAGCAGTGTGTCGAAGGAGAAAGGGGTCATTTGAAGGCCTTTGTGTTTGTTTTTTGGATTTGCATCAGCGATTGACTGCTGAGTGGAGACATCTTTGACCCTCATTGTCAAATAGCTTCTTCAAATTGTCTCACTCCTTGTCATCTTGTAGATGCTGAGACTATCCTGGTGCATTGGGATTTGTTTAAAGTTAAATTTTAAACAAATTGATTAAAGCAAGTGACTAACCCAATAGAGTTTCAGATTCTTTTGACACATTGTATACATTCCCAAAAATTTACAGACATTTTGATAGCCATGTGCTTACATATGTTTTTGACTTCCTCTGACAGCTGTGCCTTTAACATGTGCTCACCATGTGTCAGCCAAACCCATCTGTCTGCTCTTAAAAAAACATGAAATGCTTTTTTGGCTCAAAATATAGAGGGATCCCTGATTAAGTTATTTCCGATGCCAAGCCACAAAAATGATCACATTGCTCATGCGTGTTCCTCATCTCAGTTACAAACTGATTTAAGAACATCAGGGACTGAAAGCAGAAGATGTTAATTTGTAGGGAAATAGATCAGAGAAATCAGCACAGCTGGACAGTTTTGGAATGTCATTTTGCAGCTTAAGAGGGTCGGAAAATTACCTTTACTCACTTCAGGGGCACAGTCTGGCTGCTGTTGTACAACCAAAAGGTGAACTGCTCTTGAGAAATACATGTTTTTACAGGTGATAGCCAATTTTGTCAAATTTAGGATTCAACAATGGTCACTTACTATGCATGAAGACTTCTAAACTTGTGACAAAACATGGCTTAATAAAGTTTTGAACCATTGTTATCAAATAATGATAGACATTTTTATTAGACATCCAGACCAGAAATCAAATTCAGGAACAAGAGATGTCAGATGTTTATCTAATAGCATAGTTTGTAGTTTGTATTTCTACTTCAATTTTATTGTCATAATATTTTATGTGGCATCTTTACTACTATTAACCAGTTAAAGAATCACAAACCCATTAAATCAGTGATACTCAAATAATGGGGTGTGCTCCCTTTGTGGGCATGGGGGCATGCTGGTGGATTACGGGGTGACCCCGGGGAACATGCATCGTCAAACTACCATTTTACCTTCCATGTTTTTTCTTTACCATACCTGGACAAGGTGTAATTCCACATTCAGTACTGTAGGAGGAAGTGGATGTTTTGTTAGTTATTAGAGAATATTAGCTCCTCTGCAGTGGTGTGGATTATTTTTTTATGCACAGAGCAAGCAACCACACACACACACACACACACACACATACACAAGTTTCCACCCACATACATGCTTGAATTATCCTATTTTTTTATAGAACGGAAAATTAAGCCGTTTAATAAAACAATCATTTTATTATTATTCACAATAACAATAACAGTAGAAAAAAAAATTCTGACTTGTCCATAAAGTGATCAATTCAGTCTCATAAAGGCAGACATACATTTCAAATTAAAACCAAAATTTGCAGGCATTACTGTGGATGACTATGTAAACACGACCTTGGTTAGAATATTTAAAATAATTTTTCATATTAACGGCTATCAACATTTTACTAAGGTGATAGCATTTAACATGTTTTCTAAACAAGCCTGAAAATGCTTTATTTTGTCAAATGTTAGAGAGCGATACTAACCTTGATCTGTGGACAATGGGGTTTTCAGGGGTCCTTCTTACAAACTTACAAACATTTACAGACTGACTGCATATGGGTGTACAATTTTAATGATTGACAGAGACACTGATCCAAGACCCCTCCCCACCGTGTGAGTGACATCACACCATTCAAAATGATTAATGGCAGGCATGTCCCCCCTGTCTCCATTTATAAGTGGCTCCTCGGGAGGGTTAGGAATCATATTCATCGATATGGAGTGCAAAGCTTTCTTGAAAAAGGTCAACAGTTTACACACAAAGGTTTGTCTTTGACAAAAAGCAGTCCCGGCCTCACCTCCATTCTGATTCATGGCTGCTGTGTCTTGCAGATCAAATGCTGAGTTAGTGCTGACACATGTACACACACACTGGAATGAATGAAATCATTCATTTTGCCCTTGACGCCCTCTTTCTCTATTTCCTTCTCGTTATCACTCCTCCAACACATTCTTGCCTACTTATGCTAATGTAACAAGTAAGAGAGTGCATTAAAACATTTCATATATGAAGTCACTAAACTGGCTTTGTGGACTAGTTCTGCTGTGCGCGGGAAACCCTGAGACCACACTGTAGAGGTTTCACACCTGTTTTCTTTCTCATTCCGCTTTTGAAGAGTTTCGCCAGAAAATGATTTTGCAGGCGAACCCCAGTATTTTAAATTGCAACTACAAATCTGAGACTCAGTGGCTATAAAAGATATTATTTTCATGGAGGAAGTTACAGAGTACAAACATTATATGGGAACGATTCCTAAAGAGTAGATTGTTTATATCAGCTGATGCTGCTGCCAGTAGGTGGTTGAAATTTGGAAAAATTGCCTGAATCTGAACTACAGAAAATATAATACATCCATTCATTGATCACAAAGCACTCAAGAATGCTTTACAATAAAAAAAACAAGCATCAATGCATTAAAACATCCAAAAAGTAATCAAAGCTGTGATATTCAGTAAAGCGTCCACATTTGTGTATGATTCACCTATTCTGATGACAAGAGTAATCACTTTAAATGACTTATGTACTGATAGATGATAAAGCTTTATCAACCCATAGCTACAGTGAAGAGACATATTAAAAAGTGATCTCGCTTTTATTTATTCGTTATTTTTTCTTTAGGGAAGATTTCCAGGATCTCACTCTATTATGGGTCTGTTGCTTTGCTGAAAGGTTGATGCTTTATCCAGGCCTGCTTATAGCAGCTTCAGTTACATCTCCAGCTATGTGTTTTTCCACATAATAGGGTGCAGTGTAGGAACCAGTTCCTGATAGACTTCACAGTACTGCATCTTTCTCTACGTGGCAGCCCAGACAGTTTGGTGCTGGTAGTGATTGGTCGGGTGGTTTTGCCGTTATATAACAAGCCTGGCTGCCTGGCTGATCTCAGCCTGAAAGGGCTATGAATAAGTCCTCAGTGGCCTGTTAAATCTAGTCAACCACCAGCCAGACGATGCCAGTTTTTTCTTGACCCTCATAGAAGAGTGTCCCAATCCTATACTTTCTTTCTCTTTTTCGCGCTCTTTTCTTTGTTTTTTTTTTACTCTACAGCCATACATTTCTCTCATCTTTAGGGCCTATCCTCTAATCCTGACTGTGATAACTATGGGATCAATCTGTCATTTCACTTGGCTTCCTACTCTTTTACCCCTGCGAGCTGTTTTCACAGCGTCTAGACTCACGCACCGCAGTTGGTCAAACAAGTGGACACCATGCTGTACTTGTACACAATGTGGACAAAGTGGTGGGTTCTGTGGCAAGATTACATTGACTTATCTTTCTGTGTTGTCAATCATGGTCTAGGTAGGCTTTGTGTATGTTTACTAAGCAGTGTGTTTTTATGAAGAAAATCTGGATTGACAATGCTACATTTGTATTGTGGGTATATCTGTGCACGAAATTGTGTTTTTATATGCTGCAGTGGAGATGGAGATGAATAAATCAGAGTTTCCTCCAGCTGATGGCCAGAATCTCCCCCAGAGTGGGTCACTGTCGGCTCAGCCGATGAACTCATCAAGACTTTTTCCTTGATAGCAAGTTTCTAATTCAGTTTCTGCTGACTCTCGAAGTGGGCTTAGTCTGCACATCTGGTTTGCATAGAATCTTCAGTGTTAAGAGCAAGGGTGTTTATGTGAATATATATGAACAGTCTGGGTATGAAGTTTCTGTATTTTCGGGTCAAAGCCAAATCACCATCTTCCTTTTTCTTCTGTATATTGAGTACCATTTTTTGCAGCAGAGTGCAATGACGTGATTGAGTTGGTGCTGTCTGCCTCAACTGCAAGAGACAATCTTTTGCTTGACTCCTTGTGCAGTGTGGAGAAAACATGTGGTGGTAATAGTAGGGGATGATGCTGATTGTAGTGTTTATGGGAAGAACCTCAACAGCCCTCTGTTCCCTGTTTGGTCAGCTGCAGAGAGGTTGCCGGTCTGAGGAGCCCTGACATCACCAGCAGAAATGAATCCAGATAGTCTGGTCTACGGAACAACAACAGTGTGGGTAAACTCAACCGCTGTAGATAACTTCCTCACAGTCTCACTGAATGTTATTCAAATCTTGGGCCCCCCACAGTCCATTTGAGCTTTTATTCAAAATCAACTATTATATCCACAGGCATTCTGCATTTTACTGCCAGTGCAAAGGTTTTGAACTTGCTGAAAATATACAATTTGTCAGTTACTCTCACATTATACTCCTAGAAATACTCCATCATATTCAAGTTAATAAATTTATGTCAATATTTATTGTTTTATTGTAATTGCTTCTATAATTTTGAACATAGAGTTCTCCTCTTGAAATGCCTACTCAACAATTTTTTCTGAGCTTTTCTATGTTCTCAAATTTAAGATTGTTCTTATTACATCTCATAATTACATTCATAAAGTAATTACTTGGGTAATTGTAATTGGTTGAACACACTATGGGCACAGTGGGTAGCGCTGTTGCCTCACAGCAAGAATGTTCTAATCCTTTCTGTGTGGGCTTTGTATGTTCTCCCTGTGTCTACGTGGGTTCATTCTAGTTTCCCCCCACTCCAAAAACAAATTAGGTGAGTGATCCGGTCATAGTGTCCGTAGATGTGAGTGTGTGGTTGCTTGTCTATGTGTAGCCCCACAGTCTGCTGTTGATGCATCTGGTGTGTTGTCTACACCTGTTTTTCCACCTTTTGGATGACAGGTTAAGATGGAGCCTGGAGGCTACAGGCGAGAGGAGAGATTGATGGATGGATGGATGGATGGATGGATTGATGGATGGATGGATGGATGGATGGATGGATGGATGAATGAATGGATGATGGATGGATGGATGGATGGATGGATGGATGGATGGATGGATGGATATCATAGCCATAGTTTGATTTGCCGTAATTAACTCTCAGACCAACATCTGACAATGTTAGTGGAAAAACTACTTGTACAAAATGTTCATTTCTTTTCATTGTTTTTTTGAGGAAACACCTGGAAGACTTATAACTAGCCAAGTAGTTCTTGATGATTTTGTTTTGAATTAAACAATGTGAAGTTTATTTTATGATTAGAATAGCAGTATGTGCCATATTGGGTGCATAATGACTTGTGAAACACTGAATATGAAACAGTGGGCCCAGTAGAATACTTATCCCATATATATTTGTGTTAATTAAAGCATTCTTTTTCAACACCTTTTAAAAATCTTTATTACTTTTCATTGGGACTGTTGTGGTTTTACCTGGTTTTACTGCATCTTTGTTCACTTCTAATCCCCATGGAACACTATGAGATACTTTGTACTAATTCCTCATAAATATTATTAATGAGGCTGGAATCATTGAGCTAAGAGGTCATGCTGGCACTAATACAACCTGAACTGAAGATAAATGGTGAAAGCAGGATTAGGATGGCTGATACTATACATTACCTTCAGGAAGTGGTTTTCCTGATTAAAAAGAAAGGCAAGAATGCCATCCCCTCTAGTACTTCAGCTCAACCCACTGTGAAAAGAAAGCAGTCCCTCTCCCACACATAGCTGAATAGAGAAGTGCTCTGTGGCCACACATGTCTCTGCCAAGTCCGAACCCAGTGCCAAACATTTGAGCCCTCTCCCTGCAGAAGGCTTGTGGGCTTTTGTCTCCATGTCTGATCTCCAGTCGTGGTTGACGGAGACTCAATGGAGGAAGGTCTTCCTGTCTTGTTAGGCTCAGGTCTGTCAATAGGGGCTGTGTCTCCTGGACCAGACGGCGTGCCTGTTGAAGGTGCATCTCTGAGGAGGAGGGAAGAATTCAGTAACTTATTATTTGGAAGTGGGATTAGTGTGCTTGAGGGTAGGGGATTGTGGGCCTCCTCCTGTCTCATCTGGGAAGATTGCAAGCCAAGTCAATCATGGCTTTGTGTGGGATTGCCTCATTTTAAAGTTTTCCTGGAAAGTGGAAAGGCTTTGAGGGTTTAAGTCTTCCGTTAAAGCTTTCCTTTATCACAATATTGGGAAAATTGTCCATTGAAACCAGTTATCCAGTTATTGTCACAATCACATATTATATATAAAAGCAATTTTTCAGGTACAGGAGAGTAAAGCACACTTTTGGGAGTGTTTCTGTGCTTTACTAGTATGAGTAAAACACTCTGACATGAAATGATCAAAAATACAATGTAAGCAGGGCTGGGTGTTGTAAAAACATGTACTGTGAGACTACATACACAGATCAGCTTCCGCTGTTACATCAGACCATTACATGTAGTGTCCCAGTGGAAATGTAGCTTTTCTTGCTTAATGCATCACTGTAATAAAGCTCCTTCAGTTATGATGTATTTTATTTCCAAAGTAAACCGATTATAAAATTTTCCATCTTGTTAACAAAAATTTCTTTATTATTGATTCAGGAAGATTTACTTAAACTTTAAAATTTTATTGGGTATTGCATTATATGTTATACAATATAAGATCCTTATATTTCCACCTATACATTTCTTCCATTTGTAATAGCTTAGTATCTGTGAGAAATAAGATCACTACTGCTATTGACAACTCCTGGGACTAAAAAGAGTGTCTACCCTTGGTTGTTTAACATGAGCATGAAATAACATGAAGTTATTACTTCATTTGTTCTTTGTGTAGAATCGGAGACTAATGTCGAGATAGCAGTTGGCAGTAAACATACCCAAAATGTAAATTGATTGTTTAACTCTTTTTGCAGTTTGTAGTTAAGAACAGGATATATGTATTGCTGTGCATGGAAATAATGTAGTAAATTATTATTATCTTCTGAATAAGTATAAAACTAATTCTATAATTAAGAATGTGTAGCATAGTAGCCCATTTCAGTTTTATCAGATCAGACATTTGCTTCACTCGTGTTTGTAATTTGTCTCAGCACAGTGTAGCAACGTGCCTCAGTTTCCCCAAGTGAAATATGGGAAAATATTTGGGGGAAAAACATGTGAGAAACAGTTGAGAACAGTGCTGATATTGTCTGCACAAGTTAAAACAAACAGTGAGGACAACAAGGAATTTAAGTCAAGGGACAATTTAGCTGTAATGAAGGGAGTGGCTCTGCTCAGTGAACTCAGTGAGGTTATAGCCGAGGGAAATTGAAGGACAAGGTAGCACAATGTTTGGATTTCTGTATCTTTGTTCTGAAAGGGCAGAAACCCACCCTTGGTTTTTTGGGTCCGGGCAGGCATTTTATCAGTTGATTCATCTTTCTTGTTTGGTCATCTGGTGAACTAATTAGCTGTTTCCTCTCCACTGAACGTTTCATGCTGGGCATGGCAGCAGCACGAGGTTAAAGGGTGGCACTGGCCATGGGATGATTACAGGTTTGGGTTGTTCCCGTGGCTTCTGGAACATGGTGCTGTGGCAGTCACATGTGTTGGCAAAGGGTGTGGGCACTTCAGATGTGGTCAGGGACATGTGGAAGCTTTCTAGGGTTTATTCTGCTCAGCCCAGTTTAGGACTTCTGAGGGCAGCGAGGGCAAGCATCACAGTAGTCAAACCTGTATTCAGACAAACAAACAGAGGAATGCTGTCAGTATGTGTGGTCATTTTTGTTTGCCTTTAGGTTTCAATGTGTTGCACTATGTGCATGCCAGTATACTTTGGTTGTCATGAACATAAACCATAAACCATAAAACATGGTTAAAGAGGATGGTAGCATTGGTGCAGTCTATGATTGATACACTTCTAAATCTAATGCTTGACTTGTTTAAGCCCAAGCATCCAGCACAGAAGACAAGCAGTACAACTTTGTTAACAGAATGAACAAGGACTCTGATAACAGTGACAGATTTGACAATTTTGATTCCTTTTGAGCAGGACTGCTCCAAGTCATTTGAAAGGGTATTTCTTAAAAATTTCAAATGCAAAGCTTCAGAATTATTGTCATTGATAAACTGTTGATTCACTATGTTGATTCACTATTGTGGCCTATGTTGAGACAGTATTGTTTCTTGTCACAGCCGAAGGCTAACTGACAGTCACGTTAACTGAAAGAGACAAGCCAAACCTTGGACTTGAACCATTTGCTGATTCTATTCAAAAACCCAGGACAAAGGCAGAGCAAAGCCAACATTCAAGTCAAAAGTCAAAGAGATGTCAAAATTGGTGTCAATTAATCCCACAGTTTCTCAGCCAAACTCTTCGAACCATGCAATGAAAAACGTTCTCTCCACTAACCCCCACCACTTTTCTTTTCCCCCACCATTACCAGCCCGGCCTTGACCTAATTATCCATATCTCCAATCATTAAGTGACAGGGCAGGATTTCCCCTCTGAAAGGCCAAGCTGCCTCTTCTTTGTGGGGGATGTTAATTGGTCGGTTTGGGCTGAACTCCATGGATGGGATCTATTTCACATGTGACAGTGACAGCATTTGGGGGCCCAAAGTGCTGTTTGGGTAATTATTCTTAATGAGGCATTGAACACTTTCATGGGGCTTTCCATTCACATCGACTGGCTGTGATATACGTACAGAATAATTGTTCTTGATTTCTATATTTATAGTAATTCCATTGCTGTTTCTACTTTTAATTGTCCAACTTAAAGTAAAAAGTATCGTAAAGAAGATGATTGATTGGTTGGTTGATCAATCCATCCATTGATTGATTGATTCATGATTGACTGAATAAAGATTGACTGAATGAGACATTTATGTGTGTATTAATTAAGGGCATCCTATTAATGCAGTTCTGATTTTGAGGAAAAACACATGCAAACATACTGTACAAATAACACAATTAAAACATATCAATTGAGTGAACATACAACAGAGTTTTAACAAATGAATTTTCTTTTTAAAAGGGCAGCAAGAAGCAGAACATAAGACTTCAATAAATGTATAACAACTAATGAAAGAGCTCCGTTTGCCTTGTGTATTTTAAGACTCATTCCCCTCATGGTCAGCTGTGGCAGAAGGCAGAGCAGTGGTGCATCAAGGACCAGCTGCTGTTCCAAACACACATGTTGAGTCTGAAGTGAACAGCTGGCTCTCTGAAAAATAGAAAATCTTTTTGATAAATGGAGGAAGGTTGTAATTCAGAGCTGCTTCTGTCTCTTTGAGGTCTGTTAAGTACAGACTGCATAGAGCCCCGGAGAAGAACGGACAGACCAGAACCCTACTTTAGTGTCTGAAATAGCCAGTGCCATTTTTCACTGAAGCTGAGATGGAACAGGACTGCCAGTTAACATTGTTTCAACTGATGTTTACATGTTGCTCTGTTAATGCATGTAATGACATCCAGTAATGATTTTAGGTTGTCAAAAGTAAAAACACACAAAATCATTCCTTTAGATGTTCTGCCAAAGAGAAAAAGACATTTTGCTTGTTTCTTTCCCATCATTCCCTACTTCATGATATCATTACCAGCAGGAATCACTGAGATTAAATCTAAAATCAACAATTTGAAAACTATTTGCTTTTAAACTAACTGTTGGAATAGTCATTTTAGAATAACATCTGTCAGCTGTGTATCTGCAAGACAATAGTTGTAGTCCAAACGTATTTCCCTGTGTTGTGTGTTTCCTGTTTTCCTCTAACAATGTGTGTTGTGTAAGAAAGTGCATCTTTTACGGCCTCAGCAATGTTTTAACACAACCAGATACACAGTAGCACTGGTAGTTTGGAAAGGCTGTAAATTGTGTAAATCAGGGCCAAGAAACCATGGATGTGATCCAAATGTTAGACATTAACTATGTTTGTCTGACCAGTCAGTAACAGTAGCTGTCATGTTGAGGCTAAATCTCCACTGGTTCGTCGGTTTTTAATTGTTTGGGTGACAATGAAAATTCTCTATTATGTGTCAGTTGAGGGTAGGAGTGAATGCTGTTCCCATTTTTAATAAGGCTTCTAAGACTGTTCAAGATGATCTGGGGACACATCTCACTCTTTTAAATCAGAGGAGCTGCTGCGTAAATACCCCATTTCCATGGCATCACCACTTTCCAAAGTTACGTCAACACACAACACCTCTTCTAAGTAAGATCCTTGTCTACTTGGTGGAAACGTCACAGGTCAGAGGTCAAATCAAAGGTCAGAGGAGAGTAAGATGAAAGCCAAAGTAAAGGTCAAAGTGAAGTAGGTTATTAGTCTCGGCCGTGTTGTTTGTGTGTTTTTGAGGATGCTCATTGGTGGAAGAGGACATCACACCAGACTGTAAGGCTGCAGCGGCCCCTCTGATCACACACAAGCTCAGAGGGAGCTCCTCTGACAGCAAACACCCTGGTGGAACAGAGGACATGTCTGGCATTCTGGTTCTCTCAACTCTCAGGAATGTTTGCCTAGAAATGATTGGTGAATATTTTCCTGAATATCCAATTGTTCAAAGTTCAAATAGAGGTCTAAGAGTGCAGTTGACCTGGGTTGAGTCTAAATACCAAGAGTAAAAAAGGACTGACTACGAATGGAAATGCTTTGCTAGCAGGAAATTACAATTATTCTGGACATTAAACTACAGTCTGGGTTTACCATTTAACACTTAACAACACAAGCATCAGATTGAGCAGATAAAAGCACAACATTACTTTCTTCCTTCAACTTGGATGAGGAAGTTGATTGGCAGAGATATATGTAATAACCTCTAGACATAACATGATAAGGATGAGAACATGATGAGAATTAGATAACCAACTTTTATCATCCTGCAGCATGAAAATCTAAACATTGCTTAAAACCATGTAAAAAAAATGAAAGCATGCTATGTTACCACAAACTGCTGTTTGAATTTTTCTGAGATTGAGCTCACAACCAGATTTTGGTTTACTAAAAGAATCAGCCTTCCTGTTTTTATATTTCCACCCAGTAGATGTTTCTGTATGCAGTATAACATGCTGATGTCTTTGTGCTTTGCAGGGCATGGCTTTCTCTTTGGAGGAACGTCTCCAGCTGGGGACACATGGTCTCCTGCCCCCCTGCTTCATCGACCAGGATGTCCAGCTGCTCCGGGTGCTCAAGAACTATGACATGAAGACAGACGACCTGGACAGGTGAGACTGACGTTCGAAAACAGACAATTTTTTCCCTCTTCAGACATTCAGTAGAGTTTTGCCTGTTTCCCCAGAGGATTCTCCTGCCACTGTGCATACAAAGAGATCCTACATCTGGAAGGCTTCAAAACATGAGAGGCAGATTAGCAATGAGCCCTCTGAGATGGACATTCATCTCCGAACACTGCATATTTCACTGAACAAATATCCACGGTCCTCCTTCCCTTCCAATTCACTCACTCCTCCCTGCTCTCGTTAATGTTTTTATAACCTCCACAGTGACCAAATGAAAACTTCAGTTCAGTTTTGAATGCTTCATTAGACACTTACAACTTGTGGCTGTTAGCATTAGGTTACGAATCTGTCCCACGCTCACATTTCAATCTCTCTTTGATCAAGGTCAGGCCTCAAAGTGATGTCATCGACTGCTGTACATTCTCACATCATACTCGTACCCTGAATGTTGTCTGTCTGTGAAATAGCTTCTTATCCTAGACGCCATCTCTCAGGCAACTCTTCCATCAGCTGTTACAACTAATGTCAAGGCTGAGTGAGTTGCTGGTGATTCCGGATTTAAGGTCAACAGGAACTGGACAGCTTCTTGAAAGCAACATTATTTTCCACCATAGCAACATCACAGTACCATTATCTAAAACAGCAATTATGAGCCTGTCATTGCCATTCCCATGCCCTGTCAGTGTCACCAGCAATCTGTCTGTCAGCCTCTAGTTTAGTCCCACTATGGGCTTTGCTGCTGTGGATTAACTGCAGCTATTTGCCTGTCATTGCTCAAGCCTGTTGTGTTTGTGTCCAGTATATTTCCCTGCTTCAGCATTATTTGTTGGATGGCCTCTTGCATTTTTTACATTTCTACAATTTTTGCTGCATAGTTATCTATTTTTAATCAGATGTCTGGACTCCCATAATTGTGTTTTTGTGGAAATTCTTGGGTTATTAAATTACCATGACAAATCATGGCAAAGAGTTCTGTAAACACATGTACCAATGATCGGAGATGATAGAATGATTTAAGTATCTGCTGCGACCGTACTGTCAACAGAGGAAATGAATGTTCAAAGGTTTTGCCAAGTGAATTACAGCAGTTTAACGGTAAGCATCACATTCAATGAGGTTGTTAGAAACCAGGAACAAGCCTTAAGTGAGCTAGTTCATCAGTTATACTAAAGTAAATGAAGATAAAGAAGGATATATCCCTATATCCAGCAGGTAGACTTTAAATAAATGATACAATGCACTTAGTAAATGAATCGTCCTTTTTCAATTAGTGTGTACTGTAAATATTTATGTTTCAGGTTGTGGGTAGTACTAAGATCATTTAAGGTTAAGAATGTATAAACAACACCTTCATAATCTTTGCCATGTTTAATCATGGTTTTGGTTGATCAACATGAACAAGGTGACAGTGAAGAGTGAATACATGAAGTGTTGGAATTAAATTATAAGTCCACAAGGTTCAAATATTTGTCTTTTCATTGCACACCTTAAAGCGATGCACTTCGGATTTTTCAAGATTAGGCTTTATTGGAATATAAAAAAGTGAATATTTCACTAATTCCTGCAACTAACACATTTTAATCAATAGTCGCTGTTATCGAGATTTTTTGAATAATAGAGGGCGGCACGGTGGCACAGTGGGTAGCGCCGCACGGCGGTTACAACCATTTTATGCACACACACACACACACACACACACACACACACACACACACACACACACACACACACACACACACACACACACACACACACACACAATGACCCTAACCCTAACCCACAAAGGGATTAATAAAATACAAGCTGTATTTTTTTGACTTTGAATATGCAACAATAAAGTTTTACAGAATTACATGAAAATACATTTTGTTACTTACTCATTTTGCATGTGTTATTAAGTGCTCAATCTAACTTGCATATAAGTTATGATATATGAAATATTTAAGGTACTAGGAGGTGATTTTGAGGTGTGTATGAGTGACCATATCATGTCACATGGTATTATCATTTGTTAATACAAGAACTTTTGTTTCATTATAATACACAAAAATATTTTTTGTGACAGTTGATGTAGTGCTTTATAATATACTTTTGTGTTTAAGTGTATAGTCATAAAGTATTCCTGATGTTCACAATGAAACTATCCATTGAAAACCTCCACACTGAAGCTGTCAGTCATGCCAACAAAATGTTTTGGTCTAACTTCAAAATCAAAAGATAGTAAAACTATACAAAAACAGCAGGAACATGTATGCTACTCTACAGCAAACAATTAGTCCCCTAAAGACTGACTTCAGTTCCATACTGTGAGGTTAATCAAATCCCTTATGTGATAAATTGTGGCAGAAGCAAATTTGGTTCACCAAAATAAAAACACTGTCCTCAATAGCAACTGTCACCACCATGTATTGTGCAGCTGCTGTGGCCTAACCTATAGCAGAGAGGGCGTCCATACTCTTTATCCCCTCAACAAGAGCCACCTTGTTTTCTTGGCCCTATGGAAACTTCTCTGATTGGGAAAAGAGACGTTTTTTGGCATGTGCTGTTTAATTTGGGTCAGACACAAACCCTCAGTTTCTGGTCATTCTACAGTAAGAACAAAGTGCTTTTGTAGACTATCAAAGAGGGTGATTTTTATTCTGTTTATTTTCCAGTAATTTGGAACACAAGAAAAACAAATCTTTATAACTAATTACTGTACATTTGGGGGAATTCCCTTTTCTTTTTTTCTCATCTCTTTGTAAGCTCACAATGATTTCACAATCAAATGAGTGCACTAAAAATATTCTAGTGTGAGCAAAAAAATTTGCAATTATTTTTCCTTCCACTATTTCCTTCCACTTCCTTCCTTCTTGCCTGGTGCGTTTCAGTCCCAAACATACAGGTTCTGACATCTGACTTCAATAATCCCCTCCCCAGTTCAGCAGGTAGGAGTCAAGATGTTGAAGATTAACATGCTGCGTTTCCCTCCCTGCCTCTTCCTGTCTCTCCCAGATATGTGTTTCTGATGGGGCTCCAGGACCAAAATGAGAAGCTGTTCTATCGGGTGCTTGCATCAGACATCGAAAGGTTTATGCCCATCATTTACACTCCCACTGTGGGCCTGGCCTGTCAGCAGTATGGCAGGATATATACAAGACCGAGGTGAGACACAGCAGCAAATTCTTTTTAATAAAATAGTTCATTTTCAAGGTCCAAGTGTTGAATTTCTTTTGTTTATTTGCTGTGAACAGGCAGCTAGCCAAGGGAAAGTGAGTGATACAGTTTTCTCTGACTGTTCTCACCAAACTAGTTTTCCTCCACTCAGCTGTTAAGTGTTTTACTATATTGGCTGATATTTTTGTGTGGTACTTTTTGTCAGCATTTCTTCTGCTTGCTGTATATAATCAATTTCTCATGCTCTGAGCTGCTGTTCCTCACATTGAATAGTTTTTTGAGCTGCCTGGTCTGAGGTTTGTGACACAGATCGCTGTTTATATGTTATACTTGGTAAAGGGAAACATACAGACAAAGAGTTGAAAGTGGAAGTATGCAAGCCGCTATTGCACATCTCATTTTATCGATAATGAACATTAAAACTGCATATATTAAAATACCCTTCAAAAATGTTTTGATGCATACTTGAAGTGGAATAAATGTAGTACATAAGAAAAGGTTCAAAACACAAGGCATGGAAATGAAGGGTGTGCCTTGTTCACAGCATATAAAATCATTACATCTATGGGGAGCAAAGAGGAGATTATAAACTTCCTCTGATAAATACAGGAAAGCAACCAACAAATTGCAGTAGTACCTTGAGTTACGGGTTTAATTCGTTCCGTCATTAAGCTCATAACTCAAAACAAATTTTTCCACCTAGAATAACTACAATCATTTTAATCCGTTTCTGCCTTGTAAAAAAAACCCAAACCCCCAAAACTGTGAAAAAACAACCAATAGACATGCATGTTTTACCTGTATATAATTAATTATATATGATTTATGTAAACAATGATAAAGTATGAAAAGAAACACAAAAGTCACATGAACTATGTCTTTACTCTGTGAAAGAGAACAGGATCTGGTATCTATCCACGTACCAGCAGATTATCTTGATCAACCTACTACTAACGGAGTATGTCCTCATCAGTGTGTTTACAATACAAGAATTCCTGGATTGTGAGCTTCTTTTTATTGGCTGTGAAGAACTGGTGACTTGTTCAGGGTGTATCCCACCTCTTACCCAATGTCAGCCATGATCAGCCTGCAAAGAATAAATGGTTATAAAAAAGGATGGATGGAACCTTAACAGTTTTGTAGCTTGCAGAAGATTGCACTAACATCTAATGAACCTACAGCAAATCGTGACATGATTTGATGTATTGCAATGAAACCAAACACCCAAGGACCCTTAAGTAAGTACATATGCATGCTATTTTCATACTTGTCTTTGATGTTATAAAATATGAGCCAAATTTGGGCGTTGTGGCTCTTTCAGCTGGAGTTTTGTCAGGACTGCTGCAAGCTGCAGAAATCAGCCCAGAGTTTACCTTGAGGCGAACTGGCTGTGCGCCGAGCAGACAGATGGTTGGTTTTCATTGGTTTCCTCTTGTCATGTACCATGAACACACTTTCACTCTCTGACACACACACTTCCTTCCCCTTCCTTCCTGCATTTAACGGTGCTCAGGTCATTACAAGTGTTGGGTTTGTTTTTATTCTATTCAGACTGATAGGAAAAAGACCACCCTGCCCTTCACAGACTCTTAAGCTGAGCTGTTAATGCCGGTCACAATCATCACTGACAGGTCTGAAAGGACACATTTAAGCTAACAATCCACAGAGCAACCAACTGTGGTGAGTCGTTGTTGGTAGCCAGGCGGCATTTTGGTCAACGTGGAAAAATATCAGAAATTTTAAAGAAGTTTGATTTTGAAAGCATAGCTTAGTGTGGTGAAAACATATTTAGGAGTACTTCTAACACTTTTTTAGAGTATTGGTATGAGATTCAAGTTTCAGCATGTTCCCATATCCTGCCTTCACTCTTTAGCAAACAAGTAATTTTCTGAATGTTCTAAACACTTGACTAAAATAAAGACTTTAGCATGACTTTATATGAAGAACACCAATCGTTTCTGGGAACATTCAAAATACTTGGATACATATAAATATTTACAAGCACACAACAACAACCCAACACCCTGTTTTCATGTCCCTGCTGAACTATGTAAAAAATATCCCCAGCATACTTCACTTCCTCTCACTCCATGCGGACCAGGAGACTTATTTTGCACACTCTCAAATTTGCTCTGCAGAGGGACTGGACCTGCTGCCAGAGACCTCAGGGTTGAGAGTTTTGGCCTCCAAAAAATGTATACACCAGAATACACCCGAGACAAATCCCAATGTCTCTTAGCAGATTTTGATTTCGAGCCAGATTTCCCTCTGCTAACCATGCTTTGTGTATTTTTTACATATCATCTCTATGTTTGGTCAAGTTAATTTTGTGCTCTCTGGATGGTAATTTCAGGAGCAACTAGCTTTGGCAGCACTATAACTTTCTCAAGTGCTACCATGAGGTTGACAGATTTTTTGTTTTGCTGATTACAATAAAATTTCATGTATATTTCTGGTTCCCAGAGGAGCTTTAAGTTGCCATTCTGTGGTTTTGAGTGTGTCTTCACATTCAAAATTCGCCAACTGGATGTATAATCAGTGCTGGGCAAGCTACTTGGAAAGCGCAGAGAGCTAAGCTACCAGTTCCTCCACAACAAATGCAGCTTGAATGAAGTGAAGCTTCATTTCAATGCTGCACAGTAACTTATGTTAACATGGAAAAGTTTATTCAATTAAAACTTTTTTTGTTCCTTTTGAGCAATTTCATTCCAAGTCAGTGTTCAACACTGAAATGTCCAAACAGATTTTTGTATAGATTGTTACGTTACATGCGTTCTTCGTTCGCCTGCAGACAGAAGTAAGCTGGCCTGTAGCCTGAGCTCGTGTCTCAGCTGGGCATGTCTGAGGTGAGAGGTATTGTTCCTGTTCCTGTTCTTTCATGCACAAGGATTTTTAGTCAGCATTCACCTACAGAAATGTCTACAAAGTGTGAATGTGTCGTGTGTGTGTGTGTGTGTGTGTGTGTGTGTGTGTGTGTGTGTGTGTGTGTATGTGTGTATGTGTGTGTGTGTGTGTGTGTGTGCATGCGTGTGTGTGTGTGTGTGTGTGTGTGTGTGTGTGTGTGTGTGTGTGTGTGTGTGTGTGTGCATGCGTGTGTGTGCATGGGTGTCCTCCAGTAGGATCACCTCAGCAGCAGATTGGGGCTCTAATCACAGGCTCTCAAGTATAAAGACTTTCTGTGTGGAGGCAGCAGCGTCTCCTTGTCTTGCATGACTTTACGCGCTAATCTGCCCCATGGAGTCTAAACACTCCGACACTAGACTCTGTGCCGGAGGCTAAAGGTCAAGCGCCATTAAGTGTCAAAACACGGCTGATTCACTGATCTTTAGATAGGGCTGAAGCAGGAAGGAGAACTGGAAAAAAGGGAACACATTCACTTCATGAGAAGATTAGATGGTAACCTTACTCATGACGGACACAGTGTTTCAGCAGAGAAAGTTTGTCTGTGTTCATTAGACAAAGTTTGTTTCTGTTTCCACTATAAATGTGGGTTGTGTACTTTGTTTGACAGCTAAAAGCTCTTAGTTGTGATAAATGTTCATGTTTTGTAGCTGAAAAATGATCCCAATTATTACATTCAGGTAATTAGGTCAACTTAAATCATTGCCAGTGCCACCATTCCATCTGTGGTTCACTTCAATAGAGTGTCTAAATAAACGTAATAGAAACTTTAAACTGAAGAGTCTGCCTCCTCAAGGAGCTCTTGAGGGAAGTGACATGAACAAATCCATCTTACTGATGGAGACAGATGATCATTGGTAGCCCATTACGGAATTCATAGTCAGGGTAAAGAGAGTCTGCTATGACAACTGCCTGACAAGAGCTGAAAGTAAGACACAGGAGTCTTCCTACGCAGAGGTCAGGGTAAGACCCAGATCAATACATTCGGTTATGACATTCCTCCTGTATATGTGTACAAGAAAATTAATGGATTCAACATATCTATCAGTTTCATATATAGAGAGGGGGTTTAACTGACATTATTCATTAGCCTTGCACTGCCAATCAAATGTTCACAGTTACGATATACTAAATGAGGCTGATTTCACTAAATTAAAATGAAAAATAAAGTTATATAACTCTCTGCATGTTAGACATATTCAACTACAGTGCGCCCTCGCGCATTTGCGCATCAACGCTCGCGAATTCAACTCATCGTGGATTTTTAGTAGGTAGTCACATGATACTGTACTCAGAGTGTATTGGCTGACGGCATCCGGAAGTCCGTGAGTCCGGAAGGTGATACAGATAGAAGGTGGTTTAACATTAGTATGGGGAGGGTTCACAAACATTTAAATTACCATAAATTATAAGATAAATAGTTTTTCGCTATATCGCGGAAGTTGTTATTCGCGTGTGGTTCCTGGAACACATTAACCGCGAGTAACGACGATGCATTGTACTTTAATCTGAAGGAGTTCTTAACTCTCCTTGGTCATAAGCTTGGCTGTGTGTGAGGTGTAGGCACATTCATCTAAGCTGCATGGTTTTGGAGGTAGACGTTGGAGGACCCAGTATTTGCAGTTTGTTTGTTTTCTTGTGATTGGCAGTCAGAAAGGTTTGATATTTTCAGGTAAACGCCAGCAAAGTAATACCACAAATCATCAGAAATATAGGTATGCAATATTATGTCAGGATATGAAAGAACAGAACTATTAAATGTAACTTGTCCTATAATCAGCTACATACAAACATACTGTAAAATAACCAGGCTTGGACCATGATGAGGTCCTGTAAGCCTAGTTTTAAATCAAAGCAGAGGGTATGCTGCAGGTGATTATACAGGCCTAATGAAAGGCATCGGCTGAGATGTCAGTGGCACATGTTTGATGATGAAGTGTTCCAGACTTGTAGATTAGGACCTTTGAAGCTGTGATCTCACTCCATTCAGGACCACACAGATTTACAGTGCACGTGTCTTAGAGAAACCACTGCACTTGGATTGATGGGCGTCCAGGGCAAACAGAAAATGACCTTGTCGACTGAATTGTTATTGTATATATATATCATTATTGAACTATTATGACCTGTAATTGAATTTTAGAAGTCCACAGAGAATTTGTTCTCTGATCAAGACCCATTGAATGACCATTGCTCATGTATTTGTTTACTGCATTTTAGTCTTTTGTGGGAGAAGCCCATCCATCTACATTGAAACATTGGAAAAGTAGGAAGGAAAGAAATGGCTTTGTAATAACACTGACCTCATAGGTACGTGGCAAACATTTGGAATTAATTTCACCCTGAACTTTCAGAACCTTGTATAATAATATAGGGCTCATGTCTGAAGAAGTTTTAGAGCCAGGGAAAGCAAAGGAAATTTGGTGCACAGTAGTTTGTCAATCACACAGTAGTCTGTAACACAAGGATACTATTCAGAATCCCTTGTATAATACAATTAATTATTAATTATACCCACTATACATACACAGAAAGGTTACTGTTATATGTAAAAATATGAAAAATAATCAAACTAAATATGGGTTGACTAAAACCTGTGTCGATTCTTTGTGACATGGGGCAGATTGCTACAAGTGGTGCCACTTTAACAACCAAAGTTTGTTCCTCGGTCTCTAGGAAACAGCCTTGAAGTCATTGTAAATATATTCATTATACTTTAATGAATGAAAAACTGCCTGGATATCTCTGTCCGATCTCATGAAGGTCTTTGGGTTCAGTTAGAATTCAGTCATGATCTATGAACTCAGTGGTTGTCATAGGTGTCATCAAATGACCTGCAGTCAGTCAAGTTTAGATTTTAAGTTTGGGCAGCTGCAATTACTTTACATGAGCCATGAGACTGCTGCTGTAGAACTGAAATGCATGGTATCTGGTTTGTGCTGATGAAGCGGCATAAACCAGGTAAAATGCATGTCATGGTACTTGGTTTAAGGAAATTGGTTTTGTCCGCTGCTTATGCTGTTTATTAGATGTTTGTTGGGTAGATAACTGCTATATTTCTTTAAATTTTGACTTTAATTATCTTATCGCATATAAATAAATTTCATGGCAACAATCAGGCTGTTTAGTTCAATAAGTATAAATGTTCATGTTTTACCGAAACTTTTGATATTATTTGCTCCTATTTCATCTGTGAAAGTGAATTAGTACACACTCAACATTTCCTATATTAATTAAAATATAAAAAGCCATTTAATGTTACAGCAAATGAAAACTTTTGGTTGGAGGTTGGAGGGAGACAGAGAGAACCCTTGCTGACATGGTGAGGACATAAAAGTCCACACAGAGAGGAACTGACCCCGGAACCTTCTTGCTGTGAGGAAACAGACCTAAACACTGCACCACCATGCCGCCTAACTGTAATTTCAGTAGACTTTTTTCAAGATACTGACTGGTGAATTAATACATGGCTCTCCATTCCCACCACAAACAAAATTGTGGAGCACAGTTTTATCCAAACCATCTCCACTGGTCAAATTTTGGTGCACAGTATTTACATTTGACCGGCCCACACTGGAAAATGTGACTTGATGATGATCCCATGAAGCTCATTTGGTATTGTCTGACTCACAGTCAGACTTTTAAAGCCAACCCTCAGGTGTCTGAGCAGACTGTTCATTCAGGATATGTTAGACAAGTTGGCGACGTTCTCTGAAATGAATTTTATGTGAATTTCACAGTGCATTAAACATAAGAGGAAAATTTATTGAATGACAGAGGTGTTGGGTGAGGATAGGGTCTAAAGTTTCTCCTCAGTGTATACATCTAACTTTAATCTGTCTGTCTTGGGAAACTAGAGGGGCTATAAATCTAAGAAGAGGAAGAAGTCGATGATATAAATATGATGCCCTATGGAATAACTTTGTGGTTGGCACCTCCACTACTTTGTACTTATGTGCTCTGGATGTTTCAAAAATGTTATGTTTTCTCCAAAATGAGTCCTGTATGGGCCATATGACTTTAAAAAATGGAATAAAATTTAATTAACTTCATAATTACACCTGCCAAGGTTAAAATGTGCATGCAATTATTGTGTGGCAAAGCACTTGTTTGAGGTGGCTTAAAAACTAGGTTATTGCTGGCATCTCAGCAGAGTTGTTTCATGCTGCTGGCCTCACTCCTGTGTGACATGCAGCAGCCAGATGGGCAGGTATGATGCAAAGCAGTAATAGAATGGGACAAATACCACAGTCACTCTTATAGTTCAGGTCTCAGCAAATTTTAGTCAAGAGTATGGTATGTCAAAAATGTCATTATAATCTTCTATAGTATTATTTTGCATACAAACAAGTGACAAAGTAGCAGTCCAACTGGAAAATCTTTCCTGTAACTAAAATGCACAGCTCTTCATTATTGGAAAAAACTGTTGGTAGTCTGTCACGCTCTTTGACACACAAAACACCACCATTATGCATGGAAAAACAGCACAATAATTTGTCAAATCCAGCTTTGGTTCCCCCAGCCTTCATGGAAACTAAAAAAAAAAACTCCCAGAGTCACTTTCTAACCTTTTGGCATCTTGTAATTGGCAGCCCCTGGCATATTTTCTCCTGTCTTGGCAGTGTAGCGTAAAACCTGCGTTATGGTCTAATGGAATTATGAAAAAAAAAAACCTTTAAAAAAAACATCAACCCAATCGAACTGAAAGAGCTGCGACATTTACACTGATGAATTTCAGCAATGACCTGATGACACTGTTTGGACAGTAGTGCATTCGTAAAGATGATGGAGATTTACAGTTTGTGTTTGCTGAGCCCAAGTAATTGTTATATTCACTAAAGTTTTTGTTTTTCTTGACGTGGCACTTCATTTGTCAGGTTCAGATATAATGTGTTTTTTCTACCAAACCATAAATTCTTATGGGGCTGGGGTGGTGCAGGAAGACTTCATATGTTACATTACCTTAAAGACTGATCCAGTTATTTATGAAAAAATGGGTGAACATCCACATTAGCGTCATCATGACTAAATGCCTTTAAATAACTATCATTAAAATTGTTTAGATCTACATAATTGCACCATTAACACTGTTTTCGGCCGGAGACAACAAAAAAAATTTTTTTAAGTGTTTAAATGAGTACCCTATAAAGGGTTAGTAATAATAATAAATGCTGCATGACCTGGTTTTCCAGCCTGCTACATTGTGGGAAAACTAAAAATTATTTTTTTCTCTAAATTTCTTCAAAGAATACTTGGCTAAAAGGAAAGGAAAACACAATTTTCATGTCTGTTCTATCTCATTATGAAGCCTTAGAAAACTTGTCTGGGGCAACCCAAAGTAACAAAAAAAAACAAAAAACGTTTATAACAGAAACTGTGTTTTTGTAATCAACTCCATGAATTTATTTTCTTTAATCCAAACATAAAAATCAGTACTTTGTATACAAACCTGAGGGTGGTATCAGTCTTATCATTTTCCTGGCCATAAAGTCAATACTCACAAATGGCAACATATTTATTCATTTTTCTGTGTCTAAATGGAAAAAGACACACTTCATATGTTTAATTTGGAGGTATATTCCGAAGTAGTTAAAAACAGTTTTAAAAAGTCAGCATTTTGGAACATATTTATTTTCTCACAACGATTTATAGTTTTGATTTAGCAAAGAAGCAAAAGCCATGAGTAGAACTGGGTCAGTGTTGTGGTGATACGGACACTCCTTACAGCTGATAAGAGCTGAGACAGCAGACTTAATGATTAATAATCACCTTCTTATCTGCACTTAGATGCGCCATCTCTAAATGGTGTGAGGCAGACAGTATCTGATACTTTAAGCTCTGCCCGTTATTTATACAGTTAGAACTTTGCTCTACTGACTTAATGGCAGTGGTTAGAAAGCACCAGCAGATGATTTGTCTTTGTTTTGACAGCTCTCGGATCAGCTTTAGTTGTGAACAGTTGTAATTCTTTCATGCTTTTGGCCCAAGGTTAGAAAGTGAAAACTTGAAGATATCCATCTGCTGTAGTGGGCTCTGAGTTATGGTAAGAATCACCAAAACAGTGTGTCCAAGTGCTTCATTCAGTTTCAAACATAACAATACTATGAGAATCAGAACCAGGGTATTCTAAATGGTTCTCATCTAAATCTGAGGTCAAAAGGATTTTTTACTCCCTTTTGCTGTTATGGAAACACACCAAAACATATAACACACTTCAATACTTATTCACTAATGTACGTCTGATGCTGCTTTTCAAAATTCTTCCCATATACACATATAAATAATTTGAGACATGTAACCTGTTCTCATGCTTAACTTAAATACAGCAATTTGGTCTGTGGGACATTTGATTAATACTTATAAGATGTGACTTGTTAAGATTAATGTATCAATGGTAACTAACAGTCGGACTGAGGCTAAAACATAACAAAATTAATTTATTAATTTTACGCCGGATGCCCTTCCTGACGCAACCCTCTGTATTTATCCGGGCTTGGGACCGGCACAATAAGACACTGGCTTGTGTCCTCTTGCAGCTACATTAACAAAACATTAACAAAATTAATTTAAGTACGTAGTAAACTAAGATTGCCGTATTGTAAATTGACAATGTTTGTCAAATGTAATAATTTGACAAGTTGTAAAAAAGAAAGTATAAGGTTAAGTGGTTTTGCAAACACCTATTTGATCCCAACCTACTGTGAATATTGTAAAATCATTGTAATATCAATTAAGTAATTTCCCCCTTGGGGTTTCTGATTCTGATTAAATATAAATATGTGTGATAAATGTGACTTGTATGACCGTATTTTCACAGACCTCACTGCATGGTGATTTGATTTGGTGGTGATGCAGACACATTCTGTGTTTGACCTCTGACCTCACTAGAGGAATGGGGTTTGACCCAGGTGATGTTCTCTATGCATGTATTTTGATCTGTTTTAATCATTAGAGACTTGACCTCACACCTAGACCTCCGTACATCCACTCTGACTGAAGCCCCACAGCTCTAATGTCATTATTAGTGGGTTGAAAATGTTCACCTTAAGGAAACTAACATTTAACAGCACACAAGTTCTTCCTGCTTGATGGATGGTATAAAGGTATAACAAGTTCTCGTTCTTCCAAAAAAATGAAACTAAATATTAATAATTATAAATCCTGAATGAATCACAGACAGACAGAATCCGTGTTGTTATACAGGTATATACTTACCGGTATTTTACATCTGTTCTCGTCATGCTTCAATAGGAGCCATTCAGAAGCTGTCTCTGTTATGAAGTCATAATCTCACCTAATTCAAGGTATACACGATTTTAACTTACATTTTACTGTATAAATGTATGGTATACTACAAAACATGAGTATATTGTACATTCCATATCAGACATCCTGTTCATAACAATGGACTGGGGAGATGGAGAGATCCCCAAGGTAATTATAGCACTAGGATTGATAAATGCAGTGGGTGATGAGACCAGCGTACTTTGGGCCAAACCCAACTCACAGAACATCCCCAAACCACTGCACGTTCCTAATGGGTCTCATTAATTCAGGCAGACCACAAAAGGAAAAGTCAGAAGAAATAAAAAGCAAGTTGAAAGTGCCTCAACTAAAATTACTAAATAGCATTGAACTGTAGCATTTTCCACTCTTAAGTGTGACATTACCAATGTGCTAATTAACCCTGTCATTGTAAATATATATAAACTCACCGCTGATGGTTTTGTAGAAGAGAAATCTGCCAGATGTTGTAATCCGACACACCCAGCTGTTCTTCTGTCCGAGGATGTTGGACCAGTTTGAAAACACAATATTATTTCCTAATATAATGGAATTTTTTTGTTACTCAGCAGGAATTAGTGCTGAATGATTAACATCTGCGAGGAGCATCGTCTATTGGCAGGACATTCAGCCTTTGATTGTCTTACATGTCTTCTCTGATTGCATTGAAAGTTAGATGTTACTCCTGTTCTGTGCTTGCCTCCATTTTGTACCTTGTGTCTTAGAGGGGAATGGAATGATTTAAACAGGGATACAGTGTGTGAACTGCAACTGAGTTGAGGTGGGGGCATAAAATGGGGGGACAGTGGCCTCTTGGCCCTCCTACTTCCATAAGCCTTGACCTGATCTCTTCCAGGACCTACTATGAGGTCCCACATCACACTTCAATGCACATGTATGCAGTTCCACCAAACAACGTGTGTTCATGATCAGGTAAAAAAAGCCCTGTAGCAGCCTCGAATATTATGCTGGGAGCCCAAATTAAATCAGATGACATTAAACAATATTTTTTTATGATCATTCCATAATATTAACTGTATGGTTATTGTTGAAACCATGAAAACAAAAAACCCGAATCTTTGGAAGTAGCTATATTAGTGCAAACCACAATGTTCCTACCCTTTCTGACGTCGTCAGTGTAACCTAAAACATGAATTCTTTCTGAACCTAACCAAACACTAACCGCAGTTATTAAATATTTAGTAAACCGGCATACAATGTCACAGTTATCTTTTTCAGGATCCCCTAAACAAGACTGGGTTAATGGATTATGTAAGCACTCTAGAAATCACAAATTATCAGTACAAATATGAAGACTTGCCATACATTCCTGCAGATTGGAAAACCAAGATGGTAAAACGGACCATGTGCAAAAATTGTTATGCAGATTAGTCTATTGTAAATTAATGTATGATGGTTTTAGCTTCTTTAATAATAGTGTAAATAATAAAGCTATGAGCCTTTAATTAGAAATATTTAAAGCAATGCTCCATTCATTTCACATTAGACACTAACAGCTCACCCTTCAGTACCTCAGACATATAAATGTCAAGAGAATACGCCGTACCATAAATCATTTTCAATCATACCGAACTCTCTGCTCCAGAATATTATCTGAGCCTTCATTAAGGTGTCACCTGTGTGAAGTTCAATGTAATGCAGTGTTTTATCTCATCCTATCTATGATGCAAACACACCTGAAATTGCTGCTCAGGCTGAAGCTAGCTAAGATAAATCAGACAATTTTGAATGTGCCACAAAACCTCGCTCCTTCCCCAGATGTCAAAATGTGTTTGATGGCAAAAAGGAACATTGATGGAATATCTAGTTTCAGGGGGCTAAAACATCTCTAACAGGTACCTGGGTTGATCAAGTCTATGCCCCTGATATCTTCAGCAGGGCCTTTCTTCTGTTATTTGCCTTTTCCTGCCATTTGCTAGACTCTTCCTGTAATTATGTAAAGCTGACTAAAAAAAAAGCTGTACATCTACTTGTCTGAATACTTGCCTGGTTGTCCTTCACCTGGACAGCTAGAGGAGAAGACAGCCTTCAAACTCAAGAAATTCACACTGTCTGGTATCTTCACCTGCTGGTCGGTGTGTGTCAGTGATTCCTGCCTTTCAATGTTTTGCCTCGGCATGTATCCCAAAGTGATGAAAGGCCTATAAAATTGGCTAAATTTTATTCATTTTGGACTCACATTCTCAAGAGTTTCCCCTCTTTATGTCTGGAAAAGTTACAGAAGGAAAGATTGCTTGTTGTATTTAGGCCTGGGCTGATTTCAGTGGGCTGCAATGGAATGATTTGGGGGTGGGTTATGGTTTTCCAAGGCCAGGGACTGGAACTGGTTCCTTGTGTAAAAAGAGAGAGAGTGATTCAGCCAATGTGTTGAATACTTGTAATGTAATGGAATCCTGTCAAAGTCTGAGCGTGCCACGGAGGGTGGGAGGCCGAAGAAGAAGAGTGCATTGTCTTCAGAGAGTATGGAGAGAGAAGGGAGTGAAGGGAATGGAAAAAGAAGAGACCGGGAACAGAATTCTTGCCTGTCACATTTCATTTCTAAGTGATGAGAGCTGTGTGTTGAACAAAAATTGCCAGGCACAGATCTTGATGCTGAAATGAAATCCTTGAAGAAATAGATAAAAAAAAGACACCTCCAGACCTCCTGAAAAGATTTTTTGAAGGAAAACTGAAGTGCCTAAAGGCTTACACATAAGGATGGAAATGTAGATTATAGTTACATTTGTTGGGGAAACATTACAATATATCCCCATTGTCCTGCTCCCTTTGTCAATTCCATGCCATTTAATTTATTTTCTGTTCTCACAGAGCCCTTTGTCCTTTTCTCAGAGGCCTGCTAAACATTTAACTTCTTTGACAATCATGTTTTTCATTTCAACTAGTTATTTTTACAATGGGCTTAGCTTTCAAGAGCTCTGGCTGCAGTGTGAACACGGCCCTACCAGTATCCCTGCTCTACTCTTACAGATATTTTCTTCCTCTCTCCTTCGGTTGTTTTTTTTTTTCCTTTATGCACTGAAGCATGCATGTGTTATTTTTGATACCATTAGATTCACTCATTTGACATCAATCGCTTAATTAAGTTAGAAATGATCGGCATGAAAAAACCAAGTGCTCAACCTAAAAATTAAACTGGCATGGCATCCGGTTTTGTGCAAATTTTCAGTAACTTACAATTTATGCACAAACTGTAATTAAATTCTTTTCTTTCCATGGAAAAGCATTGCCTTGTTAAATAACACTCTCCAAGGTTGAGAGCTGTTCTCTCATTGCTTAAATATTGTGCTGCCTTCAGCTTGTGGTCAGGTACCACATCCAGTCCTAGACGTTACTTTGTCTCCTATTAGTGCATGTCTCTCCTCGTGTGTTGCTGGGATTGGCTGTCTCATTTGATGCTGATCTGGTCTTCAGAGGGGACTTACCTGATATGATGACAGACAGTTGTGTGTTAGGCCAAAGCCAGTATCTTTCCAGTGTTTTCACAAACTGAATCTTGACATTCAATACAAATAAAAACATGGAGCCACCCCAATAAAGTGGTTATCTTCACATGCAATCATGACAAAAAGTAACAAAGACTCCACTGTTATTTGGGTAACAAGTTGAAGCATCAGATCCCTTTGTCTTTCTGTTTGTCTCCTGTGACTACTGGGAAAGCACTGAGGATTGTGGTATTTGGTACATATGCCTGGTGCAGCATGTGAGGCTGGAAGAGGTTTTTCCGTCACTTCACCTGATGTGACCTAAAGTCCTACCCTTGACTATTGTAGAGACCGTTTGGAGGTTGTGGTTGGAACAAAAATAATTTCCATTGTTTTGTGTGATTTCATTATACTAACAAATTTTGTCTGCTACTGTGTTTTAACAAATGTATGGAGGAGTTGACGACTTCCTGTCAGAAAAGGTTTATGCATGTCTTAGTGTTTCCTTAAATTAATGATTTAGACCACCCACACTAGCACAGTATATTAGTTGAATGAGAAGTGTTTGGATTATGATTAAAACAAAATGGCTGTTTTCATGAAATATGGTGTCTGTCATAACAATGTGATAACTACATGGGTAACCAGTAGTCCTTGCGTGTGACTATCTGAACTCTGACCTTTCTACTGAAATTGTGCAACTAAATCTCACGCTGTTGGTGTCTTCACGTTTTTGCTGCATTTGAGGCCTGTAGAGCTTCCCAGCATTGATAAAATGATTTGTCAAATATCCCAGCAGCTGTTCTGGCAGAACGCTCCACTGTGTTAATTTTGGAGTGATGCTTCTGTCTGAACTTATTTTGAAAGGCTGTTGATAACCATGTGGGTTCCCCCACTGAATAGCTGCGTTCCACTCTCCTTCAAAAGTAAACTGTATGTTGGATACCCCTCTGTTTATGTTTCATGCTGTGCGGAAACTTTACAGCTCATGAAATTCGCAGTTTGTGTTTGCCTTATGATTTCTTTTGTGGGTGCATGCACAAAACGTTCCCACCATTGCTAATTGAGTGTGTATATAATACTGCTGCATACTGTGAGAGTGACTGGGGATTACGTCACTCGAAGAGCTAATTGTGTTTCCCTCTCTCTCCATGCGAATTCCTGTAGGTTTACAGTTAATGTCATGACCGCCCCCACACACAGCTTCACATGACTTATATATAACTTCCCTTGTTGCATAACCGTACCACTGCATCAGACAGCTTTGGGAAAATGAGAAAGTAATCAGTCTAACAGTAACAGTTGTCCTGGGTCAGTGAGAACTCCAGCTGGCTGACGGCTGGAGCACGAGCAGATGTGGAGAAACTATATGTTATATTAGTGCTATGTCTACTATGTCAGTGTTGTATAGAAAGATCAGCTCATCAGGGATGCTACTTGAAAATTAAACCAGATTAGTATATCCTTAACAGCTGTGATTTCATGGTTTTTAAATAATAATAATCTACAGTGTACAAAGAAAAATACTTAGCTTACTCATATAAATAGAATATAAAATATTTGCTAAATGTAAACGTCAGAATAGTATGTTATTTGTTTTTAATGATTAAGGCAGTATAGGCAGAAAAATCAAATATCTGCATATGCATCTTTACTTATACGAGAGGTCCACAAATGAGAGAACTGGTGTTTAAACAATTGTCTTATTTGGAAAGGTAAGCATGTAAAAATGTTCTCTGCAGCTAGATATCAGTGTCTGCAGTCCCAAATGATCCAATTTTCCGTCCCCGTTTTTCCGATTTATATGTTCTTAGTCTTATAGGAATAGCTGCCACCTGTGTTTATTGTAGAAGGTACATTCCAGATTGAAGTAGTGGGAGTCAAGATCCCATAAGTGGTCCCCTGAGAAAGGAGATGCAAGATGATTCCAAGGATAAGGTTTTCAGTCGTTCCCCATTTTCAAAGATTTATGTAGGTCTCTTTTTGGATCATTGCGGCTCCCTTAGAACAATTGAGACTGGTTCCAAAAACGGCGTAAAAGCTGTATTTAGACAACATCCTAATCTTTTTGAGGTCTGAGGTTTTATGCTTGCTTTGTGTCAAAGTGACATTTAAGAGGCTTTTACAAGATCCTTGTAAGTTACAGATTATAAAAGGTACAATTTGAATTTTTTTACTCGAATGACATTTACTTCTTTGATCTGGGCAGACTTTCACAAGAAAATGTTATCTCCCATCAAGGTCTTTCAAACACATTAAGAAAATGACTGGCAGATCTTGAGCTTAATAATTTGAGCACTCTCAGGGTGTTTGACTGTGACCTTTGTACCCCTTGTCACGGTCTTTTCTCAGTGATTTGTGTCCAGTGTCAGTTGAACCTTATGTGGATTGTTAACCTGGGCAGTCCAGCACATTGAGGATTACGGTTTTGCAGTGGGGGTGAAGACCAGCGACTGCTGCTGTTTTTGTGTGGACACGGGTCAGTGATCGGAGAACAGTGTTTTGAGGTTGTGGTGTGGAAATCAGCTTTAACTCCTGCCAGCATTTCACACTCCCTATGGTGTGTTTTGTGTTGGGCTGCAGGTCAGCGGTGGAGCTGTTTCATGCCATCGGGCTGTTTTCTTTACCCTCTTTGTTCGCGCCACACTCTTCTACAGGATAAACCAGACATGGCAGCTCAATTCTTTGTGGCTCTCCTCTCATCTAGAAAATAAAGTCACTGCTATTCATTGTGGTTGTTTCAGCAGCAGCAGTCCGATGAACACACACATCAGCATGAGAAGCAGTATGTGATGATCAACAGAGGTCCTTGTGCCTCAGTCATTTACTTATTAATTACTTGAGTGTTGAATGAATTTAATTACCACAACTGATTTATAAATATGCGAATTGTGATTGAAATATCAAAAATTCAGACAGTAAAACTATCCACATATTTGCAGCCCATCTCAAAGACTATAATAAATCTGGGGGTCGACTCCAGGATACCGTTTCAGTGTGACCTTTTTTGAGTGTCTCGGACAATAATTCAACATGACAGAAACAATCATTATTACGTGGCTGCTGAGCTCATCCTTTGCTTGGAGTGTAAGGGGCTTCCATACCCCATACTGTTTTCTGTTTGAGGACATTTTAGGTTGATTTAATGCCTTTTTTCAGTAAAAATACTAACTGCTGCTCACCGCTTTTTAAAACAAGTAGTTGAGAGTCACCCAGTTAATACATTATCAAAATGCTCGACCCCATCCCTTGCTGTTACTTTACTTTAGTCCTCATATACAGACATAGATTTGGTGCTGTTTCTATCTCCACTGCCACCTCAGACATGACAAAACAATGACTTCCATTCCACCATAACTTATACGGAACAGTTAAGAGTCAGAATTGATAATTCACCAAAAGTAATGTCCAAAATGGCAGTTAAAGTATATTGTTAGCCTGAATGGAAAATAATCATTTCATTAATAAATGTATAATTGCACAATAGAATATAGTGGTATAAAAAATACAAATCCATTGAGTAATAGGCCTTATCATATTACAATTATAAGAAGAATTCCAAAGTGAAATCCGAATAAATAAAACAATAACTAATCAAAAGTCTCAAAGGATTTGAATGGCAAATAACTAACAGCAACGATTTTGGATACGCAGTGTTTGGTCAACAGATGTAAAAGTAGGAGAAAGCACTTTTTTCCTTTCAGCTTCAATGCAAGTGTTAACCTTAAACCATCGTAACATCTGGAAGGAATGCAGACACACCAAAATGGCTTTCCACAACAATGATGTCAGAGTATATACAAGAAATACATATTCTTGCACACTCTGTCAGTTTTATTAAGTGTGTTATCATTGCAAACAAACACACACACACACACACACACACACACACACACACACACACACACGAATGATTGTGGTCGAAAAGCTTTTCATGTGATGAACATCCTCATGACAGCATCGGCATGCCTTCAATGATACATTCTGCTTTTTTCCTTCGTTTCAATAGATTATCATTATCTTCACAGGCAGTGATGATGGATTTGTAACAGTCTGACTGCTGAGATCCTGTAGCTCGGCTTCATTGTGCTTTTTCAAGTCAAAAGTAATGACGGCGACAAGTCCTCTGTAAGTGTAGCATGGCCAAAAATGAGAATTGAAAGAGGAAAGAAGTAATAGCAAGTGCTGCGATCCATACTGTTTAAAGTATGTGTTGCAATTACAAGGTTTGCTGAAAACAAAGTTCTATTTGTGAAGCTGTTATATGTGAAGTTTGTCTATGATAGAGTAAGGAAGATGTGTTTAGGAAGCATCTCCAACTCCAATCCACCTCTGTACACGTTGCATACATTATAGCTGTATACATTTCTTTAAAATGTCCATGTCCATTTTGTGCGGCACATTGCTGTGCACATGTGTTTAGACGTACTGAAGTATGCAGATGTGGGTCATTACATTGCTATAAAAGTTGAACATTGGTTTAAAATGATGGTTGTCGTGGCGACCTTTGTTTGACCTACATAGCTCTGTGCACGAGAGAAATGTGTCGTTTTAAAGGTTCTCAACAGGCAATTGTGTTTATTTTATTCTTTATATTGTTTAATATAAATATCTGATATACAGATGCAGTATATTCATTCTTGAAGCTGAAATCAAAACGTGCATGAATACAGTTTCCCCCCACTCAACAGAACCACATGCAGAAACATGACCATAAATTCATTCCATATGATCGTTTGATATACCTCACTTGAAAAATCTTTGCTGCCTTTCCTCTGAATTCTTTTCAGAAAATTAAGCAGTTGCAGGTTGCATGGTCAATTTGGAAAAAATAATACTTCATGTGCCATGTAAAAACATGGCACATGTTACGGCGTGAATGCCAACATGCTGGAAATTTATTTGCCATTAGAGATAGTATACTGTTTGTTTGAAGGTGTAGCTTCAAATTCATGTTAAAAGTTACAACAGAAAAAGAAATGTCACTTGAGTCAATAACAGGGCGACTGTGGCACAGTGGTATAGCGGGTCGTCCAATGATTCAAGATCGGCAGTTCGATTCCTGCTCCCGCCAAGTCATTTGTCTTTGTGTCCTTGGGCAAAATACTTTACCCTCCTTGCCTCCAGTGAGGCACTCGCTGGTGTGTGAATGTGTGTGATTGTTCCGGTGGTGGTCGGAGGGGCCATAGGCACAGATTGGCAGCCACGCCTCCGACAGTCTGCCCCAGGGCACCTGTGGCTATGTACGTAGTTTACCACCACCAATTATGAATGAGGTGTGAATGAATAATGGATCCAATGTAAGCAACTTTGAGTGTCCAGACAAGAAAGTGTTAAATAAATCTAATCTATTATTAACTTTTGTAGTAGCTATTCTGAAAACGTGCTGAAAAGCTTAACCAAAATGAAAATATGGCAACATGACAAACAAAATACCGTTTTAGTGTCACTGTGAGCATGCTAGCAACAGCAAAACGGCCTTACCGAGATTGAATATTTCAAGTGGAAAGCCATGCTGAGATGTACCCTACCACATCCCTGACTTATCAAAGCATTTTTATGTGACACTTTTATTCCATTCTCTTCGTTTCTCTTCAGTTTGTTCTTAATTTTCACAATGTGTCATGCTGTTTTAATTTCAGATTTTTTTCACAGTTTTTTTCCAAAAGTTCTAACCTGGAATTGGTTTTTACTTCAAGAGTGCATTCTTACAAAAAGTATTATTTTACTGTCACTGGCACATGGTGGAGGTGTTACCCCCAAAATTTACCCCAATGGGTGTGTTGCATAGGAAAATCATTGCAGCTGGACCCCCCTCATAGAGATGATCTCTTTATCCAGGGATTGTCCCAGAAGGGAGGATGCTGGTGCCAGGAAGCAAGGAAAGGAAAAAGGGAGGTTTGGTAGGAGGTTATACTAAGATAAATTAATATTTCAGGAGCCTCACAGGTCCAAAGCAAACTCCCACATCAGCCTGGGGCTTTGGGCTATACATGTAAATCCCACATGCCATCAGTATTCAATCAAATCCTGGTCAGAAGAAAGAAAAGCAGAGCACAAACAGCTGCTTAACTTTTAGCAATCTTAGGGTCGGAGCTTAAAGCTGTTTTTTCATCTAACCTGAGATAAGAACCTTTTTAAGCTCAAAGCATTCACATCCATTTTGTGTTCATTTGCCACTATTGTTATTGTCAATACTGATTGATTGACATTTTGCTTCACCAGAGAAGTAGTAGTAGTAACATAGAATTTGGGAATTGAGAAAGAGAACAGTTGACTTTGATGCCTTTTGACTCTATAAAACTATGGTGTAATTCTTCTGCTCTTTTAATCTTGAGGGACTCATGTTATTTAAAGCAACATTTTATGGGTCCCAGACAGGTTCACCCGATGCTGATTCAGCCTGACACCACCAGTTTCATCTTCCTGAATTTCATAACATATAGATTTTTCTAAATCTGGAGCCCGTTTCCATTCTTAACGTTTGTGTAGATGATGGTGGTTACAGCAAAAGGAGAGTGATGAGGCTTTGGAGCCATAAGCACATTCACAGTGTTTGTGTAATTACTCTCACTGCCAATGATGAAAAAAGAAGTTCAATGCTGAACATTTTTAAACTCTTCTGTTTGTCCTTCTATGTTTCAGGGGGCTGTTCATCACCATTCATGACCGTGGCCACATTTCAACGTTGCTCCAGAACTGGCCAGAGAAGGACATCAGGGTAAGTTCTGCAACTCAAAGTGGCTTGAAGCTCTAGTCATTTTAGTTTTATTGCATTACTACATCAATACAAAACCCTTAGGAACTAATTTGAAACTTTCTTATTACTTACCACCATAGATAGAGCATAATAAGCTGAAAAAAGGATAATATCCAAGATACTTCGATGATTGGTCCATTGGTCACAACTGAGTGAGTGAAAAAGACAGATTAGATGTACTGAATGTACTTGTCCACATGAATGCTCACATCAGATGTACCAAACCATCAGTAACACTTTAAGTATGCTATCAGCCCTGTTTCAGCAATGACCTTAAAATACAGAAGCCATATGTTTTAAAGTAACTATTTTGTATGCAAAAACTTATGTGTGCTTATGACCCATTTATTGTCTTAATATGAGTGAACTTTGAAGCTGAAAGCCACAGAGAGGAAATACAATTAATAATTTTGGTTATTGTCTAGAGCATGACCTTGTTTGTTCAGGCAGATGCATTCAGCAAACAAGATTGTTTTTGTATTTTATAGACACGGTATGGACACTGTTGTTGCAGAAAATGCTTTAAAGTATTTTCATGTGGTGAGAAATAGCAACACACTGAAACAGAAGCAACATCCAGAAAAAACACATGTTGCTACCATGGAGAAAAGATTATCTCCATGGAGTTATGCTCCCTAAAGACATTCTCTAAAGTGGTTTCACAACTTTACAATAAACAATCTTGAGTGAAAGCAGTCCATGGTAACAACATTCAGAGTGTGATATAAGCCTCAATGACATAAAGTTTTGTGCTGTTGAAGAGAGTGAGCTTCAGATTGTCTAGTTTGCAGACCACTACATGAATATGTGATTTATATGTGAAATATAGTTAATTATTACTACATTAGGTTGATATTTTATTCTAATAAATTGCTTTTGCAATTTACTCATAGTACTCATACAAAGTGGGTCATCTACCAGCAGCCAGTGCTTTGAATCCACTGATCTGTTTGGAGGTAGAAGAATTTTGGATTTACCTCTCTTGACCTGCTGTACTGGCGAATTTTCCAAAAACCTGAAATATTAATTTAATGTTATGTACAGAGCAACTATGTGCAAGTCAAGATCTAGTCAAACTAAAATGACGAAACCAGTCGGCATGCCTGGCATTTCAAATATACCTGCAGTCTCAGACACCTGTTCATGGCTGTCAACAGCAGGGCCTTTCGCTCGGCACTCACAAGACACCTCTCTTTGTCAGGGTGGTCTCATCACGAACAAAACTAACATGGCCTACTTTCAATATCTCCATGGAGACCTGAGATAGCCATCCGCTGATAAGCCTTTGCAGTTCCTCAATCACGTTAGGAATGAATAATGAAAGCACTGTGAACCACTTCGATTGTCTAGAAAAGCACTACATGAATCTAATCCATTATTATTATTGTTGTTGTTGTTGTTAGTGCTAGTTGATTAATTTTCAACCTGGAAATGTCAGGTTTAATTCTGTCAGATCATGGAGACTATAAAAAGAGTTGTGCCAGGATTTTCTGCTTCACTCGAGTGGTGGGGAAAAAAAGATTTAGAATTAGGAACATGTCAGCTGAGTCTCTTCTGATATTGATATTAAGTGCTGCACAACTGGTTTGTTCATTTATGTCAAATTACCCCAAAAAACTTATTTTATGAGTGAGAGGAACATCCATTTGTACATCCAGGAAGATGTACAAAGACCTAACTTAGGAAAAAGAAAAAGAAGTGTTTCTCAGTGGCAGTGTAGACTTGTTTTGGATAGTAATATCTTAGATCACAAGAAATTGAAGCAGAGCTACTGTTATGTTTATTTTTTCCTATTTCTCATCCTAATGAGATTATGGTGCCATTTATTGATTTGGTGATTTTGGGTCATGGCTGACTGTTATTTTGATTAACAGGCTGTTTGTGTGACGGATGGAGAGAGGATCCTGGGGCTGGGAGATCTGGGTTGTGATGGTATGGGCATCCCAGTAGGCAAGCTGGCCCTCTACACAGCCTGTGGAGGTATGCCACCTCACCAGTGCCTGCCTGTCATGTTGGATGTGGGCACAGATAATGAGGTAAGAGCTCAGGTGTAAACCCACAAGTAACTTGCTTTTATAGTGGCAAGTAGAATTTGATCAAAACTAGTTGAGTATAGAAATTTTATGCATGTCACATTTTTTGAAAAATTATTCTTCACCACTAAAAGTCGATAAAATTAGCTGTGGAATGTAGGATAAGAAGCCTGAGAGACTACAGTCAGACTGATGACTCTGTAAGGCCTACTTTAAGAGGTCACACGTTTAGGTTATATAAAATCTTTAGTTATGCGCGATCTAAAACATATTTAAAACACACACACACACCCACACAAACATCAACAGAATATCAACAACACCCCAATACAGTCAGATTGCTCCAGCATGTTAACATGCAAATATTTAAGAGGTAATACAAACACAAAGTATATATTAAACAAACAAGATAAGTTCATAAATGAGCATTCACCCCATTTCCAGATGATATGCTTTGCAAAGACAACAAACCTTCAGCTGCATCTGTTGAGATTTTTTCCTGAAGTTATTTTTCTGCCTGTTTTTTTCTTTGTTTATTGGAGGATAAAGATCATCCAAGAGAGAAAAGGAAATGTGTGGGAGTGGGAGATGCCAAGCGGCAAAGGGCTACAGATAAAAGCAAAGAGGTGCTGTCTGTTATAGGACCAAAGCCTTGTTAGCTGAATTAGCTATGGTATCAATATTTGAACTTTGAAGCATTGAATTGTGGCATTCAGAGCAGCTCTGGCTGGTAGAGTGACTGTCAAAATATCTGTGTTTGGAAATTACATGATTATTTTCCCAGGTAGCAACCAAGAGTGTTTTGACTTTCTGCTCACTCAACATGTCATGAGTACTTTAGTCACTCTGCCAGTAGGGAAATACCCCCTGTCTACTTTAACTAGGCAGGCCATGATTCAGAAATCAGCCAACAAAAAGAAACTAATCTCACACTTCACAACCAGGAATCACCTTTAGCATCAGTGAGGTGAGCAGCTAAATGGAGCGATGTCGATGTCATTTGGGAAAGCACCTCTTCCCCCTGCCAGCTGGTGAGCACAGCAGCCCACAGAGCTGGAGCGGCACACCTACTGTATGGTCCCAGTTCTCTTTAGTGCCTCCAGAAGATGATTCAAACTCTGGGCAAGGCAGCACGTGTGTCTGTAGCCTTAAACAGACTAAAATTAGTTTGTGTGCACTTCTGTGTTTATTCAACTTTTGTACTCGGCCAAGGGCGTGACAACCTCAGATGCCTGATACATCTGAGCTCAGCATGTTAGGAGCTGTTCTTCAGTTTCCAAAAGTCTTCCCATGACTCAGTCCCATAGAGTTAAGTTCAGTCTAATCACGTCTCCCAGGGAATAAGAATGAATTCTGCAGCTGTAGGTGAGATTGCAAATAAAATGGAATAATAATAATTGCAAGTAGGACACAGACAGTTAACACTAGACATAGACCAAGTATCAGACAGACAAACAAACTGATTCATACAGATATATTGATTCCATGGTGGTCATTGCATCATTCTTGTCTTGAGGTTCTACAGTAGCTATTCTTACACAGCAATAGTGCTGCACCGGCACAACCCACCACAATCCTTCTTTGTGCCATCTTTGTTTATTTATAGAGCAGCAGCCAAATGTCTCATTTGGAGAGCATGACAGTCTTGCACAACCAAAGGAGGCATGTCCTTTAACACAGCAGCTTCTGGAGTTATATACAGTATGTGTCGATTCAGCACTTTGTGAATAAACAAATGACATGGCAGCAACATTGGTCACTTGCCTGTGTTGCATTGTGGTTGATCTCAGCTCAGTTAAGAGTAAGGTTAGGCAGCCTTGACCTTACTTTCAACCTCAACAACTCCCTCCTATTCTAAAAAAGTTGATTCATCACTGCTGTAACCTACACTGCCTTCCCAAAGGTGCATCTCCAATAACCCTGCATTCTTACCTGTACAACATTTACACAGAATGGGGAGGTGCTGTGAAATTTACAACAATCCAGCCTGTGACAGGCCATGTCAAAGGCTCATAACAGTCCCTACCTAATATATAAACTGTAAAAATTCTCCTGGTCAGGGATAAATTCCTTTATGTCATTACAACAGAGACACATTTCATCTTCGCAGAAATTTCTTTGTAATGTTAGTCCACTTCGTGCAAGTGAACTTGGTAAAGATATTGTTTTCTCTCAAGTCTACTTGAGCTCTTTATCTTGATAGGCTGTAGTTTCTGCTTTAGCTCTTCCTTTTGGCCTCTTCCTGCACGAGCTTTGCTGTACTTTCTAATGTTCCACACTGAGTACAGTATAATGCTCTACTCTGGTTTTGATTCTGGCTTATAGTGATACAATCTGCGGAGTACATTCTTGGATGCACTGCCACTGTTTTTATATGTTATGGGCATAATAATACTCATTCATAAATATATTAAGCTGTGTCATTGTCTTTTAATCATATATCAATTTGCCAGAGAGAAAAGAAAAGAAACACATATGTGTGTTGGCATGGATACAGATCTCAATGAATGACCAGTGTGCTGTGAATGGGGTAGTATTGTTGGAAGATAAACAAGTCAAACATTTGTTATTTTAAAAATGGTACCATATGCAGGTCTTTGATTCCTTTTCCGAGGTTGGATGAGAGAGTTGACACCACTCCCATGTCTATGCAATTAGTCTTGGAGATTAATCTGTCCAAAGCTCATAATTATTGTTCACATCACCTGTGAAGCTCAGTAATTTTCTCATTTTTATGCATTTGTTTAATCCATGTATAAATAGAAATTTAAAAATTACATGGTTTTACAGGAGTGTGCATGCTCCCAGGCTCACAAGCTAATTCTTACAACTCCTTCCATAGCCGGAAGCTATGTTTGTTGCAGTTCTTTGGCCTGGAGACTAACTGTATATTTCTATCTTCTCTCTTCTATATTGGAAAAAAAGGCAGGATATGATTATTTTCCAATTGTTTTAGGTACATGCAGCTGTTGCTTTGGTAAAAATACAGGAGTACAGGAACATTCGCAAACACACATTGTATTTCTGCCTATACAGGTTTAAAAAAGTAGCTCAGCAACAGCCAACTTCACCAGTTTTCTATTACTCTAAAGAGATGACAGATTAAATACATTGTAATGGAATGAATTGGCCCTCTGTGACTGTTCCTTCATGTGTGTAATATGTGGTTTTTCTGGACTGATTTCAACTACAAGCAGACTAGCCTGCTCCCCCTTGTTACCCACATTCACTCTGTAGCCCAGACTCTGAAGGCATGAAGGGGGCAAATTGAGGTAGAAGGTTATGAGGTAGTGGTAGCTTTCGCTAATTACTAAAATAACTGTTATTATGGGATTGTATTTGTCCTTGAGTGCATATAGGAGGGAAAGAGAGGCAAGGAGGCAGACATCCAAACAATGAAGCAGTCAGACCCCCTGGCCCCCTTTCTTTCAACAATAGTTTAAAAAGTTGAAATAGCACTTAATAGTTTTCTTGCAACCAGTTAGATGAGAAGATTGGTACTACAATCATGTCTTTAAGGAAAATATGCATCTATAGCCATTAAGTGATTAGATGGCAAAATACTGGAAATACTGGAAGCAGAAGGCTGATCTCTGTCCAAAGGTAACAAAATATGACTCTAACTGTCTAATCAGCACATTTAAATTTATTTGTCTTCCCCCATATTTAAGTACTGAAGAGATAAAGTTAATGCATGGCAGCACAGTTGTGCAATGGGTAGCACTGTTACCTCACAACAGAGAAGCTTCTGGGTTTGGTTCCTTTCTGTCCAGAGTTTACATGTTCTCATATCTGAGTGGGTTCTCTTTGTGTTCTCCAGCTTCATCCAAAAACAGGCAGTTTAGATGAACTGGTCACTCCAATTTGTATTCATATGTCAGCAAACTTTAATATTTAGAATTTTCTTGAAAAAAATGTACTGTTCTACTGTCACAAAAGGAACATAGAATGTCATACATCATATGTCATACTGATGAGTAATATCACTAAATGACAGAACATGTTTAACATGAGTCAGACAGAATATATCTAATCTTCATATGATTTGTGTTATCTTAGAAAAACATTAATAAAAGGAATGGTATGTGTATATCTTGTGCCTATTTGCTAAGCAAACTAGTTCCTGTGTAAGCAGTAGCTACATTTTAAATATAATAATAGAGACAGCATGGTATTAACCTTCATGAACCCTTGCCAATAACATGTTTATTTTCCAAAAAATGAGAACTACTCCTTTAATCTTCTGTCTGTTTTTCTACTATTGGTATTTTCCTGCAGAGGAATGCTGTGGCTCTGTGACAGTGTGTGAGAACCAGCAATAGACTCCTGGATCCCTCTCCTCTATTCAGCTCATACAGAACACACAAAGTCATAGAAAGTTCTCTTCAGGGAAAGTTGTTTCTGTATTATCCCCTTCTCTCCCGACACTGATCAAGTATCCCCCCGACCACCTGAAATAACCTCAGCTCACACACTCAAATGAAACTCAGTGATGTCATCCTGGACAATATGCTGTTTGTATGCCTGCACAGGATAGGCCTTCACGTATCCAGCAGTGTCTTTATCTTGAAAGGCTCAGACTTCTTGAACTCTGGCATTGTCCCACCAGTAACTTCATCTTTCATAACATATTTACCTCTGAAAATAAGATGTTAAACTATTTCCTCATCAAAGGCTCTGGACTAAAAATCAGTGAGATATAACATAAACCAACAGTCATCGATTTGGAGTCAGTTCCAAGAGTGAAAATACAGCTACCTGTTTCTAGCACGCATGGGCTGTAAAGTTTTAATGGACTTCTGAGAGAAAATGGACTATTCAGCACAAAGTACTGTTTAGCCAATCAACAGGAGATTATCTGGGTCAGAAAGATGAACAATTCAACATTTCAGGACAGTGACTACAAGGTCAGACCACTTGAAACTCATCCAGGACTGTCCCAGAAACTGATAAAGCAGCTTGTTTATTTATCTATAAATGGGGTTTTGTCAAAGTTTGCATCTCAATAAGTAAAGGAAAACCACACCGTCATGCACAGTGACTCATCAGAAAGAACATTAATGGAACTGCAGAGGTTAAAAAAAACAACTAAAACAACTATTTTTGTCTTTCTTCTTGCATGCTCTTGCATCATTTTTCGAAATTGCCACCTAAAGCTCACACTGACATCAACCCACTTCACCATGGGATCACACGAAAATGTTTTTCTTTTATGGTTAAAGTTGAACTTTTGCCTGTTACTCCCTGAAGCTTGCCAGGAAATGAGTAGTCAATTTCAAATAAATATTGCCATAAATAAATCTTTTGAGCTTTCCTTGGACTTGGTAACTCCTGACCCTACCATGGAAAGGTGACCATAACTTTCTCTCAACTTCCTTCTTCTTGGTGGCACCCTCTAATTACGCATGTCCAGTAAAGTGAAAGTCACGGCACCAACATGACTCATTTGTGGCTCCCCAGAGCTTTTTTTGCTGATTTTTTTCAAATTTAATCAATCCATAAAAACACAAGCAAAAGATGAGCGATGAGATGAGAGACTACTCACAGATTATTTATTTATGTATTGAACATTTTTTTAATATCTGTGATGTTATACCTCCTTTTCTGAAGAGCCATTTTGAAGCTCAGTGGTCCAAAACATGAAATCCATTGAACCCATAGCTACCCCAAAAATGTGTGAAATTTTTGAGCAGGAACTAATAAAGCAATCAGTGCCCTTAACTGAACAGAGGAGTATAATATCTGTACATTAATTTCAAGAAACATTTTCTAAAAAGTGTCACAAACACGGCTTAGAGGTCAAATTCAATGACAGAAAGTAGTTGAGGTGATGCCTTGCCAGAGACTATTTGTCACTGAAAAAGGCCACGCCGTTAATTAAGCACAATTATTTATTATAATTTAAATAAGTGAGTATTTTTGTGCTTTCTCTCTGCAGTAGAGCTGGGTAAATCTGTGGGTAGTCTGTGTTTTACATCTTTTACTGGGTAAAACATCAGACAAGTGCAGCATGTCAACATTCTGATGAGGAATGTGCTGATAAAACAAAGGAAACTCTGCAAGTGATCTATTTTGCTAAGTGACACTTTCACCCAATTTATCATAGTCCACCACTCTCTGTTTTATCTCACACATGACTTTCCACCAGCTTCTGTCCTTAATTTCCTCTTTTCTGCTGGATCCCTCTCATCTTTCCAAATAGTAAGGTGCAATGATTCACTGTTTCCGCTTTTCTATATGGGTATTTAAAATGACAATGTTGCCCTCTTGCCCCCATTGTCACATATTCACTTTATCACCTCAATCAGATGCTTGAATAAAGTCAAAAGAGGAAAAGGCATACTTTAGTTATGCCACACAGGAAATACAGGAAATATAGGAATAATGTACCCTTATCTTGAACCATGTGAAAATGATTGATATTACAGATAAAATGACAACATTTTCTACAGGTTTCAGATTTGCTGTACATTTATCTTTAGATTATGTGTGAAGTGACAGGAGGTGTTTCTCTGGTCTGTAGGATCACACACATGGTTCACATTACAGCGCAGATCTAAGGTCTGCAGAGACCCAGGTGTGTTTATGTGTGAGAATATATCCACACATTGCAGATGTCGCTCCTTTTTCTTTAATTTTCCATCCAGCCAAGACTGGTGAGAAATCCACACAGACTTCACATTCCTGTGTTGCTCCTGGTAAAGGGAGTTTTATCTTCATGCTCACACATGTTTTTATTTTTATTTAGACAATGAAATATGATGATCAGGGCCACATGGACATCGATACTGAACACAGACAGACACTCACACACATGCAGAAAGACAGACAGAAAGACAGACAGGTAGACAGATGTCATAAAGGTTTACATAATGTTACATAATGAAGACCACCTGTGCACATGTAAGAATGCGTTATTGTACTTGTGTGAAGATACTACTGTATCTCTATGGCTAGATTAGCTGTTTGCTAGCATAACATACCTGAATCACTATTGAGTCACTACTTGTGTTGCACTATAGCTTATCAAAGGTCAAGAAGAAATAATGCATGGAATAAAACAGACAGTATCTCTGTTTCCACTGTAACATTGACCATTTAAGAATTTTAAAATGGTGCGATGGTAACTTAGCAGAGTAGATGATTGATAATGGATGGAGTTTCAAACTTCAGCAGAGTTCTTAGTACAGCTTTAAGTACAAAAACATTTGGCTGATTGGATATTTAAAATTTAGTTACATCTTATTTCTTCTTCATTTCATATTTTGTCGTCTGTCTTCATGTGTTTTTGCAGAAGCTGCTGCAGGACCCTTTATACATCGGCCTGAAACGTAGGAGAGAACGAGGTCAGGCTTACGATGACCTCCTGGATGAATTTATGAAGGCTGTCTCAGACAGGTATGACATTATTGGCCTTCGAATTATCATTTGCCCATTCCTGCCATGCCGTCTGCGGTTGTCATTTCAATACCGACAGTAAATGGCTCTGTTACAAATATGTTAAGCAGTTTGCCATAGCCAGTGCCTGCCGTGTGATGGAGCCAACTATTGTGGAAATCCAGAGTCAGGAACTTCAGATGAATCAGTTTTACCCTGTTTGAACTAAGTCTTAGCTATGAAATGGCTTTTCCTGGTTAAATGACAATGTGAGCTTATTGAAAAGTGATCAGAGAACCTAGGTAATCATCAGTGTCATCGAGTTTCAACAATCGCACGGCCACTCAGATATTCTGATGACTATACTGTGTGCAGCTGGACTAACACTTATTTTCGCACTAATGTGAATGATTTATTTAGAAACTGAAGCGCAATGACATGACACTCTCATTAGTTCACAGAAAGTCGTCATGAATCAGAGATGAAAGGAGAGCTAATATGTTGTAAACAGGAAATGTAGAAATATAATATTTGATGCTTAGGGAATGTGATTGAGCTTGTAAACAGACGCTCAGAGGAATAATGAGAGTCCTCTGGTTTGTAGACGAGTCTGTGTTGACCCCTATGATCTCTGTCCAGGAAACATATCAGACCATATGAAGGCTATGATGAGTACAGAAGATGCATTATTCGGACTGCTGATATCATGACGCAATGCTAAACCCTGATTTTATTCAGCAGGGCTTCACAGTGAATGTTTAGCTTCAAGGCATTGAAGCACATCGTATTCCACATTCACTCATTTTGTTTTCATACACTGATCTTATCATTTCCCTCCTCACTAAGCTGAAGTTAACTGCCTGCTTCCCTTTGGGGCTTTACCTCATCTGTTTATTGCAACCTCTTCCTTAGTGGGACTTCTGGATATCTTCTACTGGCATGCATGCAAGTCAGGTCCACATATCTCTATCTTACCGTGTGCCATGGAGCCATCACAGCCACACACACATGGGCCTGGTTAGGAGTCATCCTATCCCATAGGGACCAGAGTCCAGAAGGAGAGACTGGGTCTGGGCCCCCTCCAGCTGGCAACAGGAAGCCGTAACTCTAATAACTGGGTAGCTTCTCAACTACAGGGAACAGCTTGGCGGAAAATGAGTAATTACGGACTCAGAGATTGAACGAGTGATTATAGCTCTGCAGTTTTTAAAGTAATATTTAGATTTAGATTTCCAAGAAACTAAGCTAAATACTTCAAATTGACTCTTCATCAATAAGCGGCAAAGGTCTGGTGGGTTTTGTAATGTGTCATTCCAAAATTTGTCAGCAAGGTTCATAATGCAACTGAATGTTTGATGTCAGGCCAACCTCCTGTCCAGACCCTTTGCTCATTGTGAATAACCAGCAGGTGTTGTCTGCTACTTTTGTCTTCAGGCAGAAATGAATGATCCCATAATCCCATTGCCTCTACAGCACTGCCACAATTTAGAAAGGATGAAACAAGGCTCAGCAAAGGTTTTAAAACCTTAAACGCAGCATTTTCTGTCAGGGGAACAATCACTTTTGTTTTTCACATCTCATCAAATTTCATCATTCCTGTCTTTGTTGGTAGATTTCTCTGTAGAAATGTTAGTGCATGAAGGTAAAACGATGATAAGAGAGATGTGTGAAGAACTGAAAGTCAGGTAGCTAGCAAAACCTCTCAAGACGGTCTTCTTATATATTCATTTTATGCAAAAGTAACAAGGAGTCAAGGTATAAAAAGGTATGTTAAAAACAGATAAGCAACGTTGATGAAGAAGTAGTAGAAAGTATTTAGCAACCAGTCTGAATGGGAAGACGTGGTAAGGAGGACCATCTGTCCTGAGCAACAACAGGAGTCTGGACAATGGTGGAGGTGGTGGTGGTGGTGGAGGTGGCAGATGACTCTCCTGAGCCTGGTGAAACTGAAGGATCTGCCAAAATACGGGGTGAAGGGGAGGTGGAGGGTGCATATTGAAATAACATCAATGAGTGAGGAGGAAATGTATAAAGGAAGGAGCTAGATTATAGAATTACAACGTGGAAGTGTGTGTCTGTCAGCCAAACAGCTGACGTGAACAGCTGACATCATGGTCGACAGCCCCAAACATGGGCAGTGAGAGAGAGAAATAAAGAATGGCTTCGGTGTATGAACAATAATCTTTCTGTTTTTGAATGCAAATATCGGACGGATGGATGGATGATGGATAAAAGAGTGAGGGAGAGGAGAAAGTTAGCAGAATGCTTCTTTGTCTTTAATGACGGCTGGGGGATTTGAGAAATAATGCGTGCTGAGAGATGCTGGCTCTCTGGCGAGCGAGAAGGGGCCAGAGATTTATTAAGGCTTCAGCCATGAAGCCACGAGGCACTGCAGGAATGGCACTAACACACAGCCTGTGTGTGTGTGAGCATAAACACACATGCACACAGGTGCGACGGCTGTGTTTGGACAGAACAGCCTTGCCGTGACCTTTGCAGAGGTCCGGTCTGTCTCTTTGCACTTTGCATCTAGTCCTCACCTCTGTGTTATAACTATTTATGATATCCAAATACTTTCTACTAGCTGTGGAATCAAATTTGATTAGTCTGTGTTTCTACAATATCTTCAATATAACAGCTGCCTTTGGAATATTATTTGTGTTGTGAAAGGAATGATGGGAAACTGGCCTTGAGACAAGGACTGAAGTTACAAAGTCTCCAAAGGTCCTGAATTCACAGTCATCTCTGATCTTTTCTGGCAAAGTTAGAAGTCTTTTAGTCATTTCACATGTGAGACTTCACTTTGGTCCAGAGTGGGAGGGGCCTGTTTGCAAAGCATTCATTTCTCTGGCTTCAAAGCACCAATCAGGAGGATATTTGTCAAATAAAGTAGGGATGACAGTCATGACATTTTTGTCTTATCTTTCAATGCAACCATCCATTAAGTCCGATCAAACAATGTCCAACAAAGCTTAAATAATAAGTTTTGGTACCCCACTCAGCACAGCGTGAACAAGCTAGAAACACAGATGTGACATATCAGATGTTTTAATGAGATTAAAATTGTATTTTGTCCTCAGGTGCATTGTTTGTTGTGCAACATCCAGGTCAGAGACATGAGCTTTTTACCATTTAACGTCCTCAAGCAGGTATTGAGAGGATTTTAAGATCATTTATTTATAGATGTGTATTCTAAATTTAGAGTGGGGACCATCTCTTCCTATCATAACAGTAATTACGTAAAACAAAATCACTTTTGGTCAGGGAGTTCCCAACAATCAGTTTACAGTCACTATGAATTCATCGCATTTAATGTTAATTTTTTTTTTTATCAGTAAAGACTTACTGTTGCAAATTCAAGTCTATTGTCTGCAACTTTTCTTCGTATTTTCAGCCTTTTCTGTCATTACTGTGTCAAATATATTACATCTTCTCACTGGGATGTTCAGTAATACCGAACGATATTCATAGTCTGTTTGTCTATGGTGTTCTTTCTTTTTACTTATTTTTTCCCAACACACAGTATGTTCCCATAAAGTGCTTTACTGATGCCCTCCTTTGTGCACAAAATTATGTCATTGAACTCTGCAGGCTATAATTCAAAGTCCCTTTTTTAATAAAGGTTAGGGAATTTTTTAACCCTCTGTCAAATCAGAGGGGCCTCAGGCAAAAGATCATAACAGAAGTTCCCAGTTCAAACATCTGTTTATAGCAATAATGATGATTTTTGTGTGAGCAATCACTCTCTTGGTCTGTTCAGCACTTCCCCTACCGCTAAAAGATTAATGGATATCTTTCAGTGTAGTCAGGAATAAGGATAGTGTTTTTTATTCCTGTAGGCATGCCTTGTCTCGGTTAGCATACTGCCCTTGATAGTTCAGCTTAGATACAAAACAAATCTTGCTGTTTTTGTCCAGGGTATTTTTATTCAGCTGGCACAGAAGTCCACTGAAAGAGTGTAAAGTTCTGTGAAATTTCCTTCAGTTGTCAAGGAAAGAATATGGACTTTCAGGAGGGATAGGGTCAACAAACACTGTTGGCCTCCAATAGGTGTTTTGTTCTTGGCAAAGCTCACACACATTGTCAGAAACACTCCCTGTAGCTTTATGGGCTCTGGTCAAGGACCAAGGAGGTTTCTGTTTGGAAGATATTATTTTCTTCCTACAGTTACCAAACCACAGATCTCTCTACAGCTCATGATTGGTGCATGTCCTTGAATAAGGATGTGTTCACATTTCAGCTTTTCTGATATCTCTCTCAATAATGAAAAAAAATAATTCACTTGCTGTGTGTTCTCTCTGCAAAAAATTGCACTTCAGAATTCATCTTTCTGGGCTGTGAATGAGCAGATTTCTTCCACCTGAACTGGTGTGACCTCTCCAGTAGGGGGCAGAAGAGCACTGCACTGGCATCTGGGCAAGGCCACATCTATCCTGTCGCTTGACTGTATTGTAACACAATGAAAACTTTATAGTTCCCTTCTTGGCATCATTATTCATCCTCTTTGTAGAAGTCGGTCCGTTAGAGCTGCTCTCTGCTTTATAGGAAACACATTTTTCTTCTCGGCGCTACTGCCGTGTTGGCCGTGAGTCAGTCTGGCTGTCTTTCTCTTTATTAGGAATCCGTGTCTCATACTGTGGCAGAGGCAAGAATAAACAGTGATCCAGCGATAGCACTCTGTCATCAGGTCGTCAAGTTTTACTGCAGTTGAACTCACCTTTCATCCTGCACGTCTTTCCTGCCTTGCTTCCGCTCAGTCTCATCCTCCTGCTTAAAGTTTAAGCAGTTTAGCAGCCACTCTAACAGGCATGAGAGAGCTGCAGTGAAATGTGCAATAACAGTGCAAACAAGGTTTATTTTCCTTATTGGGCTTAAGGTGGGGTTTTATGAAAAGTCTGAACAGAAAGGAGAAAAGAAGGCAGACATCTTTATTGGGAAATATATAGCTGTAATGTGGAAAGATTTAACTTCCTGGTTGAGGAGATCCCTTACAGGACACCTGTGTGCACATCCCTGAGGGGGAGGGAGTTGGACAAAGGGTTTCTAGTCTTTAGTGGCTCCGACACTCACCTTTTCTTGTCTGAGTAATACGGCTCTCTTATAGTGTCTGCCCATTGTGCCTGAGAAAAGAAAAGAAAAGAAAAAAACATTAACGTTACCTCACCCACTGCATCCGTAGGTTTTAATGGATCCAGTCAGAGAGCCTACACACCACACTGCAACGCAGGGGACAAACTTACATACCTCAATAGTTCAGCATGCACATGAAAAGATGGATAAATTAATTTATTACTATACCAAACAGAAAACAAGCAACAGAAAACACTTTTTCATTTTTCCCACTTCATAAACACCATCATTTTTTTTAAGTTGCTGACACCTAAAATTTCTCAAGTGGACATTTTGTTCTGAAGGACAGGAATCAGATGTTAGTGAGGATAAAAGTAATGCATTAAGAAAAGATGTAAGTGCCAGACTGGATCTTTTTTGTTTTTTTACTGTTTAAGACATCATAATGTAAAAATCTGGATGCATGTGCCATTTCAGTGCCAGGTGTCATTTGATATTAACTCTTCATATACATGACGTGATGCTGCTAGTAACTTATGAGTAGCACCAGTGAATTCCTGAACTAACGTCCATCTGTCGAAAGGCATGGCAAACTGGGATTCCACATTGTTGCTGTTTCATCTAGTTTACAGCCTCATAACACCGGCTTTATTTTTGTTACATGTTTTTGTAGGACCTCATTGGCACTGACATCTATGTAGCTGCTTGGACTATATGAGATAGGTGGTCCAGGCAGCATCTTGTAAAACTGAATAGTGCTGTTTTACTGGGAGGCTGGGTGGGCTCTGTGTTGTTTTCCATCACATTTGGTGTTGGTGTGGTTCTAGTACTTTGTGTAGGCGTTACCGCCCTCTCATTGTGAGATGTCATCATAAAGTTGGAGAAAACAGGTGTCAGTCTGACAAATAAAATGGGACACTGAAATCTAATTTAACCCCTGTGGAACAGTATTCGTCTCTGCGCTGCGTTATGCAGTGGAAGGGCGCCCCCCTCAGTACTGAATTAGGTCTTTGTAAAAATGAGGCAGCTCTCTGTGTTCCTGCAGAATATTTGTCTCATTTCCTTCTAGTTTCTGTCTTCTTCAGTCGGTTCACTCAGATTGAAGCAGCTCCTCTGTTTACAGGTATGGGATGGACTGTCTGATCCAGTTTGAGGACTTTGCAAACATTAATGCTTTCCGCCTTCTGACCAAGTACCGCAACAAGTACTGTACATTCAACGATGACATCCAAGGTAATCAGCAACACACACACACACACACACACACACAGTTTCTCTGTGGCTCATTCAATCATCTCATCACCATCTGTGTAAAAATGTGATGCTCAGCACTTTTTGTTGCAGCAGAGGTGAAACAATTTTTCCACTACTGTATACAATATCTTTTTTAAATTCTTTAAATTTTATATACTAATCTGATCCCCGAAGGGAAATTAAGAGCACACTCCAGTTAGTGAATACTTCAAATGCATGCATACATGCTTGTTTGTACAGGCCCCTGTAGCACACACAGACACACACACACAAGGGGGCCTGTAGGCATGCAGGGGGAGGTAGAGTGGTGGGCAGCCCCTTTGCGGAGCGCCCCAAATGAGCAACTTGTAAAGGGGGACGGCGCCTAGCTCAAGAGCTGACACCTCCCACTGTCAGCTCACACTCCTGGTGTTTTTTTGCGCAGGAGCGGGAATCGAACAACCGATCTTAGGAACATTGGACAACCCGCTCTACCGCTAGAATAGATGTTGAATGCACAGCTGTACTGTTTTGATTTAGGATTAGGATATTCTGATGTGGTTTGTGACTAGTCTGCAGGTGAAATGACTTCATCACATCCCAATTCAGTGGCATTATTCACACCTACATGAGCTGTTCAGGCTGAGAGAGGGGCTCTGGTCATAATAATGTGTGACAGAATGTGGTTTTAAATTGAAGGTAAGTGTTCACGTTGCTCTCTGACACTCCTTAGGGACTGCTGCGGTGGCCGTCGCTGGACTCCTGGTCGCCCTTCGCATCACCAAGACCAAACTGTGTGACCACACTATTGTGTTCCAAGGTGCAGGGGAGGTATGTGCAGCACTCCTGAAGGGAAACTGTACGTAAGGCTGAACAGCAGCCACTGTGGCTGAGTAGAGGAGAACTGCCCCTTCAATAGTTCCACTTTTTGTAGAGTGAGACTATAATACAGTATCATCCAGTAATACCCAAACCCACACATGGAATGTGTATTTACCCCGACTGACCTTTTAAGCCAATATCTGATGCTACGTGTGTAACATATTCCACCGCAAAGCCGTGATCCAAACGTTGATCAACAGGAACTATGAGGAACTATGAACATGGCAAAAGTTAAATAGGAGTGGTGTTGTAAAAGAAATATTCCTTGCCTTTTTAGACTTTTCTGAAGCTCATGACAGCGACTGTCTTTTTCCATCAGTCCTTCCTCTTAATGACATTGTGAAGGATGGTGAGGTGTTAGGTACCTACATGTCCTCTGACGGATCTCCATCGAGTCACACTAAGAGTTTATGTCTGTAATCCTGAACACAACAAACCTTTGGACAGTCCAAAACATCAACTAGTTTAAGCCTAGTGTTTAAACTGTTAAAGCATTTACCTCCAGATGCTTTGGGTTTGAAGCTGCTGACCTGATCCTTCCCTTCTGTCTCTCTCCCAGGCAGCGATGGGGATAGCTGACCTGATCACCATGGCCATGAGGAAGGAAGGACTCGCTGAGGGAGAGTGTTTGAAGAAGATCTGGATGGTCGATTCCAAGGGTCTCATTGTCAAGGTGTTGTAAAAAACAAAGATGTGTCTATGTGGACCAAATTCAGTGTAACAGCAAGAATGAATAAGCCATTACTGGTACATTTTTTGGAATCTTCACAAATGATAGACAGTAAATATGATTAAAAAAAATAAAAATGCTTCAAACCTCACATGTTAATGTTATCACAGGTTAAAGTCGTAGAAATTTCCAAATATGTTTACAGTCACTCCACAGTAGAGAAAAATGCTCCCCGTGGTTCATTAATTTATCCGACAGGTTTTTCCCCGGAATCACAGCAAAGGTCTTTCCTGGAGATGAGCCGTTACATCTGTTACACATCTGTTTTATCTGAATTATCCATGTTTTTCATCCATCATTCCACCTCCAGCTCCTTTCACTGTTTTCATCTCCTGTCTCACCCACAGTCATTCCTCACCACCTCCACTTTGTTTCCTGAGTGGAGTCAAATCTCTCGTTCCTCCAGGAGTAAAATGGGAGCAGTGACTTCCAGCTTCAATCTGTTTTTGTTTAGTGTTTTTACAGAAGGGTTCATGTTCTTTTCCACGTCGTTCTCTCCAACATTTTTAGGGTCGGGACCACTTGACACATGAAAAGGAGAGGTTTGCTCATGAGCACCCGCACATGGTGAAACTGGAGGATGTGGTTCGAAAACTGAAACCCACAGCAATCATTGGTAAAACTACAAATATTTGATGATGTTTTACAGTTTCTCATTGTTATTGTCAGATGTCACAGTGTTAGTTAAAGCTCTATTGAGAGAAGCAAAGGATTGATGGAAGAAAGGAAGTCTGACTAAAAATCTGAGTGAGAATTTAAGGCCTAAAATACAAATTTTATCTCTGAATGATAATGTTGTGAAAGCTACAAAGTGAGGTGACAGAAATGAGATGCATGTTTCACACATTTTCTATCTCAGGGGTGGCGGCCGTTGCCGGAGCCTTCACCGAGCAGATCATCAAGGACATGGCTTCCTTCAATGAACGTCCAATCATTTTCGCCCTCAGTAACCCGACTAGCAAAGCCGAATGCACTGCGGAGCAGTGTTACACGCTCACTGAGGTGCCCACACAAACAATGTGCACTGCTGCTCCAGTCCCACATGTGGCTGTGAGTAACAAACTTACCCTTTTTCAAATGGAAATCCTCCACTTCTATGTGTTCCTGTGCTACAGGGGCGGGGCATCTTTGCCAGTGGCAGTCCATTTGACCCCGTCACACTGCCTGATGGAAGAACGTTCCATCCTGGTCAGGGAAACAATGCCTACATCTTCCCTGGCATCGGCCTGGGCGTCACCGCCTGCTCCATCCGACACATCTCTGAGGAAATCTTCCTCACTGCGGCGGAGGTAACACACTGACAAACACACAGGCTGTCAACAACTTCTCATATTTGAATGAATGTGTCAACTTGTAGCTGCAGCGTATAAAACTGTAGAGTAAAAGTATAAAGTAGCACTATATACTAACGATTGTGTTGGTTAATGTGTTTACTGTCTAATGCTATTAGTAATGCTGTTCATTTCTAGAGACTCAGAGAACAACATTAGAACACCAGACATCGAGAAATAGTTTCCAGACCAAGATCTAATAGCCTAAACAACTATCTTTATAATGGTAAACACTTATTGTCAAACATATAAATAAACATTCATTTATACATATTTGTAAAGACGAGTAGTAGACAAACAGCCATTCACACTCACACAACTCACCAGCATGTTTTAGGAGTTACACAAACAAAACCAACACTTAAAAGTTATTAATGCCGTTCATTATTGGAAAATGAACACCTCCTGTGTTTCCATGCAGATAGCTGAACTTAAAGTCAACTTGTTGAGAGCTGTGTCACTCTCTAACATCCAGTGGGTTCAAAGTGGGTTTGCTTTTCTTTATTTGATTGTAGAAGCAGTTCAATCCATCAATAACCTCTTTCCTGTGTGAATCCTTGTGGGGTGTGTTATGTCAATATCCGAAAGGGTATGTTGAACCAAATATAACAGACCAAGCAAACAGTCCAAAATAAAAGAGAAAACCACTTGTAGAAAGCTCACTGACAAAAGAAATACAAGGAAGTGACTGGAACATGGGGACTAAAACAAGAGATAAGAAACCAAGGGAACCTAGGAGAACACGGGTCAAAAAGACGGCGCAGGATAGAGGAGACAATAGCAGGCAGGTGGAAAATATCAGACAATCAGTTTGAATGGAAAATAGAAAACCTCAGAGAGGAAGATAAGAGAAGAACACAAAGAACAAGGAACAAAAAAAAGGGAAACTAGACAAGAAAGGAAGGAGAGAGAAAACACTCAGCTCCAAATCAGTGCAAAGGGCATTAAAGGTTGAAATGAACCCAGAGCGATGCAAAAAACTTTGCACTTGGTACTGTGACAGAGCGGCATCTGAATCATACTCATGTTAGACCTATCAGTTAACCTTGTTCTTGACATGAACCATGTGCTGACTGTTTACCAGACTCTGGCTCACCTGGTGACAGACAAGGACCTGAGTGAAGGGAGACTGTATCCGTCTCTCAGCTCCATCAGGGACGTCTCACGGAAACTGGCTGCCAAGGTGAGAACTCAGTGCAGACAGAGAGGATCTACCTGAACATGTAGCGTCTCACCTCATCCCCACCTGTGCCTTACAGATCATGGAGTATGCTTATGAGCACAACATGGCAACACTTCAGCCGGAGCCGTCCGACAAAGAAGAATACCTGAAGTCCCTCATCTACAGCACCGACTATGAGGAGTTTGCTGTGGACTCGTACCGCTGGCCTGAGGACAGCATGACTGTGCAGACATGCAAGCTGTGAACAAAGAGGCAGAAAGGGAGACATGTTAACTACTGACGCGCTGTATCACCAAATAATGGGCTGCAGAAAATTATTGTGAATTATTGTTTTTATATCTGAGGCCTCTCCTGTCAGCAGTAAAAGTATGGTCGTTTAGAAATACTGTTCAACGCATGATACCTATAAATATCATAAAGAAAGGGAAGAGATACTAAATAAAACATTGCACTCATTGTTAAAAAACTCAAGTTTTTCACAGGTTGTCATAAGTCGTAATGTAATAATGTAACACACACTTATGTTTTAAATATGTCAGTGAAAAGCCAAAGTTCTTTGTTTAAAAAAACAATTTAATTAATGTTTGTTTTGTACTAACAAAGGAAGTTTTGTGTGTTAGACCTGGATATTAAAGGGACGTCTAATGAAGACATTAGAATTTATATTTGTGGTGATTTATTTATTAATCTTTCTGATTGTGATTGTGATCGCCTCATCTACAGCCACTGAACCGACAGACCTATCCAAGCTGGCTCTGGCCGAGAGGTGGGGTACACCCTGGATGAGTTCATTGCAGGGCCACTCAAAAAGGCAGACGCTCACACCTACAGACAGCCACTAATTCACCTAAACTGCATGTTTTTGGAGGTGGGAGGAAGCCGGAGAACCTGGAGAGAAGCCACACAGATACAGGGCGAACAAACAAACTCCAAACATACAGGAATCAAACCCAGAACCTTCAACAGCCCAACCCACTACTGCCCTATTTGTGGAGATTTTTCACTCAAAACAGCTCTGTTTGAATTAACAAGTGACACTGAATCTGGTGTGTTTTTCCTGCTTTATCATCAGCACAGAGTTTAAAATCTGTTCACTGCCACATCGGGCCTGATGTAAAAGAAAACTGATCTCAATGCGCTCTGTCTCCCTCCAGAGGCCTTCTGCTGTCATTAAACAATTATTTAGTTGTGTTTCACACTACAGTATAAAGTTTAAAGCGGATTGTTTTGAAATTATCACATTTTATCAGGAACCTTTGTGGCTTGTTGGAGACTGATCAGTTTATTATAGGATATATTTGATTCTGCAATTTCTCTTGGTATAATTAACCTGATAAACGGAGCCTGTCAGATAATCGTGTTTTATACATGCATCATAGACACAATAAAAGCAGCAGGTAAATCAGAACAGTTTATGGTCTGACTGTGGTCTATGGTCTGTTTATGGTCTGTTTTTATAAACAACGCTGTCTGATTTAAACTGAGGTTGATTTTACATTAATTAATCAATGTGGCCAGACAGTCAGTACCAGAGGCCTGGTTGGACTACTGCCCGTCCCAGTTCATGATCAATAGAGAAGCAACATGACCAGTCATTCAGTGCTGAGCCTCTCACCCCGGGGCAAATTTAGAGAGACAAACATGTGGTTTCCTCCTCCTTTACCCTCTCTTTTATCAGCCCAGGGCGGCCATCACTGACATGATGATCGATATGTCTCAATGTCAAGACCAACTCGTCCGGACCAGGAATGGTATCTCCAAAAACTGTCTGATTACATGAATATATGATATACAGTATATGTGTGCATCACAACATGGATTAACACACACAAAAAATCAATATATAGAATAGAATAGAAAATATATTCCTTATTAGAAATTAAAAAAAATTGCAATATAGAATATTTTTTCAAAATCTGTCATATTAGTGAATTAATAAGTGATTAGTTAGTAATTCAACCAGGAGTGTTATGTCAGTTTGTTTGCTATAAATCAGTTCAAATGTCTGTTTTTGGTGAGGAGGGGTGAGTCTGAGGCCTTACCTCTGTTCTGATCAGACCCTGGTCCCTGACGGGTTGGTGACGGCGAGCTGGACCCACAATCACTGTGACCTTGTTCCTGCAGTCTCGCATTAAATGACACATTGCTCACACTTTGTGATCAGAGCCAATCAGTAAAGCCCCCCAGGGAATGTCGCCTGTGTCAATCTGTCTAACCATCCTCCCTATGGCCTGTCTGCTATGACACCCCCCACTACTACTACCCCCCCCCCCCTAAAAAAATAAAAAAAATAAAAAATACCCTCTCCGTTTTACCGACCACCACCAGTTAGTTTTCATTCCGTCTCAGGACCATTAGATAGATAGAAAGCTAGATAGATACTTTATTAATCCCGGAGGAAATTGCATATATCCACTGCTCAGGCATTACATAACAAATAATACTGGATAAACACCAGGAGAAAAGGAAACACTGACATCACAGGACATACCACAAGACATACATTACACTAACAGACAGGCACATGCAGCACTAACAGGACTTATATACTAAACTATAACTAAAATATAAACAGTATAAAATTTAAAAATATTACAGTATTAAAATATAAACAGTATAAAATAAAATTTAAACAGTATAAAATTGAATTAAAATATAAAACAGTATAAAAAATAAATAAATAAATTATATATATATATATATATATATATATATATATATATATATATATATATATATATATATATATATATATATATATATATATAACAGTATAAAATTAAATTTAAATTAAATTAAATTAAATCCATATTCAACCCTGTGCTGACCTCGCCACCTCCCCCCGCTCCTCCTGAGAGAGTCATTGTACCCCCTGATGGCACGGGGCACGAAGGAGGACCTCAGCCTCTCTGTGGAGGCGCTATGTGACAGCAGTCTGCCGCTGAAGGTGCTTCTCTGCTGGGAGAAGGTGGTGTGTAGGGGGTGGCTGGTGTTGTTCATGATGGCCTTAACTTTAGACATGGTCCTGCTCTCCAGAAGCATATCCACAGAGTCCAGGCTCAGCCCGACCACTGAGCCCGCTCTGCGGATGAGTCTGTTCAGACGGTCCATATCTCTTTTCCTGGCCCCCCCACCCCAACACACAATGGCGTATGACAGCACACTGGAGACTACGGACTGATAGAACATGAAAAGGAGCTTAGGACAGATGTTGAAGGAGGCCAGCCTCCTCAGGAAGTACATCCTGCTCTGCCCCTTCTTGTACACACAGTTGGAGTTGAGTGACCAGTCCAGTCTGCTGTCTAGCTGCAGTCCCAGGTACTTATAGTTTTCTACCACCTCCACCTCACTGCCATTGATGATCACCGGCTGTGGAGAGGGAGGTGCCCGCCGGAAATCCAGAACCATCTCCTTTGTCTTGGAGACATTGAGCTGGAGCTGGTTCTGTTGGCACCACTCCACGAAGTCAGCCACCAATGCCCTGTACCCCCCCTCATCACCCTCCCGGATACATGCCACTATCGCGGTGTCATCGGAGTACTTCTGTATGTGGCAGAAGTACTCCGAAGAAGTACTCATTACACCATTATATAGTCTTTTTTTTTTCTACTCTCATTGAATATGAGTTTGATTGATTTGCAATATGTAAGACATACATTTTTAAACTATATTAAATACAATTTAGTGTATGCAAGCTGGATAATAGTGCTAACTTGTAGTGGAAATGTAACTTGCTGGTGTTTGAAGAGCAGCGGCCGCCTGTAGCCCATAGCGGCCAGCAGAGGGAGCTCTAACACACCGTTAAAAGGCGGTTTACTGTGTTTCTTGTTTAACGTCACAGTTCAGATGTTACGTTTGTTTAACTCCAGAGAAACTTAAACAGCTTATGAATCTATAATAACGGTCACCATACATTAAATAATTATTTTTAAGAACCAAATCTAATTATCACCAGCGGCATCTTCACATATATTTAATTATTCATAGTTTCAATATGACTGCAGCAAAACATGAAATGGGGATGAAATGGACTAAATCTGTGTGGTGTTATAATTGTCTGTACCGACCAATTGCACCGTCTCAAAGACATTTAGAGAGCTTTGCAATATGACATATTTTGTAACCTATTATTTGTATTATATTTATTTTATTTTACTCCATAGGTATAGGTGTAGGTTTTACATCCAAAATTGAAGCCTCATGAGGAATGGCAAATTAAGCTTTTAAATTATTTACAAATACTAATAATTCAATAATGCTTATAAAAAAAATTGTATCACACAACAGAATACAAAGGATAATTATTTTATATTAAACACACTTAATTACAACAACATGAATTTGCTGCTTCTAAAAAAAAATATTTGTAGCATGAAGCAACGCTCAAGTCTGCTGGACAACAATTTACACTTTAAGAACTTCGGTTTTTGCTGTTGGAGGTTTTTGGGTAAGGCGTCAGTCTGGACCTGCACTTCGGATAACTTTGATGATTTACACTATATATGAACAAAACTAACTTGAAAATGACTTGAATTTTCTTGATGTTACAGTAACAGTATTGAGAGAATTCCGTCTCATATCCAATGCATTCTCCTGTCGGTGGAGACAGTCTGTTGTCTCTGCCGTTTCTAGCTGATAAATATTGGTTTTGAACACTTGTTTGCAGTGAATCCAGTTCGTGGTCATTTACATTGTGTGGAAATTATTGTTGAAGTGTGCCTAAGAATCACATTATCAGCATCAACCCTGACCTCTGACCTCTCATAGAGACTAACCCTACCTCACAGGACCTGATTTCAAAAATAACAAGCTTTAATTAAACTTCTTTGATTTATTTACACATCATGGTGTTCCTTTCCAGAGAAGCAGAATGTTATTTAAATAAATACCAAGTCTTGTTGCTATTTGTGGAGTTTTTCTGTCGGGTTCAGTGACCTGCCTGGTTGGTGGTGGACTGAATGAGGACAATTGTCAAAACTGCCTCTGCTCCGCAGCTTTGTCGCGTTCTGCTGTTCAGGTGAATGATTTTAGGAGTAATGTGAGGAGACGTCTGTTTCGCAGACAGTTTGTGAGGCATGACCATTGCACAGGTTTTAGCCTGAGAGGCATTGGTGGGCGCAGGTTTCCGACAGCCTGTTGTCTAACAGACGGGTACCACGAGCAGATACCAAGCAGGAGCGCCAACGCCATGACAACTTTTCTGTAATGAGATGGCGCTTTTGCACCTCGTGTAGGGATTCTTCCACAGCAATCTAGCGTGACATGTGTGATCACGACCGTAAGTCGTGTTTAATTAATTTTTGTTGCAGTGCACGGAGGGCAGACATTATTCCCTGCAGCTCTCGTTGCTGAAAAAAAAAATTAGAGCTCCATTAAAACAGACCACGTTGTAGAATTAGTGGAAAATTTGGTCTTGTTTGTGGAGTTGAACAATGAAGTTGAACAAGAGACAGGTCTACATCCTTATTTTAATCTCATAATTCAGAAGAAATGAAAGTCAGCACATTTCGGCCCGGTGTGGTGAAGCTACGCAGCGTGTTGCCTTTAGCTGTTGAGCGTGTCTTTGCCGCCTTCTGAAGATCGTCACATGCTAGCGAGGCTTGTGCTTATTATTCTGCTGCAAGCTCCAGATGGATTAACACATGCTGAAAATATTACAAGCAAGACATTTGCATTTGACCTAAATCCCTCACTTCTGCTCCACCATGCAAACAAGTAAATCCAAAGACGTTAATTAATGACCCTCAAACAGAGCAAATTCACGGCAGCAAACATCTTACTGGGTAGAATAAAAATACCTTGGATGCTCTGAATGTTGTCCCCTTCCTTGACATTTTTAAAATACCTTCAACCTCTTCCATCCACTTTTTTACATACTATATTCCATTTATAAACTATTGCATGTGTGATGGTTTAATTGTGGTCCTCATGCACTGACCTGCCAAAATGTCCTCGAACCTCAGAGTGCATACAATAAAAGGTCAGTCCTAAGGCCCATGGTGCCAAACCAATAGAAATGATTGACTGATCAGTCAATCGATCGATTGACTGAATGAATGACTGATTGATTGATTGATTTATTGGGGGGGAAAAAAGAAAAAAAGGCAATCCCACCGTTGTACTTGACATGTTTGAGACCAGTAAGAGAGCACCACTGATCAACTTGATTACACTGTTAGAACGGTATTGTCTGGAATCACATTCAGTATGCATGTGTTCTCAGATGTTACCACGCGTCTATCTGCAACAATAACCGGCTCTATTGTTTTCTGTATCTTCATTAATTCTATGATTGTTTCCTGCCAGTGATTTACTGCCAAGTTTTGTAAACATCAAAGTATTTTTCTCTTTTCTCCTGAAACGTGACCCATTACGTTAACATGCATATTACATCTTGATCTTATTAAGTTGCCTAATTAATTGTGAGAGGCAACAACAGCTTGTGGTTGTTATGGCTATAGACAGTAGTTTGTTCTCATTAGATCGGTGTGTGTTTGTCCTGTTGCACAGTTGTTCAGCGTGTGTGTGGCCTATTATAAATGAGGACAGAGGTGTGTATGTGATGGTAATGCAGCTTCCAGTGCTCTCCTTGCCCATTAATAACCAGGTTCTCTTTGATGTAGCCACGATGAGTGAGGTGGCCCCTTCTTTGCATCAGTTGCGGCATGTAAATCCGCCTGCTGTGTTATCTCCTTAACTGCTCAAGGGTCCACCTGAGCTCGAACACCTGATAGAGAGATTAAAGAACCCACCAAGGCTGTCATTTTTCTTTTTGATCAGTATGTCACAGACAGCTACAACAGGCCAGCATCACACAGTTCTGACTGTCTGGTACAAAGGATGCACAGAATGAATGACGCTGATATTCTAATCATTTCAAATGACGTGAAATGCATTGCAGGTGATTTAATATGCACAGCCATAAGTTACAAGACATGGGTTTTAGTTAGCAAAGAGGAGCTGAAACTGAAGTAACAGAAACGTATCACATAACATTTCCTGACTTTACTCACTGAAAACTTTTAGATCCTACGTTTACCAGAATGCAACTCGGCAGCATTTGAATAACGATAGACTTCCAGTTAGCAGTATTCTGCTGTGTTGCTGCTGTGAACTGCAACGTAATCAGAGGAAAACAATCAGTTAAGACTGTCAAAGTCAATATTTATTTACTTGAAATGAAAAAAAAAATATTTTCCATCATACTTACTTGTAGCTAAGCAAGACATAAAGAGCAAAAGAGAGCAGGACAAAGTCCCAGCCACATACAACATAAATACAACAATGTCAAAGAAAACAACGTGTGTTATGTGACATTCATAATGAAGTCCTTTTAATTCCTTACTCTATTTAAATGTGTGAGATGCTAGCTATGAACATAGAGCCGTCCTCAAGCCTGTCAGAAGTGTGGTGCAGAGAGGAGAAGAGTACAGGTGTAAGATGTTAGCTTTGATCTATGGTCTTACTCATACTGTCCTTCTCCCTCTTCTTTCTATCTTATCCGGTTCGTGAGCGTAGAATAGTTGAAATTTGACCTTAACCTACTTTTCTCAAGGTGAAGGTCATCATCTCATTTTCATCCCCTTTGCCACCCGAGTAATGTGCTTTTTGTTTCATCTCTCTGTCTGCAACGGTTGTGAAGATATTTGGTGGACATACTAACAGACGATCGAACGAACGCACAAACGGACGAACACTGACAATCACAAGACATCACCGCTTTGAAGGGGGATGTAAAAACTACTGTAGTGACCCCTCTGTTGTTAGATTAAGGTACAATCAGTCATGATTAAACATGGTAGCCAAGATGAAGTACAGCATCAGACAAACAACATTGATTTGTGAGCTTTTTAAATGTTATGCTCGGGCTTACTAATGCATTTAACCGTAATGTTGATTGGAGCTTCCCATGAGCCTCTGGGCAATGAAATCACAGATATAACCGTTCTGAGTGTTCCAGATGAGGCCTATATACTCTCTAAATGACATAAATGAGTGAGGTAACGTCCTTCATGTAGGTCAGTGAGTCTACATCCATCCGTCACCTCCACCCACTGGGATCCTACACAGAACAAGAGACAGGCAGCGGATAAAAAAAGAGCTCTGCTTCGCTCACGCTCGGCTGCTCGTGGTCTAAGTAACAATAATCCAATCAGATAAAAGACTAGCTAACGTACAAGTTTTGCCGGATATCTCAGCCGCTGTGTGCCCACCACAAATTCACTAGTTCCCTGTCATCTTGTTGACTTCCGTTACACTGAGCTCTGACGGAATGGGCCTAATTGTTTTGACGCTGTTCTTTAAGTGGGTTTTGCGATTAGGCTCAGATTTCTGCCTCTGTTTCCCCTCATGCACGATAAAGAGTCTCCGACATGCCTCCCTCTCTGCCTGTGTTTATCTCCTCTCTCTCCCACAAGTAGCTGCGAGAATTCTCCTGGATTGTATAGTGAGCCAGTACACAAAGCCATAGGCTTATTGTATGGAGGAGTCTCACGGTTGCTGCTGCTCAGCTGCTGAACATTATCAACAGTGAAATGGGCAGCAGGCGTTCATGTAACTCTGGTGAACAAGGTGAGGAGAAACAGTTGGCTGTAGGACAGACACATGCTGCACAACATGCACAGCGAAACTGTCACAGCTAAAGTGACAACCAATAGATGTCATGGTGATGGCTGCTTTTAAATGAAAGGGTTTTTGTTGGGTTTTCTGCATTGAAGACTCATAAATCTGATGGGAAATTTCTGAATACTAACTTTAATCTGTTCATGAGGATTAAAAAATGGGGTTTTTTTCTCAGTAAATTCTAAAAATAAGTCTGTTCCCTTTGGCAACAATTGGCAATGATTTTTGAGAATCAAGTAAGCAAAATTCAAAAGGAAACATAATCTTAACTTTCTGGAACTAATGTTGAATGTTGCCATGCTCCCTGGGATGTCGCCCAATCAGCATCTGTTCTAATCTGTTGTGATTCGGGCATCTCCCTCTCTGTGCTTCTTAAAACATATATTTACCTGAAATTAACCAAAATGTACCATGTCTTGTTGGGGTTACAAATATTGTCAGTACACCGTTAGATGAGTAGGTTTTGTTTTGTGGAGTTGTTTAGGTGGTACAACAGACTTCTACACAGTTTCATGACATGTTTTTACGCTTGTGAAACAATTTCAAAGCAACAGGTTCCTGTGGTGATTAGAGAATAATTCAAAGCCAGAGCCATACCTCTAGACCCACAAGCCATAAAAAGCACACCCGGAGAGACATGCACGTAATTACTAAGTCAAAGAAATTACATAGAATCAGAGATTTTTACAATTACATAGACTCAGACTTTTAGAGTGGAACCCACTTTTTGATGCATATGATGTAATCCCTTTAAACAGTACTCAGTTAAGGTTTTCGGGACTTTGACCCCTACAGTGCTTAGAGTTGCTCTTAAATGCTTCCTGACACTTAGCTAAGGGCTTGTCTGGGATTGGAACATTTAGGGTGCGACTTTTCGCACCCTAAATGAGAATAATACTCCAAGACCAACCAGCCGCAATTAGCAAGTCTTGCTTTCTGAGTGAGTTAATGGTCATTTTACCTTCCATGTTCGTGTCAAAAGTCATTGTCTCCCAGCTGCATTGCTAAGTACTGATTTTATTTTTGAAGAAGAAGCAAATACGACAATATTTAACATTGGTTGCTGGAAAGAATGCTACCTCAGAGGATGGAAGTCATTAGTTTGCAAACTGAGTTTAGGAATAAAGAAAACACTGATCTTTCACACAGTTTCAGAGCAATACTATTTTACTCATTGAGTTACTTGGGAACTATGGAGTTGTCCGGGAATCAAACACATGACCTCTCTACACCAACTTTGGACACATTAAGAATTACATAGAACATTTAGAAAACCATTAATCATCATCGCTGTGTCAGAAACATGGATTAATGAAACCAAAGACATGGGTTTTTGCCTTGATGGCTATGAATTAGTTTTTGTGAACAGAAAGAATAAAGGGGGAGTTGCCCTGTTTGTTGAATACAACATAAAGTTGGAGAATTAATGTTGTGTTTGAGAGCATGTCGATATATGTTGACAATATAATGGAATGTGTAACTGTTGAAGTGTCTGCAACAAAGGCAAGAATACATTTGTCAGCTGTGTTTACAGGGCACCAGGCTCAAATAGAATTGATGAAAAATAGAATTGATGAAAATGCTTGTTAATTCTTGAATAAACACTGTTTTCCTGATGTTAATGTGATCATTATATTCTTATTGAGACACCCTCAGAACACCGGCATGCCCAACTTCTTGTTTTTACCATCTCTAATGTTGACAGACCTTGCTGTTCCTACGAATAATGTAAACATGGTTGTGCTCTAGGTCATATCTGGGATCATTATCTGAAATTGCATAAAATTGAATATAAGTTGTTCACCATGCCATTGATAAGGGAACTGAAGGAATTGTGACAGTAGCTGTGAGATTCTGCAAGACTGGAGAGCTACATTGGAAACTGTGTTACATGACCTCAGGCATCCTGCAAATCTATGATGGAGTTGTTGAGCTGGTTATTGAACTTAAATGACAGAATATTCTCTACCAGGTGAGCTGGTTCTTCTGAGCGTTCGCGCTGCATTATGAGAAGAGATTGCAAAGGGTTGTCAATCACCACCGGACTCTACATTACGTCAAAGGACTGCAAAAGGTCACTTAACATTGAGCTATGTTCACTCAAGATGAACGAATGGACATGTGTGCTGAGACTTACATCTACTGGGACAGAAAGGACAGTTGAAACAACAACGTACCGCAGTGACTGTCAAAATTCAGTGAATGAATTGATTGAAAACATATTGTGATGAGACAGAGATGAGGACAGGGACCAGACAAGCCATGATGGATTTTACCCTTCAGCCCTTTTGTTCGAACGTTCTTAATATTGCAAATGATATGAAGACAGTGAGGTCTGTTGTAATAACATGTCTGAAAAAACTTTAAAAAGATAAAAATAACAACAAACTGCCATGTCTTGATGGGGTTAAATTGTTTTAAGTATTCAGTTAGATGAATAGGCTTTGTCATGTGGAGTCCTGAATTTCAAAGCCAAAGGTTCATGTGGTAAAGAAGGACTTCTTGTACCTTATGTGATGATCATACTTATCAGCAAATCATGCACAATTCCTTTTTACATTTGCTTATACAGGGATCCTTCGTTACTGGTGTTTCATGCTTTCCAGGACCACATGCGAAAAAAGAAATTCCACGATATAGCGACAAACAACTTCTGTGAGTCTAGGAACGCAGCAGCAACACGCATGCTATCAGCTGGATGCTATCATGCGATACCATAGAATGCACGTGTGGTATTATGTGACTACCTTCTAAACATCCGCAATGGAGTGAAGCCGTGCATTTTAAAGCACGAATAAACGAGGGTTTACTGTAGTATACTTTAAATGGATGAAATATGCAGTGTGCTGGACTCATCCAGGAATTGAACCCCAGACCCCTTGAAACCCAAGTGAGAATCATACCTCTAGACCAACTAGCCACAAATAAGTAAACTAGTAAACATCTGTACTGAGTTACTAAGTAAAAGAAATTCCAAAAAAACATGGATTGTTTAGTGTATTGCAGAAGTGACACTTTTAGAGGGGTTGACGTTCCACAGTGGAACCTACGTTTTGATGTACAAGGACGTAATCTGTATAAACTTCACCAAAATGCTTGGGATCAATAGAGTCAAGAGTTTTCATAATTGGTCTCAAATTGCTTTATGGGCGTTAATTAAGAGCTCATCCGGGATTTGAAAATGGGACCTCTCGCACCCTAAACGAGAATTATACCTCGAGAAATACGAGCCAAAATTTGTTTTAATGATACAAATGAGTGTATTAATGATACATTTACCTTCCATGTCCATATCAAAGATTAAAGTCAAGTCATTGGCTCTTGCCTGCATTGCTAAGTCATGATTACATTTTCAGACAGGAAGTGAGTGGGACTATTTACATTGGTTGCTGAGAAGAATGCTGCTTCAGTCAGTGGAACTGATTTTTTTTTTTTTTTTTGCAAAATAAATTTTTAAAGCAGGGTTAGGGTTAGGGTTAGGGTTAGGGTTAGACTTGGTGAGAGAGACTTGTTCCTGACTCTTTAAAGGTATATTTACCTGAAATTAACCAAAGTCTGCCAAGTATTATTAGAAATACCTTGACTTTTAATACGCAGTTAGATGAGTAGGTTTTATTATGTGGAGTTGTTTAAGTGGTTTCAACAGACTTCACCACAGTTTGATGGCATTTTTTCACACTTGTGAAACCCTAACACCTAACCCTAACACTAACCCCTAATCCTAACCCCTAACCCTAACCCTAACAACCTAACCCTCTAACCCTAACCCTGAACCCTAACCCTGACTCTAACCCTAACCCCTAACCTTAACCCCTAGCCCCTAACCCCTAACCTTAAACCTAATCCTAACCTTAACTCCTAACCCTAACCATAACCCTAAACATAACCTAACCCTAACCCTAAACCAAACCCCTAACCTTAACCCCTAACCATAAACCTAACCCTAAACCTAACCTTCTAACCCTAACCCCTAACCCTAACCCCTAATCCTAACCCTAACCCATAAACCTTACCCTAAGCCTAACCTACTAACCCTCATCCCTAACCCCTAACCCCTAACCCGAACCCTAACACAAACCCCTAAACCTAACCCCTAACCCTACCCCTAACCCAAACCCCCTAACCATAACTTCGAACCCTAACCCGAACCCTTAACCCTATTCCCTAACCACTTACCCCTAACCCTACCCTAACCTTAACCCCTAACCATTACCCTAATCCTGACCCCTAACCGTTACCCTAATCCTAAACACCTAACCCTACCCTAACCCTAACCCCCTAACTGTAACCCCTAAACCTAACCCTAACCCTAATCCCTAACCCTAACCCCTAAACCCTAACCCCCTAACTCTAACCCTACCCTAATCTTAACCTCCTAACCCTTACCCCTAACCCTAATCCCTAACCTTAACCCTATCCCCTAACCCTATCCCCTAACCCTGACCCCTAACCATTACCCTAATCCTAACCCCAACACTAACCCCAAACCCGTAACCCTAACCCACTAACCTGATCCCTAACCCAAACCCCTAACCCCCTAACCCTAACGCCTAACCATAACACTACCCCTAACCCCTAACCATAACCCCCTAACCATAACCCCGAACCCTTACCTGAACCCCTAACCCTATTCCCTAACCCTAACCACTTACCCCAACCCTACCCTAAGCCCTAACCATTACCCTAATCCTGACCCCTAACCGTAACCCTAACAACCTAACCCTAACCCTACCCTAACCCTAACCCCTTAAACTCGACCCTAGCCCCCTAAACCTAAGCCTAACCCCTAACCCTAATGCCTAACCGTAATGCCTAACCCTAACCCCTAACCTTAAACCAAACCCTAAACCCTAACCCTAAACCTAACCCTAACCCCCTAACTCTAACCCTACCCTAACCTTAACCACCTGACCCTAACTCTAACCTTACCCTAGCCCCTAACCCTAACCCTAAGTAACCTTTAACCATAACCCTAACCCTGACCCTAAACCCTAACCATAACCTCCTAACCCTTACCCCTAACCCTAAACCCTAAATCTTTCTAATTTGTCAGCTTATGAAACCCACAGAGCTCCATCAATCAAGGATCAAACTATCCAAGAGAATAAAGACAAATAGCATCAAACACAAGTTAGGACATTAATTTTGTTCAAAATATTTTTAGACACTCTGACCTTTTATGCTCTCGCAGGCCACATTAAATGCTGTTTGCACTCACCTCAGTTTCACAAAATGTTTATATAATGTTTATATTTGACTATATGTATCGCTTTATTTTATTTGTGTGTATCTTATTCCATTACGAACTAAATGTTCCATGTATGTAGCTTGAGGCTACTAAGTTTATGAAAGCAACTGTGGCTTCTGTGGCTCATGAGGCACTTTCCATTCTATTACAGTCAATCAACCTTTATTTATACAGCGCCTAATCAAAGACATTTTGAAGTGCTTTTACAGAGCAACCTAATAGAATCCTTCAGAGCAAGGATGACAGCGGTGGGGAAAAACTCCTTTATTGAGGAAGAAACTCTAGGCAGGACCCATACTCTGGAGGGTGGCTATTTGCTTTGACTGGTTGGGTGGGAAAGAAAAACCATGGACATAGTGACAGGGCAAGAAAAATATAGAGAGAGCTGGAGAGACACAGAGTGGCAAATACCACAGATAGAGTCACTAGAGTTTAGATTGAGGCGCTGAAGCGAGGACAAAGAAGCAGAGAAAGAGAAAGAGAAAAGAAAGAGAAAGAAGCAGATTTTATCCCACTTTTGGAGGAGACAATGCATGTGAATGAACATACAGTATGAATGTGAATTGTGATAACAGAGATCTTTATTAAATGCACAAGTCCATATATGTAGGTATTCAACTGTTTATATCTCAGCAGAAGAGGAAGGTGGACTTACTGGGCCTTTTTTCCATTTTAATTCTGGTTAATCGAAGACGGGTACCCTTCACTGACACTCAAGTGAAAACAATATCTTTCTCTCTCGCATTCCCCTAATCTCTCCATCTCTCTCTATTGATGTCTGTCCTCTTCCTAAACTAACCATTCCCACTCCAGTCAAAGACTTGACCCTTCCTGCTTGCAGCGATGCTCAGCAGATGTACTTCAGACCAGATCTATGACTGCAGAAAATTAGGATGTGTCTGACCACGCTGGTCTTTCTGGGTCAGTCAGTCCCTCTCTCCCTCTCTGCTGCTGCTTCAGTTCCCTAGGGGCACCAGGTCTGCTGAGTGAGGCCACATGACTTGAAGCTATGGGTAAACTCCAGCAGGTCTTGGACCCAGCAGTGCTGCTTTAGATTTGTACTTAAATGGTATGAAGGGCCTTTTTGACAGACTTAGACATGATCAAATCTGAGTAGCACTAATTCACAGGGCTGGTCGGGGCGGGTTGGGACTCTGGTGTCCCATTAAGTTTAGCCTGGAGGATCATAAGTGTGGAATTGCCTTGGGTAATGTGATCTGAAGATCCACAGCGAATATACTTGTAAGATGAGCAAGGAAGAGAATCACTATTAGAAGTAATGGAGAGGAGACAGAGGAAGAGAGAGAGAGAGAGAGAGAGAGAGAGAGAGAGAGAGAGAGAGAGAGAGAGAGAGAGAGAGAGAGCGAGAGGAGATTCACGTAAAGAAGATTTTCAATAGTACTGTGCATTTTCTGAACAAAGAAACATCAACCATTTTAACATTTATCAAACTACAAAAGACAGACTAAGAAAAAAAATTATCCCTTCTCCACAATCATCTCTTCTACAATCATGTCTTTTACTTTTTTCCTTGGTTTTTTCAATCTAAACTCTTTGTCTTTAAAAACTGGCTCACGACTTCTTGTTTTACTTTTCATATAAAAGCTGACGCTATCCAGAAACATGTCGAGGTCAGGAAAAAAAATTTCTACTTTTGCCCTCGAACCTTTTGTGTCTTGCAGGAATTTTTTGATTTTTTTCTGTTAAGGCCTTTTTCAGACTGTTGTCATTTTCGTTGTTGGAGCTACTTGTATCAGGAGGTGTCTCAGGTGTTCTTTTAGCAATTTTCTTTGCTTAGAGAGAGGGGGGGTGTACTACATTAGTTATTGATGGCTGGAACATTAAAGGTATGTATATGTATAAGGTCTGTATAAAGTTTTAGGTAAACCACAAAATTACCATGGACAGCAACAACATTAATTACAGTGGGATTGTCCATCATCGGTCTTTTTCCTTTGTAAAAGTACGACAGGGTAAAAACCAGCTTGTTACAAAAAAAGTCCTGTGTTGAAATTTAAAGACAAATGAAACAAATCAAAAGTATTCAGGATAAAAGCTGATCTGCCTTTGATGAATGAATGACAATTATCACAGTTAGAAAACACAGCATCACCACCCTAAAAGCACAAATGGAGTGCAAAAATGGCACAATAGGTCCCAGATCACACTGGGTCCCAAGCTAGATGCCCACACGGTGGGCAGTCACGTAAAATAGTACAAGACACATCATTACACAACACCCTGGTACCGTCCAGCAGATCTCCAGTCCGTCACCTTCCTATCACTCAGCCGCAGGTCGATTACGTTCCTGACTTTGACACCCTCCCTCTTTCTGATACTCTCATTGTACCCTCTGATTGCACGGGGCACAAGGGTGGTCCTCTCTATGGAGGAGCTTGGTGACAGCAGTCTATCACTCAAGGAGCTCCTCTGCTGGGAGAAGGCGGTGTGCAGGGGGTGGCTGGTGTGGTCAGACACCACCACCCAAACACACAATCGCGTAAGACAGCACACAGGATACAACGGACTGGTAGAACATCTGAAGGAGCTCGGAGTAGATGTTGAAGGAGGCCAGTCTCCTCAGAAAGTACATCCTACTCTGCCATTTCTTGTACACGTAGTCCATGTTGGTAGACCAGTCCAGTCTGTTATCCAGCTGCAATCCCAGGTATTTATAGGTCTCTACCACCTCCACCTCTTTGCCATCAGTGACCACCGGCTGTGTCAAAAAACAGGTGCCCGCCAGAAATCCAGGACCATCTCCTTCGTCTTGGAGATGTTCAGCTGTAGCTCATTTCGGGGGGGGGGGGGTTCTCATTTCTCCACAAAGTCCGTCACCACTGTCCTGTACTCCCCCTTGTCACCCTTCCTGATACATAAAATTTCTATATTGTTGTCACCATATGACATCCAGAAGCAGATTGACGACAGGCTATTTAATCCATTGGTTTATTCAATGTAAAAAGTCAAAGGTCTAGCACCCCCACAAACAAGTAGCAGTGTACCATGGAATTGTCATTACTTTGCAGGATGTAGCAGTGCCAACCTCCACCAATTTGCACCTACACAAACAGTAAATGGAACTTTATAGTCTACCTTAAAGACTGTGTTGGAAGTAGAGGAAACATCTATCTGCTTTGAGATGTCAATGACTTTGTGCTACAAACCCCTGTCTTTGTATTTACTACAACTTAAATAGCAAATCATTTTTAAAATGATTAATTCTAACATACAAACCAAAAAAATCACAACCAATATTGAAATTAACATGATGCAAATAATTACCAACAACGTAAGTCTTTGGTTTTGATACACATACAAAAAACATGGCAATGCAGGAGCAGTAGGTAGATTTCTCTGTCTTCTGTAATGGCAGTGCTTGACAAATCTGATTCCTGCCACCATCAAAGGTCAGAAAATGTCAGTGGATGTGAGCATGTTCTTGTCATGTGACAATCTGATTGCAGATAGAATATGTAAATTTGTAGTATAGAATTTAATTTATTTTGACTTTCTTCCACTCATCCAGTAGAATTGAAGAACTAATGGATGTGATGACAAGTGGAGAGATGATACATCTTTCACACGGTTAAAGTAGACAGGTCTAAAGGAATATTTAATAAAAAAGTAGATGAAATTTCTTCTCCTGTCATATAGTGGTTGTGAAGCCCTTGCTAAACATAAAAGAAGGTAATAGATGCAATTTTGTTCTTCTGAATGACACCTGAGCATAAAAACTCCTTCTACCCGTGTTTGAGCTTTCTCCTGGAGTCCTCTATGCAGAATGAGGCAGGTATTGTGGAGAAAAGTGCTGTAATCCAGAGGACGTACCTTGCCACTGTTCATTATAACTTCATAATTACCGTCTTTGTTACTCCCATTAAGTGCTTCACCTTGGAGTAGGATACAGATCCAAGATCATTAGACTGTCTGGTCCATATCCATCAGTTTACTGCTGTAGTATCTCAAGTACTTCCCATGTCAGCATGAACCCTGTTAACAGCACTGAAGCGCAGGCAGCATAATCCTGCGTCTTCTTTCATACAATATTTAAAAATGTTCGCTATGCAGCGCCTCTTACTTGACCTGCTCCTTTTTTATTAAGTCTGTGAATTTATTTAAAATTTTCAAAAAGCTCGGGAGGCTGTCAGTGTGATCAATGAGTGCAGCAATGAGGTGATTCATATTTTCTTATTGGAGTAGCTGATTTGATGGTGGAGAGTGAAGAAATGTGTGCACCACCTGCACCACTAACTTAAAGGACACGGTCGCCACTGATCTGTCCAAGCAGCCTGGACATACCTAACAGCTACCAAAAGATGCATTTTCAAATACAATGAATGAAAGAATGAATGAATGAATGAATGAATGAATGAATGAATGAATCAATCAATCAATCAATCAATCAATCAATCAATCAATCAAGTACCATGGTTTTAGAGCATTTTTCCAGCTCAAATATTGCAGCATCTTCCACTATCTTGATGTGAACTGAATTCTCCATTACTCTTGTTGTTTGTTTGTTTGTTTGTTTGTTTGTTTGTTTGTTTGTTTGTTTGTTTGTTTGTTTGTTGAACTATGATCTATGCAGTTATTTCTCATATAGCTGGCTACGCCTTCAAATGCAGACAAGGCCCAGACCAAATGTGGGAGGAGCCTTCCGGTTTGCATGATCTGGATAATCAGATAAACTGACTGCTGCACTAAAAAGTGTTTCATTGATTCAAATTATCTCCTGTCATATTAAAATTAAATAATTAAGTCTCTATCTTTCATATTTTGGGACATTTATAGGTGAGAGTTTGGGATTAGACAACATTTATTAATTCAGTGCTTACTTATATAAATAGTTAAGACAATTTCATACCCTGCAGGCAACACTGGTCAAATCAAAGCTGATGTAATCTGATTCAATTATGTCTTGAGGACATGCCCTTGTTAGCTTCTCGTTTTCTTTTCTGTTTAAGGGTTCACCTCATGATACTAATTGGGTACCATCTCAACTCAATTCATCAAACATGACAGGCCTGTCTTTAAATACAACAATATGGAGGTAGGTAGAGGAACTGAAAGGGGAAAAAAGATTAATTAAAATTAAATTACTGACCAGTTAATTTGGCAATCATGGTCCATTAGCCAGCAAGAGGGGAAGTGTGAAAATTGCAGGGTGTTATCCTCAAATCACCACTTTGACGCTGTGACCTGTTTGAGCTTTTAGGGGTAGATGGATGTTTGGGAGCCTGGTTGGGCATAAACATTTTGCCATTTAATACAGAACGTTAAGATATATCCCCTTACTTACAGAATGTTCAAAGTGAAGCAGCTCCTGATGAATCAAAATTGGTTAAATATGAGATATAATATGTTTGATCCTTAAAAAGTAGATATAACCTGGTTCTGTCTTCAGAACAGACACAATTTCTCACGCCATCTTTTCATCTCCTCGTAATTATAAAAATAATAACCTTGACTGAACTAAACTTAAGTAATCCATTGTCGTCTAAAATTTTCCTCTAAAATAATGACTTAATGGAGATTCTTACATTTTGATTTTGTCTGCTTGTTTACAAATTTTTCCATGTAATGCAATAATTTAGTCTTGTAATATCAAAATGTAAGTCTTGAAATATTGTTAATTTACTCTCATAATCTTCAAATTATTTTCAGATTTATAATTAAAATTGCTGTCAGGGAATCCTTGCTGTTGAAGGTTCAATAGAGCTATGGTTCTGCCAGCCTGGAGATAGTTCTTGACAGAAACCTAAGATTTGTCATAGTTCCTTTGTTAATGCTGAACAACAGGGTGCCCTGACATAGCAGATGCTTTGAGGCTATCTTACCAGATCAAACACGAATCCAGATTGGTGGAAAACTATTTCTTTTCAAGATACTGAAATTTTTGGTCCATCAGAAAAATTGGTAATCCCCCCGACACACATTACGGGGTAGTAACCCAGCAGGCAGTCAGATGGGCAGATACAGCAGCAGGTAGAGGGATAGGGGAGGTATGAAACTGGAAATGAGGGAAGACACCAGCTGGCAGGCTAGCGAAGACCGAGCAGCAGGTTGGGAGGAAGGATACATTCAAACTCAGCGAAGAATACGAAAGGACAAAACTCGACAGACTTCACCAGCTTTTCACTGTCTGTCAATTATAGCTCGGCCGTTTCTCATAGAGATTACACCTTGTTTTCTTGAATTTAGGAAGCACAAAAACAGCACAAACACAAGTGGAACATGTCTTATATAATATGTAAGTAAGCAATAATTGGGAGCAGATGCAGACAGTCCTGTCTACCATAGCAACTGAGAACTGTTTTACAACAACAACAAAAAATGGCCCCCTTAACATCAGAATAAAAAATCGTCAAGGTAGAAAACATAAAGAAATGAAACCTAACAGCGACTGCAGGTACAGGCACAACTAAGACAACTGCTCCATGACTACCATAGAAAAATTAACCTTTGTATAATAAAAAACAACAGTGAACTACGTAGTGATCAAGTAACTAAAAGTAAAAGCAAACATTTGAATGTACATGTACTGTGCACGTCCAAGGAGGCGTGAGCGTGCATGTAGGTGGTGCATGTGCACCACTTAGGGCTGGGGGTGTGAAGCTGGCATCGACAGAGGGAACTGACTAACATTTAATGTTACATTAATGTAAAATTTAATGTTACCATCCCTTGTGTTTCGTGCTGTACTGTCTGATGTACTGTCTATGTTGTACTGCCTGTTGTACTGCTTGTGTTGTCCTACCTATGTTGTCCTGCCTGTGTTGTACTTTCTGTGTTGTACTGCCTGTTGTACTGTCTGTTTACCATGGGTCAGAGAGGACTGCAATTTCATCTGTGCTGTACAGTATGCCGTGCATATATGGTACATTTGACAATAAAGCTGACTTTGACTTTGACTTAATGGGGAGCCCATATAAACAGGGTATTTCAACAAGGAGCTCATTTCATCAATTTTCAATAGAAGACATTGAGAATCACGAATCAGTTTGGGGCAAGACATTTCAAATACAGAGCAGTTTGACATCTGGCAGCTGTGTAACATTAATTCAAAAGGTATAATAGGGGACCTTTAACCTTGTTAACAATACAATCACTTTATTTCTGCTTAGTTTTTGACAATTAATCACTGAATGACAGTTTTATCCTATTTTTGCCAATAGACTAAGAACATGAATCTTATTGGAAGTTTTCACTATATTTCTGCTGGAGACATAGAGGACATCAACCTGCCATGAGGAAACACAGTGCCACTCCCGCTATGGCTCAGGAGTTACTGAAAGGATGAACGTTGTTTCAATACCTCACAGTAATAAGCAAAGTGAAACAATCAAGTTACCCATATATTTGCGTATATACGGGTAACTTGATGCTAGGAGCCATTAGTAAAGCTAAATAAACAAGAACAATCCTAGTAGGAAGGACATCCCCCAAACCCTTCACAACCATCCTCACACATCTTTACACAGTATGCCAGTCCATTACTGGAACCTTTCTGACACACGAAACCTGAAATCAAAATGCTGCCAAGTTATCTGCCAGTGATCAATTGTGTCTGAATGTGCCATTATTGTAGTTTTCTCTGGAAGGCTTGTTGTGGCACAAACCTTGAAGCAGTGATGACCTTTATACTCCGTTAGATAAAGGAATACTTGTATCCCAAGATGACAGTGTGACCTCCTTCATAGCTCATGGATTGATTTTACTCCAAAAACACTAGAGAATGAGCAAGGCCAGAATCAATTGTTACGAAACTTCTTTGAGAGAGCAGAACAATTGTCAAAATCACACGTTCTCCTTGGATTCTTTTAATTTTTTTTAGGGAATGCATGTGTGCTATGCCCTCTGCTGTACGGCTCATTAACAGAGATGAATGCTTTTACATGATTCGTCTCCTGAGGTCATTTGTAGAACGTGGTGCCAATCCTTTCAATTTCCACTTGACTAAGTTTCAGTATTTTTCTTTAAAAATCATTTGGTATCCCTTCAGTGGAGGGATTTGTAGTTTTGAGCTGTCAGGTTTTCCCTTATATGAGGCGTGAGGCGTCAGGACAGTCCACACAGGGTCCTTGTTAGAGTGAGCATCTCGATGACCTCTATGACCTCTAGCTGCAGCCTGTCAGACATCACTCGTGGCAGCTGGAGTTTGCCCAGAGGCAATACAGAAATTACACAGCAGTAGACATGTATACAATAACATAATTTACTTACAGAGAGTTTGCATTATTCAAATTTTATTTGGCATTTTAAATAATTTTCTATTCAGAATAAGAACTTACTTCATGTAGTCATACAGGTTACATTTTTAAAAGATCTGAATTGAGAAACTATGCTACTCTGGTTATTTGCTAAACTTGCTGCTCATGTGTAAAATATCCGTTTAATACATGTAAATAATAAATACCAATATCATGATTATCATATTTCCTCATTCAACATAACAGTCCAAATATAACAATGATGCCTGTCTAGAAAAATGAGCCACTGCATGTATTGTTACACAACAAAGAGAAGACTGTGACACTAAAATATCTTGTGGTAACTAATGATCTATACAGTATATTTAATTTACAGAGAACAAATTGGATTCAAAATGGAGCAATCAAAAGTACTGTGTTTTTATCCATTTGACAGTAGGCATTCGCTGGGATTACTAACAAACCGACCATCACGTACTAGGTGCACCAGCTCCAACTCATCTCGTAACCAACGTTTATTTCAGTGTGAGATGCACAAGAAAAACCAGCAGGAGTTTGCCAGAAGGCTGAAGATTACTATGGATCACAATGTTCCATCCAATGTTACAAAGCTGTTCCATAGAGGTCATGGGACTGCCAGAAGGACCCTGCCTAAAAAAAGCACATCAAAAGGATATATTTAGCCATAAATAAGCAGCCAGCTTATTTATGGCTAAATAAGCAGCCAGCAATGAGTTCAGATCTAAACTTGACGAACACCTGTGGAGATCCGATGAAGGAAGCCTTCACATGTGCGAGAACTAGAGCAGTTTATAAAGAACATGGGCCAAACTCTCCGTACAGAGGTATAGAAACTGTAAATATTTCAATCACAGAACACCAAAGCATAGTTTTCTGTGAAATTGCATCAGGACTGATAGAAAAATGTTCTCGGCTTGAGGCACTCAGTCAGTTCTGCAGGAGCAGGGAATTAATTCAATTAATTTGTTGTTTGTGCTAATAGTGTGTCATGGTTTCTCATCGGGGCGTTACTGTCGTTCTGTCAGATCAACCGAGGAGCCAATTAGAGAGGCAGGACACAGGTTGCAAAGCTGGTTAATGTTAGTTTGAATTGCAGAGAATTGATGTATTTTAAAACTACTGCAAGGGAAAAGATAGGGAAACCAATTACAATAACAAGACTACTTCCTCAGGAAGTAATGGAAATAATGACAGAGGCTTTCTATAGCATTGTTCTGCTTGATTCATTTGGCTTGCTGAGGCTAAGATACTAAAAAACAGCACTTATAGCCTTAAGCAGAATTATTAATTCATAGAGAGAGGGAGAGAGAGAAAGAGAGGGGAAAGCGATACGAGGTTGATTCGTTGTACATGAATTTGAATCTAGTCCGATGCACTTCTCCACAGTGTTGTATGCATGTCTGAGTTCACAATCCGATCGTCCCTCCAGGTTTGAAAACTGCTCTGGCCTCTCACAGAGCCCAAGGCAAGGAATTCGTACGGCAGGCAGGCTGCATTAGACACATATGGTGCCGAAACAGATTTATGAAATAAGCTGTCATCAAATAATCAAATCATTCATGTTTCAGGGAGCAATAATGGGGCTACATGAGCAGATATGACCATGACTTTTCCTAGTGGGAGGCCTTTGTGTGCTTGGTGTGCCTCAGTGTTGCACAACTCCACATGCAAACCAGAGGAAGCTTAATTTTTTTTTATGCAAGTGGACCAGCTGATAGAAACCAGATCTGTTTCTGCTTACATTATGTACTCTATATTACATCCATTTCCATTAAAGAGTAGAAAGACGTACCCACATGTAAAATATTTTTGCAGCTTAAAAGATATTGTATTCTTCCTGGCTTCCTGGAGATCAAATGTTATCAGGTAAAGGTTTTGACAGTCAGCATCATCATCAGTTGTTTTTCGGTTCCAGTTATTTTTGAGGGTAGTTGATGTTCGACTTCCTCTCCATGCATGTTAAACGTTCTGTGACTCCAGTTCATTAGAAAAAAGTTCCAAAGACTTACAGTTTGTTGCAAAACAGAATTTGCCCTCGGTGTGTACCTTCATATTCCAGCCACTGGGGGCACACAAGCCTCACAAGGGGAGGGGAGTTTTTGTTGTTGTTGATTTTTGTTTTTATTACACTAACATTTTCGGAAAATTTTGAGAGTCATCCATGAATTAATATCCTCACAACCTCCATTCACCGTCTGCAACTGGTTGAGAAAGCTGCAGCCAGACCCTCATGCAGATGCAAACATGTTAGCGTGTTAACATATTACACCTGTACCAACAGCTTTACATCAACCCCATGTTTTCTACTGAGGTCGATATTCTGATGTCTGTAAGCAAAGCTTTGTAACATTATCCTCAAAAATAATTTGGTGACTCAGCAGCCGCACTAAGGTTCTGGAGTAACTTAGAATCAACTCAACTCCTTCAAGAAGTTTCTGAAGACCCGATTGACAAAAGTCAGTTTGCATGAATGTCGGTGCACATGTGTGGATGTGTCTGTTTCCTTCATGTATTTATGTACCATGTTCTTACAAATCTTGTCCCTGATTTTTGTTTAAAAAACACTTTTTGCAGAACACTTTGCTATAAGAAAGAATCAGACTGCCTTTAGAGTTCAGACAATGGACACTCTGCCTCCTGGGATATTTAGACTGTAAGTATGGCCAAGTTCTTACTGTGCCAGCACTAAAATTTAAAATATGTCTCCTAAATTTAAAATATGTGATGCAAAAATTAGAATCTTTTGAATTCAGGGTCTGTGACACAAGAGGTTTTGATTCTTAAACCTCAAAATGGATTTCATCATCATTATTATACCTTCAAAATATTATCAGGGACAGGAAAGTTGATCCATCCTTTAGCGTGTAAAGGATTAGACTCAGCTTCTTTCAGTTTTATCTGACCCAGAAACTGATTGCTCCTTTGAGAGAGCATTTTAAAGTTGGGATGATTTATCTATTGGTAGTACGTCACTATTATCTTTAACTTGATGGCTCACTGAATTTTGTTCGATTTTCTGCTTGTAGTGGATATTAGATTGATTAGATCATTTTTAATAAACAATAACAAGCTGTGATCATGTAATAACTGATGTTCAGCTCATTGTTCAGGTCACCAAAGGTCCCGATGTACAGCTTGAAAAGCAAAAGTGTAGCTTGACGTCCTGGCTTAGGATAGGGAGAAGTAATGCAGCAGTGGATATTATACCAGAACTGGATTAGCAAATGTTTTTGGGGTTTTTTAAGTCAAAAGTGGAAGCTAACACTTTAGCTGATGAGATAACTTCTGATCAATTCCCACTGGTGCTGATGTGCATGTAAATGGATTAATTAGAGCTTTGGCTGAGCAATGGCTGGATATGATCCTATGCAAGCACTAGGAAAAGACAAGCCAGTGCTTCCTGTACTCTGTCTGCACTCATCCCATCAATGTCAGCAGATCGGAGCGTCCTCGCCGAGGAAACGAGCAGCGCAGAGGAAAGGGGGAAACAACACGCACCACGCCGCCCACCAAACCTCAGGCTCTGCTTTTTTAAACCCGCGCCTCCGCTTCAGCCTGTGCCCCGCCCGCTCGCCTGTGACCCCCCTCCCTCCCCCCCTTCCCCAACTCATCCACCCTTCACTTGCAACCCTAGGCCATGAGTCCAGGCTGTGCATGACAGCTCACAACATCCCTGCCATAAAATGTTTTCCCAAAGCATCCACTTCCATTACCCTATCAGCAGATAAAGCCTCCCCTCAGCCCCTGATGGAGTGTGCCTCTCACTTTTCTGAATGTGTCAACAATTTCTGGCTGGCTAGCCAGACACGGCATCCTGGCGATGTCTGCATGTATGTGTGTGTGTGTGTGTGTGTTTGTACTTGCTTATGTATGTTTGAATATATTTACGTCTTTGTTTTTCTTTTTCTACGTGGAACAGGGAGAAACAGCCATGTCATTCTTCCACAACTTAATCAGGAGCTACACACAGGAGAGAGCTGCTACAGCATGGACCTCCCTGATCATGTTAATGAGGTCCCCTGGCTATGCAGTCATTGAAGTATAATTGACTTGTTCGTCTCTTATCTTCCTAATAGACACTCTGACCCAGAGCACGTTTATTTCGCTATGAGAAATGTCAAGAAAGATTGGAAGTTTCCTCCGTGTGCCCATTAAAACTGAAGGCATGCCACCCTGTTTCCAGCCAGTCAGGGCTGCCATTGGCTCCCTGCCTCATTATGCAGATGCCAAACGTAAATAAATGATTTGCAGATCACTGCTGCCCCCACCATTCTCGCCCCCATCCATGCCCTCTTCCCAAAATGCGGTCTTCTCTCCTCTTCCAGAACTGGAAAGGAGGACAGAAAAGGATGGAGGAGGGGAAAACCATCCAGGAAAGCACCATGAAGGTTTGTCTCTCCGGAGCACAATAGAAAACACAAAGGTAATAATTATAATAAGACATGTCCCTGACTTGAAAACCTGGCGAAGCGCATTGATGTTGTTACAGCCACGTATGTCTCCCGGCTCTCAGGACCAATCACAATCAAACAGGGCTGTGTGTGTAATGTGGAGGCAAGCTGCGTAAGTGAGCGAAGGCAAACCAGTGGCTGTGGTCACACGCTTGTGGATCTGAGAGGGAACATCTGTGCATATCAACAGCCTCCACCCTTCCTGCATGTCCACCATGTCCTCTCAGGCCAGTCGCTGAGAAATTACTTCGGTCACAAATCATTGTTCACTGGAAAATATCTTCCTGACACAAGTTTCGTCCCTGAAATAATCCTGCAATTCCCAGTTTTTGTTTTACTTTTAAAATGTTTAATTATATTATATTACGCAGAGCTTTATTTAATATTGACTGTCTGACCCTGATAGATATTAATATAAATAGTATGGAAACATCTTTTGAATTAATCCACATAGCAACAAAAAATGAATACAGGATTAAATAACAGCATAGATGAAGTCAAGTACAAATAAATGTTGCTCAATAGATCAGTAAAAATATTTTTTAATGATTGTAGAGTTTCTTCATGAGTCTAATGTGAGAAACCTTTGATGGACTCTTGTACACATGAAAAAAATACATTAAATGTTTGTAATTTTTATGTTTTACTACAACATTTTGGGACATTATTACACAATTTCCAGGTGTGTCGACGTCTGACAAGTACCAATAAATAAACAGCCAGTCTATAATCAACATTTATTAGCTACCATTAAATACTGTGCCACTAAATGATTGTTTTTATTTTTCTAAACGTAATCATTTAATTTATTTTGATTTGTGAATTTGATCATTTAACTCTTTAGAGCCATATTTAATAGCAGTGGCTTTTCAGTGTTTTGCGACTCATCATAAGTTTAATATATTTTTTCTGGAAAATCTGATGTATGCAATTAGACATATATGCATTTGAATTTTGTACAGACAAAAATTCAGGATGTAGCAAATGTGATGCAAATTAAAGATACATTTGTCTGGTTCAATAAAAAAAAAATTCATGTTATGGTTCGGGTTCATCTAGGTTCATCCACATGTAAAATTGGTAAAATAATTGGAAATTAATGTAGCCATTCTACCACAGCTAACTTTAGCTAGCTATGCTACAGTCTGAAAATGAAATGACTGGAAGCTGACATAAAGAGAACAAATTATTACATTACTGCACATAATCTAAGATTAATGATCCACAAATCCATTTATTATAAAAAATTAACAAAGCATATTTGATTTTTTTTGTCTTTCAAGTGAATGCTGTGTCTGAATCATTTCCTTAATGTCTGATTTGAATAACTGGAGAATGAGAAAAACTTCTTAAACAAATTTGAACTTAAATAATGTCAGAAATTACCCAAAAAATGTTACAACTCAACATGTGGAACATATTTCATCGCTGTTCATGATCGTGCAACTGCTGCAGTGAACAACCACACAGATTCACTTCTACATGTTTTCATTGTCAGCATATAACAACTTACAAACCTATATACCATTCTTAAGATTACAATACTAACATAGTTGTCTCTGTCGGTTCATATCTACGTGTCCGATGCAGCTCCTTTGTCATTTCTCCTTGTTTAGACTCCAGTAATGAGATGGCTTGCTGCCTTGTGTGCCCCCTGAAAATTTTATTTTCTGATCAGCTGCTGTGTGATTGCAGCACTGGCTGTGCCTTGACTTGGAGACATCATTATAGTAATTACCACAAGCTCTAGTAGTTACAGGCAAATCATTCTGCTGGCTTCATTTTTTCCTCCCCTCTGCTGCAGCACAGAGACGAGGGGAAATTACATTTTTCACCAAGCCTTTCTGTTGTCTGTATTGTGACAGCGGTCATACTCCATCACATACTCCCCCACCACCACCACCACCACCAATACCACCCCTACCCCCCACCTCAGTTATGAGTATCCTACAATCGGAGTAATGGTAAAAAAAAAAAATCAGAGTGGAGGACGTAACCTATTTAGACCCATACCACCTTTAGCTTGTGAATAGAAGAATAGATTTAGCACAACGACCGCCTTTCTTTTGCATTCATCTCAGCAACATCTAACATATCTCTGTTAAATAAATCTACCTGGATTGAGGGATTAATTAATCTTGTGCAGCATTGATGTTACCACAAACTCTTCTTTGCAGAATATGAGTCGTAGTTACAGAGGAATACATGAACAGTTTGATATGTTGCACCTTGGAGGAGTGAAGAAAAGCCTTCACCGCTATTTAGCATCTTGAAGTTAATTTTTAATTTGTTTATCCTCCTCCATATATTCATATACAATTAGCATATCCATTATCTTAGAAATATTTTTTTGATTAAGTGCTACAAACGGGACTTTGTCACTCCACTGAAGTGTGCTCGAGTGTTAGTGTGTGTACAATGCGTCTGTAGTGCCATTGTCATTCCTCACTTGTTGCGTTCCATACTATAATCTATTTACCACATGAACAATTGAGAGAGATGCAATTAATGCAAAACACATAAAGGAGAACTGGTGAAAAGGAAGAAATAAAGAAAACACAAACAATAGTGGCTTAATATTGGATGAAAACACATTGTATGGATCTGAGTATGAGCCTCCACTTCAAACTCACATACATGAGCTCAGGATGGGCTGAAGTGTGTGCTTTATATCAGCAGCATGAAATAAACAGTGTGTCCCCTCAGATGGTCAGGGTGAGAGTTTGATTATTAAACCTGACAGTAATTTTGGAGAGCGTGATGGATACATTTTACACTCTGTAATTAGGTATTCAAGCCAAGGCCAAGCTGGTCACTGTCTACAGCTTCTATTCTAATTATCCCAAATTGAACAATTTGCTTCTCCTTTCAAAAACCAAATCATCTCCTATTCTAATAGTAATTTACATTCAGAGGAGAGACAGCAAGTGACACTGAGAGACCTCCTTCTGCAGCTCTTCATCAAAATTATGTTAGATGTTCACCACTGGCAATTAAGAGTTAAAGATGCTACTGTATGTGCTAAGCTATTGCATTTAGGGTTTTAAATCAGCTACAGTTCAGCCATCAGAAGGTGACAGATCGTATGCCTGAAAAATTTTACATGTTGTCTGTTTGTTTTGTGAAGCTAGAGTAGTGAACAGTGAATATGATTTTGGATGTATGCTATGGAGCAGATGTCCAACCTTAAGAGCAGGGTGCGATTTGTGTGTGTGTGTGGGGTGGGGGGTGATGTTACCTCTCTACCTCTGCTGAATGAATTTTCTCCTTGGGGGTGTAGAGGCTAAGCCCAGGTTTAATCCACTGAGGTATTCCACCACACTGACATGATGACTCGCTGATGTCACTTCCTGGTCATCAAAAGTCAGACACGCCCCTTTATGTATAAATACTCTGCTTTATTTACATTAAGTTTCTCAGTTAACTTCACCAATAGTTACATCCAATAGCACCAATACCAACAGGTCATCTACAGTCTACATTGGTGCTCTAACTTTCAACCTGGCTTGAATTGTCTTCATTCTCCATGTTGGTGAACATCTCCATGAACATAAATACATTGTGGGTTTGTTTCCTGCTCAATAGTTCACAGAGATGTGGAGAAAAGAAGAAGGATGACGCCAACAGAAAAGAAGAAAAAACCAGAGAAAACTGTTCACTTAATCTTATTTGAACATGATGTGAAATCTAAATCTGTGAGGTATTAATGATACGTTTTACAGATCGTTAGCATCAGGCTAAATCCTCTTGCCATGCTGGCGTGATCGGCCTTTATCCACGATCCTGAAGCCTAATTAGAAGATCTTCATCATCTTCCATCTACAACATCATGGCCAGCACAGAAAATTAAATGCTTTGTGTGTTTTAAAGTTTGTATTAAATCTCAATGTTCAACTATTTAGGAATTTATTTTCATGGAGCTTACCATTAACTTCAAAATAATTAGACATTTTGATTAATTATTTTTTCATGATTAAACAAAAGCAAAAACCATATCCCCCCCCCTGTTTGATCAAATCACACTCTGCTGAAGAGTGACCCCAAAATCACTTTTCCATGGTAAACTCTTTATGTGAACATTTTCAGCAAAATGCTGAAAAAAATGCCAAAATATTAAAAATAAAAACCAATTTAATATAGATAAATACGATAAATAGGAGAAGTTTGGTGGAGCAAGAATGTGTGATCTATCAGATATCTGTCAGACAAAATGACCACCTATCAGAGTCAGCTGTAATAAGTTTCCTGTGAAACCATTAAAATATAGAAATATCCTAAAATTAGAAATATTTAAAGGCACATATTTATTGTGTTTAGTTCATGTGTTAAGTTTGACAAAGACTGTATGTTTGGTCCTTTCTCAAGTTTAAATGTAAATAATGTAATATAATGAACCTTATTAGTATGCAGCATACCTTTGATCAGTTTATGAAGGTATTTCGATGGCATAAAGAAATAACTAATAACTATTAATCATATTATCGGTAAGTGGGATTAACGAAACATTTGTGGTTCATGATGTTGGCAGTAGTGAGTGGCGACAACCCTACACAGAAGACAGTGGGCATTTTGCAGTAGTGTAATCACATCGGTCCCTCCAAGAACTGTCTGTGCACAAATAATGACAAAATAGCAGAACAAGATAAATATCTGTTGCATAACCTGAAATAAAAAAAACATTATTGAGCTTTGGAAGCTGCTGTGAAGTCGAGTCTAAAGCCTGAAAGCAGGCAGTCCGTCCTCTTGGTAATGGTTTTATTTGTTACCCCAGAATTACTAATACTGTACACCCAGTGTGTTCACATGTCATTCATTGTCATTACAGAGTTCTTCATACAAAGAGCAGCAGAGTTATATATTAGGCAGCGGACATGAATAAACTCCTTTCTGATTGTAATCTGATGTTCTCTCAGTGAACAACTGTCTAATGACGATGAATGAAGTGAAACATTACATGTCACTCATCATTTGTGTGATTTCAACATGTTCTCATCCCAACTCCTCTTATTGCGATATAATGCCCGCGTGCATCGCGTCCAGACACAAGAAGCCCTTTAGCATCTGTGGCCGTTGCACAAAGCCGTCCTGCCGTGACTCAAAGACTCTCCAGCATGTGTTTGATATATCCTCACACTCTAGTTAAGTTTAAGCTCGAAACTAGCAGCACGGATCTGTGACATGCGTTCGCTTTGACATAGAACAGGAACTCAGATCTCTTCGCTACAGGTACTGCTTGTGACACACCGCTCAACCCTGACCTCTATGCCCTCTTGAGACTTCCTTGCTTGGTAATACGCATCATGCTATGATGTTGCTCTGATGATCTTGTACCAATATAACATAATATAAAATTCTGTACCACCTTATGCCAATATAAGTGTTGCAGTGTTTCCAGTACACTAAAACCAGTGCATGTAGTCTAGATGCACAAGAGTACCTTATGCATTTGGATGACCCTGGGAGGGAATGCCCTCTCTTTTAAGATGTAATATTGTCCTTGTGTGTGAGTGGAGATGGGAGTGTGTGTTGCTGCAGAGCACAAAGGAACCTCAGATTATCTAGAGAAGTTAAGAAGAGCCTGAAATATCATTATTGAAGGTTTATAAATCATCAATTTTCAAGGATACATTCTACAGACTCAGAAACGAGCAAGTAGATAACTTAAAACTGACATTTACATTGTTACAACAAGGAAACACCAACATGTGTGTAAGACTCAATGACCTTTGAACTGCCATTGAGATGCAGAGTATAACCACTGGTGTTGGTAATCACTGCTCGCTGGCTCTGCAAGTGCCTGAATGTAAAAGAGTGTGTTTGTTTCTTTTTATGCATCTGTGTTAGTGTGTTTTCATTTGTGTATGAATAGATTATGACCGTGGGGGTGCACGTGTCCTTGAGTGTGCGCCTGTGTGTGAGCGACAGCGTGTGTTGAACATGTGCTGGCGTTCTCAGAGGAACAGCAGGGCTCTAATAAGGACTAGTCCTAGATAGCAGCTGGTAAATTCTGTCCTCAGAATAGGTGTCTTTTATTCATACACAAAGGAATGCAAATTAGTCCCAGTGCCGAGTGGATACTGAGAACGGATCCACATGGCTCACACACTCTCTGTCAGAAGCACATTGAGGGTTGCGCCGCAATGCAACTTCCCTCAATCAAAAGAAAAACAAGCAGGACTAATGACAAGGCCCACCCGCACAGATGTTTTTTTTTTTGTCTGTGTGTGTGTGTGCGTGCGAATGTGTGCGTGCGTGCATGCGTGCGTGCATGTGTGTGTGTGCGCGGCCACCACTGGTCATGTTCTGCTGCGACATCAGATGTCTGGTCCAGGCCTTGTGTCTCAGACTGTAGACATTCTACTTCTATTATAGCCTGAGATAAATGCAGCGCACCGACTGACATCACTGCCCTTGAGAGTTTTCTTTCACACCGCTCGTGCTTTTTCACTATAGCATAGCTGAGATGGAGGATCAATTTCTTCAACTGATTCTTTCAGACATTCAGGGGCTTCAGCTTCATTTTTAAGTTTTTATAAATATCAAGTGTCTATAGTCAAGAATATCACATTCCACTACTGCCATTCATTCAGATCACGTTTATGGCTGGGATCTGGAAGTATATGCAGTAGTTGGCACCAGTAACAAAGAAGGTCAGAATTAATATTTCAATCATATAAATACAAATCATATTGAGTCGTCCCTGTTGTTGAACTTTTTGTTACTGTCAGGAATGTCTGAAAACAAGTGGCACCTAAACGCAAAGAAGATACAAAAGCAAACTTGACAGCAAACATATTTTCTCACCATAATGAGGACATTCCTGTTCTTTCCACATGCAATCCTTTTCAATCTATTTCATACAAACAAACGTCACCATTTAACTGCATTAGGTTTATCTTGCTTTCATACTTGCTCATACTGCTAGTTAATTTCTGATCATGACCCAGCTGCAAAACAAGTTTCTTCTGTATGGCTTGTAAGTTTTTGTTACGAAAATGATCACATGAACTGTTGGACTGGCTTTCATTGGCAAAACATTTCACCTGACTTAAATATAAACCAAGATGTGTGAAAGAACACTATCGCAGGTCGGACAGTAAAACCAGCACTGCTCCCAGTCCACTATAAACAATCAATTACACACACAGTCTGTTGACCAGTGTAGCTTGGAGTTAGTAGTTCTTAGATGAAGATGTAGATTGTTAATTGTAAATTGTACAGTGCAGACTGTAAATTTTGTAAACTTATTAAATTGCTAAAATGTATATCTGTACATAAGCATGTATGTATGTATGTATGGATGGATGGATGGATGTACATACTGTTTATGCACAGCCGCAATCAAGCAAATTTCCCCACTGCGGGACGAATAAAGGTCATCTTATTCTTATTGTTATTCTTAATTGGTTTGCATAGCAGCTCCATTTCATCACTCTCACCTGTGCAATACATGCTATCAACAATAGCAGTACATTCACCCATCATACATCAGCTCTACAGCTTTCAGCTTATTCTGTGAATTCTGAACTAGACTAGACTACCAGAACCACAGATACATTTTGGTACAGTGTCATTAAAATCCCTTATTGGAAGCATTTCTTCCTCTCTTTAAACTACAAGCTAAGAAGCTCAAAAGGCAGACAAAGACATGCTAAAGGTTCCAAATTATTATACACAATAAGCCAACAAAGATGTTCTTCAGAATGTAACCCTGACCCTTATTTCCCAGCGACATGTTAAACAGAGTAGTTAGAAACATCAATTGCCGTGGTGTTTGTGAAAAACAGGTTTAGCTGATCAGGACAAACTGTTTCATTGTTTAAAAATTGCCTTATGATTGTATTCGTTTGTTTCCTTTCTGGACATTGTTGTCATGCTATTTATTAAAGTAAATAATATGATATCATGACCATAACAACAACTCAATATGTGATCAGCGCATGGAAAATAAATAAAGCATTCACCTGGTATTAACTGGCGGGTCATCTCGTAGGTAAAGAAAAAAATGGAACAGTCAAAGTATTTCTGTATTTTTGGCATCTTGGAGATATTCATCAACTTTTAGGTGTCTGAGGCCCAGGATAGATATTTGTAGTATGGTGTTGCATAGAAAATGATTTGTGCATCCTTAGAATAGCATGAATAGATACCCTGTCAGATGCAGCAATGAACGTGACCCAGTACAAGGCCAGTCAGACATCAAAGGGTGCCAGCTGTTTTCTCAAACTGAGGGGGGGTTGGAGGAGAGGAACAAGTAGGCCTGAAAAGGAAAGATTGAGATGACACGTCGCATCTCCAGGAGTGTCACTTTGTGTAATGGGTGAGTGGCGGGTATTCATCTACCTCGAGTGGGAGATAGAGAATGCTCTACATGGACTTCAGTGGGACTTCAGTAATTACCTATTACTGCACATATGGATGAGATGGCCGATGAGAGGACTTGAGCCGTGCAAGGCTCTTCCTCCATCTGAAAACCACCTCCGGGTGACTTCAAGAACATCTCTGTAATGCTCCAAGACAAAAGTCTCATTACAGGTAATTATGGATCGCCTATATCGCCACCCCCTCCCCTTTTTTTGCAAAGCCCTCTGCCTCACCCTCGCTACTTTTATCCTCTCATTCAACAGGAGAAGCAGCCTGGGAGAAGGAAGCCTGGCTGCATTGGGGGGAGGTGATGAGGCTATTACCTGGGAGCAGACCATGATCATGGCCACTGACGCTTTACTGCACTTCCATTCATGTGGAGTGGCTCACTTGTGGGTAGCAATTACCGACCAAATGATCCAAACTGGGCCTTGTGATGAAGTAGCTGGACTGAGTGACTCGCTGCACCGTTCCTCTTTGCTTGTGTGCGTGGTATTGTCCTATATGCTGTTCAACAGAGCAGGGCTGGGCTTTTTTACACTTGATGCTATTTCTTTCGTAATGACACTATAATCGAAGACAAGATACAGGATTTATCGATATTATATTGAAGGGAAGGAAGAAGAGAACTCAAATGACGATGAGTAGAACATAAACGAATAAAAAAAATTTTCAAAAAGCCCGATCATATGAATCGTCAATCTCTTCAAGTGCTGCTGAAATCAAGGCATTTTAAATTGAAGTGGTTTAACCCTGAAATATGAATTTTATCAGAAGTGTTTAGGTCAAACTTAAACTCTTAAACAAGATAAGAATGTCAATGAAGAATAATTACAGAAAACCAAAGAATTAATGTTGAATGTCAAAACAAATTCCATACAGAAATTTTTAATTCGGGTGAATCCACAAGTGAAGATAGAGTCAATATCTGTCTCTTGCAGATACACTCCATCATGTTGGACTGGAAATTAATTGTGGAGTTCTATCCAGTATGGAACTAACTGAATGTTTTATGGAATTTTTGTTTTTGTTAAAAAGGAGGTAGATTGACTGCAAGATTATATTGTTAAAAAAAAAAAAAAAGAAGATTCAGCTGCTCGTGACTCTTTCTGTTCTGCTGTAGAATATTTGTGGTTAAAAATAAAAAGTTGTTTGCTGTCCTGAATGGCTTATGTCCTGTTTCGGTTTGTAAATCACATGAAGAAAAACTAAATTGTATCAGGTTGCGAACTGTGTCAATAAGAAAACAGGAATGTTGAATTTGCCATATGACAGAAAGAAAAGGTCACCTGACTCTAAAAATCTGCTATATGACACAATGGAGAGTTAAACTACTGTATATGTGGATACTGGCCCAAATGTGTTGCCAATCATCCAACTTATTCCAAATGTCCTGCTTTTGTTGTTTTGTTCAAAAGCCTGTAGCGGTCAGAACTGGCGTGGACACGTCCCTGCACGGATGTCCCGATCTTTTCTCACCGTGGGTTTGCCAGTGTGGAGCTGGTGCAACAGGCAGGGCTGTCATCCACAGATCAGAGGCAACAATAGCGCCTTCCTTGGCGGCCTTTGAGTATGTCACTGTGGGAACAGCATAATCAGCCCCATGTCACCACCAGCTGCTCCATGCAGACCACATCAGAATAAACAACAGGCCAATGAGAAGCAGTAGTATAAAGAGAGGAGACAAGTGGCTAGGAAAGGAAGAAATAGGCTAGTTTTTTCTTCCGCGCCTCCAATGAAAACATGATATTGTTCTGTGTTACTTGGCCCAGTGACAATAATGTGCTCCATCTGTGGCCACTGGTGAAGGAGGATCAATGGAGTGCGACCTGAGCCAGTAACCAAAGGGAGGAGATGCATGAAGAACCTCCTACATGGTGCACAACAGAGGAGACTGGTCATGTTTATGTTCAGAAACTATGCTCTATTTGTGTTTCTGAAGGTTGCAGCAATGTGCACCTTATGTCACTGAAGGTTTTTCATTAAATTCTTGACCTCCCTTGTTGGTAAGGCTTGTTAATTTATATAAGTATACGCAAACAATTTGATTAATACAACAGAAAAGCTTTACCAGTATCTCCTTGCATAGAGGACAATGATGAGGGCAAGAGAAATGACAAAACTAGTCCAAGCACAGCAACCACAAGAGCTATCATTGTTCTTTATAATGAAAGAATCCAGGCAGAGATATGCTAGACAACAGTGGGTTGTCCTTGGGAAACAGACAGGAAATGAATGGAGGTTTTGTCATCATCTCTGACAAAGGACCAGGTTTACCTGTACAACAGTAGCTGTGCTTCGAATTTCTCCAAGGTCAAACACAGGTCACCCTGCAACAGAAAAATATATACCTTGACTACCTTGAGGGAGTGTAATTTCCGATGACCATGTCCAAATGCAGTAAATTGCATTAAATATAGGTTGCATGGTGTATGCACCACTGCCTATTCATCCAGTTTGAAGTACCCCCTCTCCCTAGACAAAATCTCTTCTCATCTCCAGTACCTGTGAATTATACAAAATGATGTGTTCGCCATTGATTTTATCAGTCCACTGTAGTCGCTAGTAATCCCATTATAACATGTCTGTTAGTACAATAGCCAGATATGGCCTGAATAAAGGAAGCCTTTCTTTGCCTTGTCAAAGGTAGGCTGTCTTCAAAATTACTTCCTCAGAAGTTAAAAGGCCCGCTGCCTAATCAGTCTATTATACCAGACTAATAGATGACCAGTAATTGCAACTAATAACTTATTTCTCATCTCCACAAATATTCTAATAGCTTGTATTTAGAAGGCAATTTTTTTCAATGGACACAGTGTGAATGAGGGGGGTCCTATTCACAAGCTAGACAGACAAGCAACACAAAGAAATACTCCCACAAAAGAAGCCGAGAAAGCAACCTGTAGCATGTTTTTTCTTCTCTTAGCTGGATTAATATCTAACCTTATTCATGGGGATGTGAAGCCTCAGCTTCGTCTTCGTCTCCGGAGCTGTCTAGCAGCAGGGCTTTGTTTGGTGCCCGGGCCCCTTTTGAGAGAGAGACGGTGCAGGGAATTATAGATAATGCCCTCGATCCTCTCCCCCTGCTAGCCTGCTAGGCCTCAGACGCAGCGCTCAGTGGGGACCAGAGAGGTGGACACACTGTACATGATTTGAGCAATAGCAGCCATTGTAGTCCCAATAGGGCTCACAGGTGGAAACGCATTCAGTCATAGCCACGGCATATATGTGACAGAATAACAGTGGCTAGTGTTCAGTACATGGTAGTCACGTTTGTCTTGTGAGAGTACCTGTTATGATTGGTTAATCTATACTTTTGCGAGCTATGAAATTCTATCCTGCCGTACAGTGATGCTAATGGTGAGTAGAACGCTTGGCTTATGCCTTACCACACACACATACACACACACACAGCTCAAATCTGGCAGACATTAGTTTACCCATGAATCTATGTGCAGAACATTGTTTAATATCTATGAGAGGAGAGTGGGGTCGACGAAGAATCAACAGTTTGTTATTTCAAATTGAAAGTGATTCCAATTCAGCTTTAGAAATAATCCCAATATATCCTGGGTGTCTTCCTGGGCATAACATTACTTTTATCTATTTCCACTATAATAATTTAGGTTTTGATATAAATCACCCCCTCAAAAAACAATCTGAAGACATTAGGAGGACATGTATGATTATTAGTGAGAACTAGTTCTTCTATCTTCTATCTAATAAAGGTTTCATGTATAACAAATGTTATACATATACTCATACAAATAGTATGCACTAAGTTAATCTACATTTGGGGAGGACACGTCATTAACAAATATGTTTATTGACTGCAGTGCTTTGAGCTTTGAATAGACAGAGGACAACAGCGGTAGTTAAAGGGGCAGGACACACAAAAACCCACTGGGAGCATACAGCCCCCGCTGATCAATGACCTCATCCAGAGTCAGCTTCTCTTTCAAAGGCGGTGAGACCAAAGAGCAGTGAGGCCTTTTCAGGTCTGCAGATAACAAACCAACACCAGACACCCAATAAAGAGACTTCCACTTCATTTAAAGGCAATTAATATTCTCGGCCGGCCGGTGCGATCCCTTTGGTGTGGCAGGTCCGTACACGCCCCCTGCACTGTAATGGAGTTGACTGGTTAACTCTGAGTCTGTGACCACAGTATTGGCTGCCTGGGTGAGAGCACTGATGCACATTGGGACACAGTGTTTAGATGGGAGTGAATGGACCTGTCTCACACCCCAGTGCACCCCAAAAGAGCCTCCCTCCATCTCTTTCTCTATGTCTTGCTCTTTCCATCGCTCCCTCTCTGTGTTTCCATCCTCTTTCTCTCATCCATGTTCTCTCGGCGTCTATCGTTTCTTTTGTTTCTCCTTCCCTTTCTCTCTTTTTTAAGTTCACTTCTTCAGTCAGTTTGCGTTGGATTTCAATGGAAGCAAGGGTTTAAATAGTTAGTCTTTGTAGTAGTTCTGGTAATGATTGTCCCCAGAGGATGTGACAGACAGACTGGAAGGGAAACAGATGTTTTAAGGACACTCAAAAAACATGGCTGTTATAGATAGTTTGTGAAGCGTTGCGATATTTTATATTGAATAGATACTGTGAACCTGTACATTCACATCTATCATACAGGTCAGAATTAGAATACAATTCTTGCTTGTGTGTCAAACTCTGGACAGATCACAGTTAAGCAGCAGTAACATGCTGTCTCCACTGACATGAAAATGACACTGCGAGTGAAAAGGAAGTAAATAAAAAATAGGTCAAAGTAAATTTGCTGAAAAGAGAGAAACCTTGACAGATTGAATTTCCTTTCTCAAAGCAGAATGTCAGACTTCAGTCCAACGTCCATCATCTTTCTTTAATTCATAAACTTCACAATCACAGGTTGAAAGGTAATCCCATAAATCATCAGCAAGTGTGTGGAAAAACTCAAAATGTTTTGTGTCATACTGCTATCTATTTTCAAATGTGTGATGGTAATGAAACATTTAAATTAAACAAAAATGAAGAATAGTGTTGGTTGTTTTGTGAAATCTCTACTTTGATATTTTTCTCTAACGTAAACTTTGCACACAGATGACATAACGGTGGTGAACGTCCTTGGTGACTGTGGAGAAAGGGTTGCCTTTAGAGACCTTGTCCAGTAGATTGAATGGAAATGACGTGCATTAGCAGGCGCCTGGTTGTTTAGTAGGCTGAAGGTAATGAGGAAATCAATGCAACGCATTCAACACAACTTTATTCAAACCACTGACAGATAATGAGTTTTTTCAACGGAGGAATTTGTTTAACCATAACGCTGATAGCTTCTTTCTTTAGGTCGTGCACCAAACACAAGACACACGTCAGTGTCTCTACCCAGTGTCATGAACGAGGACGATCAGCAGTGAATTGTTAGTCCCTTATTGACTAACCAAAGAAATGTGTTGATAGTAGCTTACAGCAGCCTGTGGGCTTCAGTTAAATCCAAATTTTAACCCGCCAGTCAGTCAATGAGAGCCAGACCTGCTACGTTTACTGCCACTCGCTTGTGTCTCCCACTCTGCTCCCACTACATACATACAGTACTCCATCTTTATGAAAAGGATTGCTAATGTAATCAACATATTTGGAGTTTTAAGACCAATTTAGAAGTTCTGAAGAGTCATTTTAGTACAGAAATATTTTAAAAGTCATTGAAAAATTATGTGTACCCTGTTTAGTAATGCTGCTGCCTGTCTGTCAGGACTCTCTTGTAAAATGGTTTTTAAAGCACAACAAGCATTTTCATAAATAAATAAATAATCATGAATTAATAGGGATGAGATAAATATAAATACAAATAAAATATCAATCCATGGGTTAATTTTTATACAAACTAAATAAATAAAGCAAAGGTTTTGACAACAACAAATATGGGGACAGTTCTAATAATGTACCTAATAAACACAAAGTAGTAAAGATGTGGGCAACGCTTGGCTGAGCAGTCTGAGACCATGAGATACACCAGAAAGGAGGATGGAGCTCTTTCTCTCTTTTCCCCTCTTTTGTTCTTTTCTTTGTGTCCATACACGTATGCATTGCTTGAATTGTCCTCAGCCGTACACGGCGTCTGCTCTGATGATTTTGTTTGGTCCGTCTGTGATGCCTCTTTAAGGTCTCTGAAATTATTCCGCCTTATGTACAGAAGTATGTACAGACACTTCTGTTGGTCTCTGTCTTTAATGTAGAGCATAGATGTATCTCCACAAGTACAATTAATGTCAAATGTTTCTAGAACTAATAGAGTATATACCCAATTGTTTACCAATGTAAATGGTAAATGGACTAAACTTCTAGAGCACCTGTCTAGTTGGAGACCCTTCCAACTTTACAACGCAAGCCATCATCCACCCATTCACACAACAGATGTAGGGTACAGATGTAGGGTGCTGACATTTGTACCATGGAAGTTGCCATCTGCTCATGTGATAACCTTTCGCACTAATGCCTACACGTGAAGTGACTTAAGGACATATCACAGAACGGACAGGAGATTGAAAGACTGACCTTCTAAAAGTGGGTAACTGCTCTACAAACTGAGCCACAGTCATCCACATGATGTTCAAACAGAGCCGTGTATTTCACACCTAGGCCTTCAGTGATGTTCTCCATAGTCAAACATGCATAAATACATCCCATAATACTGTGAGTGGCTCCCACCACTGCCATCAATGTAGCGTTCAGGATGTTTATAACTTCTGTCAAATGGGACAAAAACCGGTGTTAGCCCCATTCCTTTCATTGAAGAATCTCTCGGCCACACCTTTCATAGACGTCACACAACTACGTAACAGAACAAAACCGACTGAAATGACCATCATTTATGACACCACAACTAGAGAAACGAAATACAGACATACACTAACACAATACTAGATGTTGCATCACCTCTATCATGTATAAAACAGGCTATTTTCCAGCAGGGACACAAGTCTCTGTGTATTTCAACTACAATCACACAGCTGCGCAAGTGCACCACATCATTTACACCCATTGCAGAAGAGCGAGCGGTTTTGTTTTGTTTTCATTTTTAGTATATTTGCTTTTTATTTAATTATAATTGATTAATGAATGAATGATATAAATGAAATTAAATTACAAGAACATTAAATATGAACACTTGTACTCACTGAAGCAGCAGTTCAAACTGCTTATTTAAACAAAAAATCCATTCTCCTTTCATTCCTCTAGAACACCCCATTAGCTAGAACAGGTTAACTAGCTCAGGTTAGCTAGAACAGGTTAGCTAGCTCAGGTTAGGTTAGCTAGTTCAGGTTAGCTAGTTCAGGCAAGCTAGAACAGGTTAGCTAGAATAGGTTAGCTACTTCAGGTTAGCTAGTTCAGGTTAGCTAGAACAGGTTAGCAAGAACAGGTTAGCTCCTTCAGGGATCTCACTAGAGCTTCTTTTCAAATGTGCGTCTGCTTGGCGCTGCCTTCTTAGAGTGAGTATCCAATCACAGGACAGGTACATGTCAGGTGAATGTGAAGCAAGCTAGAAGGCCTTAGTGTCGCCAACTCGTGATCTGATTGGCTATCATATCTGTCTATTAACTACAAGTTCCCATTCACCCACATTGCAGGGAGACCTGCATTCTAGATTCTGAAGGTCCTGGGCAGATTTCATTCAACCTGACAACACAAGCTAGCTGAATTCTGATTGGATAAAACCCCTCTAACCTAAAAATAGAACACTGACCCAGTGTTGGTCTATGTCACATTATATCCAAATGTATAATTATATATTTATACATAGATATATTTGAATATATTTATTTCAGGAAAATGCATTAAAATATAATTAACTTTTATTATAAATATTGTCATGATTTCTGGTTATGTTAGACTAGCAGAGAAGGCCTTGCTGGCCCTGACCGCCCACCACTGTTTTAAACTACAGAGAAATATGTTGCGCGTGCATTATACCACATTTACACATGTCTGTCTGGAGTTACCAAAGATCAGTTAAATTTTTATTATTAAATTGATAGCATGATTAAAGTTAAAAACTACCTAAAATTATTAGTTTTCATCTAATTATCATATCAGCAGTTAGCAGTGGCCCCTTTTACCACCAATGAACTCCATTTACCCCAATATAATGTCACAAAATTAACAACACCCCCTGGGATCCTGTTTCATGTTGTTCACACACAACATGTAGTCAGCGCAGCCTTCAGCGTTGGCATATGAAAGTTTTCTCCAATATCACAAACTAGCTTGTGTAAAGTGGATGCAAGTGAAAGAAAGTACGTCATCCCTGAATATGATAGAACACCAGTGTTACTGCATGTATTGTATTGTATGTGCACATTCTTTACACAAAGAAATACAGTGAAACTGAAAATATTGACCACAAGTTTATTATTCAAGTGAAAGTAAAAAAGAACATAATGAATGTAGACAGAAAGAACATTGTGAAGGATACGAATAAGAGAAAACACTTTCTATTTGTCACTCACATTGCAGATATTTAAGTTTGCAGTTCCACAGTATATAGACCAAACTTTACAAATGAGCACAAAACGGTCTTTGATGGGACTATCTGGCCAACTCAGGTCAGACTTCAGCTGCTTTGTGTTTTCTTGAGCGTTGCATGATGGGAAAAAGAAGTCATCTTCCTCTTAAGAATGGAAAGTTTTACTTAATGCATCACTGGGTGTCTACTCAGATAGTTTTATCATCAAGGCCTATGAAATACACCAAGAATAACATGAGCTTGAGGGTGACAGCTCATGCAGGTGGCACCTTAGGCAACAACAGTGTTTTCTGGACAGGCCAAACGACTCCCAATATCCCGTCCCTCTCAAACAAGTTGTCTCCTGTCGCCTCTCAGTTAAAATTCACAACTTAAAGACTGAAGCAGCGATAGGTGTACTGGTGTTGATTGTGGGCTGTAGATTTGCACAAAGTAGCAAAAAAAATTTAATTCAATACATCAAAACCAGATTTACCAGAAACTCAACAAATGCCTACCTTGAATAACATTAAGCAGCTTAAAGGGTTGACTGGTATTTGAAATTATTGCACATTATTCCAGCATGGAAATGTAATGCAGGCTGTTAAAAAGGAAAATGCTAGAAATTTTCACGTTGTGTAATTATTATTAAATTATTTCTCTAAACTTGTGCACTTACATGACAGTAGTGTTCTTAGATCATGAGTGATCATCTGGGCTTTTCTAAATGAACACACACAGTTTATGGCTTACCTTTTTTTAAATCCAATTTTGCAGCTATGAAAAGCAAAAGAATAAATGTAAATAAAGCCCCTTATTATTAGTTAAATTAGTCCAGTTGAGGTAAGCGAAGAACTATGTAACTGCAGCCTAAAATAAAAAATGCAACACAGTTGGACACAAAGAGAGATAGCAAGAAAATTAATATCATAACAATTAGAAACACAAAGTCTTTCAAAATTTATAAGGTGGGAAAAAAGGCCCCAGAGCTCCATTTATTCTACTGATTCATTGGGGTTGTTTCAATCAAGTCATGTTTTAGTGACATTAGCATTTGCCTATATGTGATTTGTTCTTATGGCTACTGCCAAACATCTATACATCTCAGTGGCACCATTATTGAAAATAGGGTTGTACATGTCTCCTTCCGATTGAACGCAACACATTCTGACACATGCTGACTTCAGCGGTGTTCTGCTAGCTGCTCTTGTCGTCTTCATTTCATAAAATCTGTGGGTATGAATTGTATGGGCTGCTGTATAGCCGTCAGCGACTGCCTGATATGTGGGACGCAAACAGCAAGAGTTTTCTGAAACCCGTGCAAATGAAAATTCATCTTTATTATTCACAACATCAAACAGGTTTGAGGCCCAAAGACTGCTCATTTGCAGCTGAATGTGGGAGGCAATGAAGACAGTGGCCTGTTTAGCATGTGTTTGTGTTGCACACATGGTGGAGGGATGGAGGAGGAGAGGGTACCAGTGGGCCACAGCTGGTGCGCCACAGTCGCGGCTTTTTACCTGCTGCTATCATAACTGACAGGCGGGTCACAACCAAGTACTGATGGACTTACAGTAAGTTGAGGCAGTGGATTTACCAAACATTTTTATCTTTGTGCCAGCATCTTTATCCACCTGAGCCAAAGCTGGCAGCTTGTTTCTGCTGCTGTTGTGTGTCCTGCCAGCCTCCTTGTACACCTGTCACCTAAATTGGCTCCAATAACCAACCCTTCCAGCAAAATGGACTAGCCAGGGCTGCGTCCTCAATCATATCTTCCTATTAAACAAGTATTGAAAATTATTTTGCCTTCATTTATGTGTTATTGGCAGGGGAGAGTAGATGTCCAATTGTCTGCCTTTTGGATTCTTGTGTCTTATCCTATTCCTCTTTACATAACTTCCTACATGTGAATGTACGCATGTCAGCATACATTACTGTCTTTTCATGTGCCTTCATTCTTTTTTCCTCGTGTGTGTCCATCCTTCTCTCTCTGAAACCAGCTGTGTGTGTTTACTCTACCTGGTTAACCTGCTCCAGGAGAGCAGGCTGCCAGCCTCAACATCCATGTCGTCACATCTACTCCATCAGACCAGCATCAATGCCAGGAGGAGTGCCTGGCTACTTCAAATTTTGAAGATATTGGACGTACAGCTAGGTCACTTTGAAGTTGTGTGTTGGGGTTTTTTGTGTATGTTGTATGCGAGCACAACCATTTATTCAATCTCTCTCAAACTCCGTCTGACCAGTTGTGCGTGTTGACTCTACCTGCGTTTATCTCTTGGTCTACCTGCTCCGGGAGACGAGGCTGCCGGCAGCAGAGCAGTCACACAACATTAGGTCTGTAAGATCAGAAACAAGCTGAGAAACTGAGATAAGCAGTCCCTGTTTCTCTGTCAGACAGGCTTTTGTTTCACCAGCTATGCCGCATTACATACAAAGAGATGCAGCATTTTTTTTCCCATACTGGCTTGAGTACAGAACTTGATCTGTGGCCTTCAACAAACAACATAGTAACTGCTGAGTCCTCCATCTTTATCTGCCTGCTCTATTGAAATACAGAAGCTGCTATTGACCACAAACACGTTAATAATAGTGAACCAAGACTATTTAGTTGACTTCCAATCGTCAATAATGGCTGATACTGTATAGGTAGCTTAGTTCTGGTCATTAAGATACTGAGGCATTTATGTTTGGCCTGTCATCTAGTTACAAAGGGTCCTCTGATCTCACGCCTCTAATCACTGATTAATAAAAAGTAAGAGCTCTTAAAGTTATTAAAATAACCTGTTTTTACTCTGCTATAACTATAAGATATTTACAGCTGTCTTTCACTCTAGTGAGCGGGCTTCTATTCCCACAATCTAAGGTTATGCACACAAACAATAGGTTCACAGTAAAGAACACGTGCAGAGAAAAGTGCTTGTATATGCCAAAGACAAAATTTAGTTTAGCTGCCGTCCCACTGGCAGCATCTCCTTTCATTTTTCCTGAAGTCTGTTTTCAGGTAATTTCCCTCATCTTAGAACAGCAGCAGACGTTGCCATTGTTATTTGTTCTATTTATTTACTGGTATACCTACAAGACAGTGACATGCGGTCAGGAGAGGCACGGCCTCACCTGCCATCATGAAAGATAAAAAATGGAAAATAGAAGAAATAAATTAAATGGTTATCCAGTGGTGTCTATTATAACATCACAAATTTTAGATTATTTTTAATCAAAATTGCTGAATTTTCTTATTTACCACTGAAATACGGAGAAGAGACCTGGTGTGAGGCACCAGCCAGCCGTGCCTCACCATGGATTGATCAATGGCTCAGCTAGCTGTGCTGGCATGCTATACAGTGAGACTGTAATACTATCTCTCTATATGTCAATATTAAAATGTTCAATGTGTCTTATATGAGCTAAATTTACATGGATTAGCTAATGTGTATATAATGTACATTGTTTTTTTGTTAACAACTGTGTATGTGTAATGTCTTTCTTCAGTTGAGCAGTCCTGAAACCGCTGGGAAGAGGCACACAGTTCTCCTGCCTCATGATAGGGGGCGCTGTTGATCCCAGGGATTCTTCTTGGGACTCCTCGGCCACAGAATAAGTGACAGCAAGCTACAATCTATAGTCAGCAAGTCAAGTGCAGCCATTCATTTGTTTTCCGCTCACCTTGCCTTATTATAAAAATGGACGACTACAGATCTCAACTCAAAATTTTTTCGATGCTTTTGTTCAGAAGGAGCTGCGTATGGAATCCATTTAAACATAACATATTAACAATTATGTAGGTAACAAAATAACGTTTTTTAATCAAATATGCTTATTTGTGTGTTACAGTTTGTATGTGTAAATAATTCTGCTATGAGACTTTAAAATGAACCCACTCACTGTTAATAATTAAATGGTGAATAAGCTAAACTGTAGGTTCATATGTTTGTAAACATCTTCATCTGATTATGATGAAGTCAGTGCCTCAACAGCCATGAACCTCACTGCACGTCGCTGCTTCTAGATTATTTTGTGATGGAGATCTGTGTTAGCAGCTCTGGGAGTCTGCCTTTAGTACACACATGCCAGCACATTGACACAGTTACACACAATGTCACCATGCTAATGTTTAGTAGTTCTGTTGCTTATCATGTCCCCCAATTAGCCTGTTAATATAATATAAGAAAAAGGGTAGCCTGTGACGGCCTGGCAATTCATCCAGGGTGTAGCCCACCTCTTGCCAGTAGTCAGATGGGACAGGCTCCAGCATAACAGGTGACCAGTATTTCATGTAAGCAGCTCCATCAAAGGCAATTATGATTGTTTCATCTTCAAGACGATGAATGAATGAACGAATGAACGAACGAACGAACGAATGAATGAAAAATGGCAGCTAGGACTGATGTTTTACTTGATTGTTATACATTAGCTATTATTTAATTATCAAAGGAAGTGTATTTTGTGTCTAATTCTAAACAAGAGATCGGAATTTCCCGTGTCAGCAGAATATAAAGGTGAGAAAGATGAAGGTGGATGAGTCACATTTGATCTTCAAATTTAATTTTATTTTACCACATCTGAATCATTTCAATGTAGTTCTTCTCTAGAGAATACAAGCACTACTTGAGCCACAGAGTCAAGTTTTTTTTAAATGCAATGCAGAAATAATCGGCTTCTGAATAGGCCTCTACTACAGGCGCTGGCACTGATTTTAAAAAAAGTCCTTCAAAATCAAAAGTGTATGTCCACTGTGCCCACATGTATTTTCCAGGTTCTGAAGGGGATGTGTTATAAAGGGTCACAAAGTGACAATGACACACAACTCACCACTCACAGTGTCCAGCCTTTTGTCTGAATGCAGTGAAGAGTATATTTATCATTTTAAATTAACCCAAACATGAAGTTTTTGAAATATGCATGTTTATCATGCCTCATCTGCTGCTATATCAATCAAAGCACACAAGTGAAAAAGTTTCCTAGGATCAAGGATACTCTGAATATTAGCCTAGAAAATGGGCAGGGTGAAAACGGGGAGGCCTGGGAGTCCAACTCTTTCAATCGAACTCTTTTTTTCCCAGTTTACTAACGAACAGCAATAATTGATTGAAAACGGTGGTGGAAGGTGATTAGTGTGTTACAGTGTGTGTGTGTGATGCACGTGGATTGAGTCCAGACAGATGTAGGGTCCCTCACTGGAGAGCCGTGACTGGGTTCAGTCTTCAGGGTCCGGGGGACACATAAAGGACAGTCAGACCAGATGCTCTGAAGCCAGCCTCCTTCTCAGACCTAAGGTTAGCTGCAACCATTTCTGTGGTCAAAGCAGCATGTGTCATTGTTTTTTGTTAATTCCTCACACCAAACAAGTCTGGTTTGTAATCCCTGAATTCCTCTATTGGGAAGAGCCAGATCACTCATCCCCAGGACAAAATCCAATTTGATGGCTAGTGTGACTGCTCTCATCAACCTGAAGAACAACCCAGGGATTTTGAGCAGTAGATGAACGGGATTAGTGTTAAGGTTAGTTAGTTCAACCAGCAAGTCAAAAGCTTTGTTTGTGCTTTATTGTTCAGTTCTGTCTTGAACATAACAAGGACACGGTTCACACTCAGCTGCAAAATCCTTTCCCCCCCCACTAATGGAAAAACCTCAGGATGCTATGTGAGACAGTTATCTGGGAAAAAAATAACACATTTTTTCAGTCAAATTTTCCACTCATTCTCAGTGAGAACAAGTACATGGGGCTTGAATTGGTGTAGTTATAATCACTATGGAGCACCACCCTGTCACATTTCAGTCACTACTGCCGATCTCTAAGATCGGGGTTACTATTAGTGCTCGTAGTGTCTTTATTACAATGCAAGTGTCAAGCAAATTAATGCCTGTAAGAGGTAGTGACACATTACTTTATCCCCACTACATTCAGAGTTCAGGCATCTGGTAAGTCTAAACAATCCTGACCCCGAGCAGCCAACCAGAGCTCAACCCTACAAATACAAGTTTTAATTAAGCAGACATACATTTTTATCACTGGACTCATAGATATAGAGCATTAGAGATATGCATCATTATTTTTTACATCACTATGTGTTCATTAGTTCTTGAAAAATTAAAGGGGAAAATTCCTTCGTACCTCCTTCCATCTGGATGTGTGCCCAAATTCAGTGTTTCTTCCAGAACTATTTCTTACAGCTTCAAAAAGGTATGAGGTCAAAAAACAAACAGAGAACAGACAGATGATAATCAGACATGAAGGGGTTGTACTTTTCTGTAAAGTAAAGCTTCTGAACAGTAACTACAGGATCTGATACCGGTCACACTCTGTTGCTTTGACGTGTTTCACCGCTGGCACGTTCTCAGCAGGAGTTGGACGGAGAGTTGTTCACGGATGCTGTCACCTCAGCCAGCAGGCATGAGCCTCATGCCGCTTCCAAAGGTGTGTCTGTGTGTCTTCTCAGAGGACCACTCATGTTATTGTTACTGCACTGCTAATAGTAAGCATCATTATGAAACAACACATATGATTTAATGTGATACAAGGGTGTTGGCATTATGGTCGTGATGAACTGGAGGGGGTTCAGATTATGTCTTGTTGGACTCCGCTATTTTCTAAAAATCAGTTTAGGAAGAAGGTCAAGAGCATGTAAATAAATTATGTTACACTGTTTGCAAAACATGAGTTGAATATTGACCAAATATTTAGACAGCAACATATAAGCTGGACATATAAGTGAAACAATGATGTTTCTTCATCGTCTACACGATGAAGAAACAGAAAAAAAAATTAAAAACTGATAATAAAATCTTAAATCATGAATGTATCTGTGTAAACATCCTTCAAATACTGCCCTTATCTCTAAATTTAAGATAAAAGAGTGATTCAAAAAATACAAAACCCATCATGTCAATCCAAGTGTGTGTGTGTGTGTGTGTGTGTGTGTGTGTGTGTGTGTGTGTGTGTGTGTGTGTGTGTGTGTGTGTGTGTGTGTGTGTGTGTGTGTGTGTGTGTGTGTGTGTGTGTGTGTGTGTGTGTGTGTGTGTGTGTGTGTGTGTGTGTGTGTGTGTGTGTGTGTGTGTGTGTGTGTGTGTGTGTGTGTGTGTGTGCTATATGTATGTTGGGGTTGAGTTACTTATAGTGTCACAACCACTACAATAGGGTTACACACCGGTGTCAGGGACAGAGGGGACTGAATACAGGCTATAGGCAGAGTGAGTTCACAAACAGGTTTGGAGTGCTACATCAAGGTCACTGCTATAGCCAACACCTTAGCACTCTAAACCACGTAGAAAGAAGATGGCCATTCACCAGCAGCTACTGTAGACCCAAGCAATGACCGCCAGCAGCAGTTATTGCGGGATGCTCTTACTTTGAATGTTGCACATCTTCCACAGATAACGCCTGTGTGCAAAACAAATAATAAGTGTTGGGTAGTTGTAGGTTCGGACAAACAGAAAAGACATAAAACATCATGCATAACCACATATGAACAGAAACATGTACTGGAGGCCTGTACTGCTGAGGTTCACATCTGATTAGTAGTGAGGAACACGTATCTGACACATCTCACAAATGGCTGCAGAGGATTTTTCTGTCTGTGTCAAGTGGAAGGTGGTCAGTAGAGTAAAATGGGTGGAGGGCAGCTGCAGAAATGACAGCATGGCTTTTATTATCCCCCCATCTAAACACAGGCTTAATGGTTAAACCAACCACAAAAAATTGAAAGGCAAGCATTTAAGTTGATTGAGAACCATTTCAATACTTGAAAATTAAATAGTATTCAACTTGTCATGGATTTTCCTTTTGCAATAATTAATTGATTATTTACAATATAAATTGACCTATTAAAATAACCTACTTTGAAAGAAAGAAATATCATCTGCAGTGAAGTAAAGTGAAGTATATTTACACAGGTGGTGTATCTACAGTATGTCCACGTTATTCTTCTACACTATACATTTCATAAATATTATCATTTTTACACCACTATGACAAATCTTTACAACTCCTACTGTACACATTATACCAAGCAACATATAGGTACTTTATTATTATCATTATTATTATTATTATTGTTGTTGTTGTTGTTGTTATTGTTATTATTGTTATTGTTATAATTATTGTTAATAAGAATAATAAATAATAATAATAATAACTATGCTTACACGATTTTTCTGAATTAAAATTTGAATATACAATATTTATCACAAAAATGCAGACATAATTATTATTATTATTTAGGGATTTTTTTATTGTATTTATTGTTTTTATTTTTCTAATCTTTAAAATCGGCATCCGGAATGTGTCTGCCGAATGAATCCCTAAGGTTAAGATTTTTTTTTTAAAAATTTAAAAAGAGGGTAACGGAACGACTTCATCCGGGTCTGAATTTTTAAAAATAATGACGAAAAATCCAAACACATTTCTTAATAGTTTAAATTATATTTATTCAAAAAACAACGACATAATGGACAGAAGCAAAATATTCTGCTCATAGACAATATCACTTATAAACAAACGTGTACAACACTTCTCCACTGAAATACATACTTTACACTTCTTTACATAGGCTTTAACTGCAGTCAGTACATTTTCCTCTATACCTGGAAATAATTCCTTAAATAAACTGGGCGCCTCGACGAGAAAGTGCAATCTTTAAATCAGCGTGTTATTCAGCGAGGCGCGGGGAAATAAGTTCAATTTTAAAGATCGGTGGTCTGTTGAAAAGAAATGCCCGTTGTTGTTTTAAAGTGCAACTGACAGTTTAGAAGGAAATGTGAATATTAGTTTATCCATGTGATTCGAAATAAAAAAGAAAATAAAAATGCAGTCAGATGCTCTTTCTCCTTTTTGATCAGGCATTTAATTAATCTATAGCCCCTGCAAACCCATCCATCTCTATATGGCTCTCCTATGATCAAAACTCTTTATTTCCTTAAAACGTCCGAAAATGTCTGTGACATCATTGTTTGTCAGTGATGTCATTTTTGCTGTTTTGCTGTTTTGTGACTGTTTTGATGGGACTGCTTTGTTGAAGTGTCAGTGATCATAAACGCAGCGAATGGAAACATTTGTATTAAAAAAAAAAAAAAAGAAGAAGAAACATGAGGATTTTTAGCTTTTCCTGAATCAGGGAAACTGTTGGTGTCCTACACATAAGGATAGCGACATTTTTCTCAACTAATGATGAAATTAACAATAAAAAATGTCCTCTAAAACAAAAGGCGACTTTTTTGGTGTCAGGCGCCTTTGGATAAGTGTTTTATGTGGAAAGCTTCGGGACGAGACTGAATGACGTGGGTTGTTGTTCACGTGGTTGTCAGAAGTTTCTCAGAGCACCTGAAAGACTTTCAGTCATTATTCTTGCTCGACTCTTGGTCGCTCTGGTCGTCGGTGAAGCACACGTCCACGTCGCTGTCATTGTCACTCTTGTGCTCTGCGTCCTCGAACAGACCTCCTGGTTTGTCCTCCAGTTTCTTGACGGTCTGCCCGGGATGTCTGGACTTGACGTGCCTCTCCAGGTCCCGCCGACGCACCAGCACCTTCCCGCAGAAGTCGCACCTGTAGGGTGTGTTTCCCTCCGCGTGGAGCCGAATGTGTTTGTTCAGGTTGCTTGGGTCTCCAAACGGCCTGAAACACACTTTGCACTTCAGTGGTTTGTAGCCTGTGTGAGTTCTCATGTGGATTTTTAGGCCGTATTTCCTTGAGTACAGCTTCCCGCAGTAGAGACACAGGTGTCCCTTTTTGGGTTTGCCGGTCACTGCGTTGCTGGCGCTCCCGGCCGGCATCGAGTCCAACCGCGTCCGGTTCTTCTCGGCGGCGATCTCGGACAGCTGCTGCGTGTGCATGGCGATCTCCCGGTCGATGTTGGTGATTGAGCCCAGGTCTTGGCTCAGTGAGGGCGCACCGAAGTAGGACATGGACTCCGGGTATTTGAGGAGGTTACTGAAATGGAATTTAAGCGGATAATAAGGGGGGCTGTATAAAAGCTCCCCGTTGTAGACGGTGAATGGCATGAGTGGGATGTTACATTCACCGCCGTAAGTCTTCACACCGTCGAAGTGGGGGAGGGAGAATCTTTCAAAATGGAGTCCAGGGGGCATCGGGGGGTAACGGGACGGGGACAGGCCCGAGTGCATCCGACTCTCCACGTGCTTAAAAGCTGACGTCTCCTCCACATGAGGCAGTAACGGGAAGCTTCGTATGCCGTTTGCGCATGGCACCATTGGGGAAGATGAGTCCATAACAGCAGGTGCGCACTTAGAAGTATGGTTTCCACCACCGTTTAGACCATCGCCTACGTTACGGATTGGTTTCATGCTTCCAATGATTTTGCTGAATCCTAAACTATTCAGCTTTCCGTTTGCGTCTTCTCTGGAGCCGTCCACGCCCGGGAGTTTGGAGACGCAAGTGGGTTTGAAGGCAGAGCGCACACCGGGGTGGAATCCCATGCTGCTGAGCACTGATGATGTGGCGCTGAGGCCAAGAATGTGTCCGTGGTTTCTGGCCGAGGTGACACTCATGTCGAGGGCCCTGTCTTGCTCCTCTGTGATACTTTTCTTTGACAATCCTGCTTTGTTTAGAAACGGTGAGGTGGACACCGTTCGCACGCCAGAGTCTAAAATGGAGGAGTTATTGTGCCCGCTCCTCGGAGAGGTGGAGGTGTTGGGGATGTCTCCAGACTTCGGCGACCTACTGAAGGTTTCTGTGCCTCTAGCCTGCTCGCTGCTCACAAAACCCCGACCGTTGCTCAGCGCGCAGTGGAAGTGGACGTGGGCCTTGAGTGTGTTCGGATATTTGAATATTCTCCAGCAGTACCAGCAGATGTAACGCTCTTCACCTGTGGAGACAATAGTAAACATAATATTGATAAATGAGATGGATGCGGGTCATTATAGATCACACAACACAGCGTGAAACCGGATAACACTGATTACGTGACAGTTTGTATTCTCATGCGTAAAATGCGAGGTCCGTGCGTAAAATATGAATAACAGGTTTGACGACCTGTAAACCTTTGAGGGTCTGTAGATCCAACACCCCCTAATGACACCCCAACACACGGCGCAGGTGAACAGTGTGTGATGCAATAGAAATATACACCGTACTACATTGTCACATTATTGTCAGATTCCCTCTCAAGACGCCACTTAAAAGTCAAAATTGCATGTCACTGCTGCGCTTTAGATGAAATTTTAAATTGGGCCTCGTGGCCTCGGGTGGATCCGGGTTCTAAGATCTGGTGCCAAATGGTAATAGTCACAGGAAACCATTTCAATGACCCCCAGACGAGCACTCAGAGGTTAATATAGATGTAATGATTTTGTAATCCTAATACGGGCCATTGTTAATGTTCGCCATCAAAAGAGCAAAGGCCCTGCCCAATCTGGCACTCACAAACTGATGCATTGAATGCGGGACTTTCTCTCCCTGCACTCTTTCCCGTGGAAGTGATGGCAGCTGTTGCTTGAAATCGCAAGTCTCCCGAAACAAAGACTGCGGCCCATCTGTTGACGCCAAATAATGGGCGAGAGCGTATGTCCAGGAGCGCACACGATGTGTTTGGCCGGAGAATCAGGGCAATATACACCCCACATAAAAGTTACTATTCATTAAGCCACAATACCTTGACGCACACACTTAATTTACCGTGAAACACTTGTTTTTTTTTATTTATTTGCTTTTGAATTCATGAATATTAATGACGCGATGACATTCGTTAACCTCCCTCTCGCAACTGAATCGCCAGCCTCTTCTTGTTCCATGGTCACCGAACCACGTCAATTGATGCTTCTAATTGCTTTTTTTTTATTCAATGCCTGAATATCAGTAATTACTTTATTTTTTTTATAACTTTGATATGATTTCAATTAACCTTGTAATTTTTACATATTGTCTTCAATTAAAAGGCCCTACCAAAATGTACAATCCACTTGATGGAATTCCCCTCACAGCATCTCCTGATATTAATCTTTTCTTCTTTAAAAGGATTAGTTCCTGATGAGCTGGTGTTTTGCCAAGATTAGGGAATAATACCCAAGACTAAATTATTATTACCAGGATAAACACACGGATTAACAAAACTCAGCCAAACAAGAAATGATCGGATCACTGAAAGGATTGAGGTCATTGAAGTGTATGGGATTAATTCATTTGTGAGAGGTTTGTGTTGGCTTTAATATTCACGCAATCACTTTTTGTCCTGTTCAATGTTTAGTCATTAATTTACTAAACCGAGGCTGCTCCACGTCCGTGTCTCTAAAAACAGATCTGCTCGTTTAAAAGAATTTATATTTTAATCCAAATAGAATGACCTTAAAACTCCTAAATAAAAACGTGCCACTTGTCTCGCACCTGAAAAAAATGTAATGGTTAGGCTGGGAGTGTGGGAGGGGCAACTCCAATCGATCTCCATCTCTGGGCGATAAAACAGAAGCGTGATGGGTATCGGCAGTCATTTAACTGAGCAGTGACGTGGGTCCCAATGCGTCGATGTTGTTTCAGTGTCAGCCTTCACTGTTATGACATTTGTTGCCCGACACCAGAATTAATATAGAACATTTTATGCACAATACATAACAGACATTTAAAGTTATTATTATTATTATTATTAATAATAATAATTTATTTTATTTATATATGTTTTCAGTGTTTCACATCAGTCCATCTCAGACTTCGTTCAGCCCTGACTTTTTTCCTCTCCAAGAATCACTTTAATTTTCGTTGTTAATCAAAACAACGAAATTGAGTATTTTAAACATTTTTTTTCTGTTACTTTATTCCCAGTAAATGAGTCGTTTGATTCATTTCCCACATTCCAAAGTTATCATTAACCATCTAAATTACCTTTCTCGTCGTGGGTGGGAGTGGCCGTCGTGGGGATGTCGTACCACTGGGCCAGAGCGTTCGAGTACCAAACACTGAGTTCCTCTCCTGCAGGGATTTCTCTCATCACACGGTAGAAAATCTTTCAGTAGAAACAGAAAGAAGAAAATGAAGTTCAACTGAAATAGTCAGAAGGTATGGGAGTGGGAAATTAATATTGGCCTAAAAGTCAAAGTGACAAAAATTCACCTGTCCACCAGGTAAATCCGACACAGCCTCCAGGTTTTGTTCTTGGCTGCTCCTGGCGGCGCGGATGAAGCCGATCCAATCTGGAACAGAGCAGCCCGACTCATCCACGAACTCCCCCCGAACCAAGCGGACCTAAACAGGCCAACCAACAAACAGAATAAGTTTCAGATTAAAACTAATTCAAAAATATGAACACCCAAGTTCTCTCACATGGTCCCATCACCAACACCGGACATAAATTGCAACGAATAGGTTAAAAAAAAACAACAACCGTTCGAACAGTTTTCTCTTCCCAGTTGTTTATTTATTCCTGTATTTTATTTATCATTTTAGGTGTTTTTTTCACTTATTGATCATTTTCCTTTTTACCATCGACATGTATTTCTAGCTGCGCCCCAGACTGTCTCCTTCATCACCTTAAGGTGCTGCGGCCACGCCTGGTCAACGAGCGCTTAATGCGTCTTTATCCGCTCTGCTGATAATTTACTAAAGAGAATGACACACTGGCCTAATTGAGTTGATATGGGAAACGAATTTGAAGAGTGTCAGAGCGTTTCTAAAGTGTTCAAGGACATTAAAGATCGAAGCGCGACATTTGACACAGAGATTGCACCTGATGATCGCGGGCAGCCCGGGGGCCACGCATTTAGACGCATCAATCACCACCGCTGACAGCTCCAACAATAATAGGGCGCGGTTATGGACGCGTTTATAGCCGCAAATAGTTCTCTCCGGTGGATGAAGAATATCTATTTATAATTTTGTTTTGTTTTTTTAGGTAATATAATAAATATAATTTATTATTATTATGTTCCAAACTTTTGATTTCTTAACACTTGCTTTTAAAAAATATAATACATCCTATCACCACTTCTTTTAATCTGAATATTAACGGTTATTTTAGTTGTTTTTTTTAAAATCTCAGTTACTATTTATATCATTATGATAATTTTTCCGTGCCCCGGGCTGCGGCTCTGGCCTCAGTGGCATCTTTCTGTGGCCGGATTACATTAAAACTAAACGACTCATCGGAGTAACAGGCCCGCCAGGCAGTGAAATGTGAAGCGGCTCAGGGCATGAAGTCCCGCACAGCAGCCCGGGTCCCCATTAGGCCGGTTAAGTAGAGGCGCAGACTGACAAGTTGGCCGCTAATGGAGCTCAATTATTTCCAACATGACAGGCCAAACCAATTAATGTCCGACGGGCCGATGGAGTTTGACAGCGCAGTAAAAGCCAATGCTTTCGTTAGTAAGGCACATTTCGATTTAAACGAAATGATAAATAATCTATTCAATAATATAAAATGCTTTATATTAATAAAGCATTTTCTGGTAGCGTAAATTTTCTTTACCAAATCTGATCTTATTCTAAAAAATTTTACTTTGCTGTTGCCGATAATAATAATAATAATAATAATAATAATAATAATAATAATAATAATAATAATAATAATAATAATAATAATAATAATAATAATAATAATAATGCTGATGAAAAAAGTAATGCAACTTTTAATCAAAGATGCATCTTTCTCATGAGATGTTTTCTTGGCAAAAATTGAAAACAAATTATTCAAAACATAAATTAAATCTTATGTATAGGTGATGAATATTTTAAAGTGGTTCAACTGACCTTCTTTTTCGGTCCAACTTCCCTGCGGTCCGACACGTACTTCCCGAGTTTGAAGACCCCCGGTACCGGTCCTATGCGAAGCCCAGCCGGGATGCTGCAGTCCGCGAACACACTGACGGTGGTGGACGCCCGGGTGGCTTGCATGGCATGAGGTGAGATCAGAACCATGAAGGCCGATGGAGACCGACTGGGAGAGAGCAGAGAGGGAGGTGAGGGAGGATGAAGGGGACCGGCCGCTATCCGCTCTCAGAGTGACGCGGTGGCGTTTTGCACTCCTGCTTTTCTAGTGATGTGCAGGCGAGGTACCCCCCCCACACACACACACACACACCTCCCCCGAACCCCGAGCATCCCTCCCGACCCCTACAGCTCAGGATGCAAGTGTGTGTGTATGGGTGTGTGTGAAGGGATGGGGGGGGGGGCGTGCAGAGAGGTGATGCTGCTGTGAGGTGGTTGAGAGGGGGGGGTGGTCCTGAGTTTGCGGCAGTGAGTGTGAGAGAGTTGGGCTCCCCCAGCAGCTGTGAGGAGAGGGGAACCGGGCCGGCCTGCTCACATGGAGACTTTCCCTCACCCCGCCACATAATGAATTGCTCCAAAACGGTCAAAGAGACACAAAGGGCCAGGCGACCTTCCCATCCCCAAAATCCAATTTGTCAAGGGCAGAGAAAAGAGGCAGCAGAATCAAAGGTCCGGAGCGACCATTAATCCTCAGCATGTGGCTTTGTCCTCCAGACAGTTCCGATATTTTAACTGACAAATCCACTGTATAATTTCTCCATAAATCCTCACCCTTTCCATTCTTTCCTTTCAAGAAGGTTTTTGAAATCAGGAGCTACTTTAAATCTACTTGGCTGGCATTCTTGGGGTTTAAAACACTTCAAAGGGCTTTATCCTGCCTCCTCCTTTGTGACCGGAGCGCAATCAAAGGAGCAGGAAAGTTTAGACGACTTGTTAACTTCTATTGACTCTCGGCGTGTGCCGGGTTGAGATCAGGCAGGTACTGAAAAGAGAGAACCAGCAGCGGGAAGGGAGAGAGAGGAGGAAAGTGTAACCATGCAGTGCAAACACACACCAACTTATTTAGTTCACGTTCAACCTGCTGAAATCAAGAGCAGGACCAGTGAACGCAATCAGATATATAATTATATGATATGATATATAATAAATAAACCAGTCTAGCAAATAAATGATTACAATTATGTTTAAAATGACTAAGTTTCTCCCTTTTAAAATGTGTCGTGTCACAAATTCACACGCGTTGAAAGGAAATTATAATTTTCAAATACTTAAGTGCCTTGATGATAAAACAAAAACTGGTCTTTGTATATATATATTTTTTTTTATTTTTTTATTTTATTTCTCCAGCAAATATTTTCCATTCTACATTCGGTGAGACCGTGGATACTGTTCACTTTTTAAATTTTTTTTAAATTAATTTCTGCTGCATAGATGATTTTTTCTTTGAGTTAAAAAAAACGTGAAACCTTTCACTTATAGAATGTATATATAACAAAGTGATGAACTTGTTGGTCTTGTGCCGCATTGGGAGGAGGTTGTCCTCTAACATGTGTCTCTGTGCAGCGGCTTGTGTTCACCCGCTCTGGCCTCTCCGTTCTGAGCTGAAGCAGAACCTGCGGGCGGTCGATTCTGACTTTTGACCTGACGCTGGATCTGACGGATGACGAGTGATCTGGACACGTCAGGACCAATATCTCCTGGAGTAGTTACCAAAAACAACACAGAAGGTGAAGTGTTTGAATTCCTTAATGTTATATTTCATGTTTTTTTATACTAATAATTAGTTAAATATAGAATAAAATCAATAGAGTAACAATATTTATTTATTATTATTAACTATTAATATGGTTGCTGTTTCCGTATCTTCAGTCTATCCATCTCCCCCCCCCCCCATCTCCACTCCTCCAGTCAGTAAAAGAGTCTGAGCGACACGCGAACAATCTCATCAATAGGGGCAATGTTTGCGCCTGGCTGTGCGGAGGGGTTATTTATTAACGCCTCGCCATTTGCGGCTGGTTCCCATCCACCCCTGCTCTATTTTAAAGCCCCTGACTTCTCCACAGTGAAATTAATTATACTCCGAGCAGAGGAGGAGGAGGAGGAGGAGGAGGAGGAGGAGAGAAGACGTTTCCTTTCTGTTCTCAGGAGCGTCTCTGTGTAGAATCTCCGCTCCACTGTGCGCTCCTCAAAAAGGCTCAGTGTCAGAGAGAACACTGTTGGGAACGAATGGGAGGGAAAATGAAATGAAATGTAATGAAATGGCTTCACCTGCGTTATTGTCCCTCACGCTTTTTAAAGAAAAAAAGAAAAGACACATTAATTACATGGCCGGATCTTTATTCCGAGACAGTATTGCAGAGTCAATCAATAGAATTCCGTAAGTGCGCTTTTTCTCAAATGGACCCAGAAAGTCTTTCATAAAGTTAACTAACGACCTGAGAAGGAGCAGAGTCAGGAGACGTTTTTATGGGAGGCTCTGCCTGGGTCTTGCCAGGCCTTTTTGGATTTGAACTATTTGAACGGTGGGGCTCTGATTTAACTGGTTGGCCATTAAAGAGCCATGAATATAGAGGAACAACCTGCCTGCAAAGCAACGCGCTTAATACAGAGAGCAATGCCCCACCAGGGATCTCCATTCATACTCCCCAACTATACTTCAAGGGTGCCAAGGGTTCACCACCACCTCTCCTGGACTGGTTTCAATGGCCTACCATTTAAGACCCCTCCGAGCTCAGAAGAAAACACATTTTTTATGTCGACCCATAAACTCTGTGCGGGTCTATTCAGAAGAGCCCAATCATTGTCCCACTTAGCAATGTGGCCTATTTCTCACAGATTCCCACGTCTTAGAAATGGCGTTGTGTTTGTCTAAATCCATTTATTTCTCCACATGTAAGCCCACACTCACGACACCTTTCACTTTCATTTGGTCACACGTCTTTTAATTAAGAAAAGAGAAGGAAAGTTAAATCATCGTGCTTTTGGTTTTCTGGATAGGATAAAACTCTTCAGTCAAAATGTTTTATTCCTTTCAAGATCTGCTTTCAAACCAAAACAAAAAAAAAACATTAGACAGGGTTGTTTATCTTATTGTCATCTCTTTTTTTTAAATTTATTTATTTAATATGTCATATTTAAGGCGTTGAACTTTGTCGACTTGGGGAAAGACGCAGGCTGCACCAAGGGCAGACCAGCTGCCTTGATGCGGGTGGGACATTAGCGACGCGTTTGAATAGTAATTATGCTTGTATGGGACTCCCACCAGATGACATGATTGGGTTTTAACCCAGACTAATATTCAAGATCGCATTAGAGAGGAGCCGAATAAACGGCACCTGATTCAACGCAGCTCATGCGTGATTTCATTCAAAATGCCTCCTCTCTCTCTTTTTTTTTTTTTTTTGGGGGCCAGAAGTGGGCTGCACCGCTTGGGTATTCAAAGTCTCTACAAAGTTTCAGCGCCCAGCTTTTCCAAGACACATTTCCTTGACTTTAAACTCACTTTGTCTCGCATGAAGAGACGCGGATAAAAGCGTGTGAAGTTGTGTGAATTGATATGTTTCGGTGTACCTTATAAATTCATACCTTTTCTCACTCGAGCGCCTCAGAAAGAACGTGTCAGTCAGGCCGATTCTCTCTGCTGTCCAACGCATTTAGCAGGAGATCTATTTGAGAAGTTCATTCCTAGGCAAATGTATGCAGGCCGGGCTCAGCATGAATGGAGCAGCGTGTCAGCCGACCCTAATTGGGATTTAGCCACCCAAAGTATACGCACAAAGTGACGGAAAATCACAGGTTTCAAAGAAAGTCACAACTTTTGCCCTTCTTGATGAATATGAGGAACTTATTCCCTCAGCTCAGGGTTTAAATGCATTTTTCTACAAGGATGGAGGTTGGTGACCCATTTAGATGTGCGGTGTTTGTCTGCGAACTGAGAGCGGATCAGAAGGCACGCAACCTTAACTGGTCTCTATGTTTAATATTTTAGTCCAGGTTACGCTTATTTTGTATTGTAATTTAGTAGTTTTGACTTGTGAAAATGTAGCACATTAATAATAATAATAATAATAATAATAATAATAATAATATTAAAATTACGTTAATAATAATAAAAATAAAAGTAATTACATTGATAATAACAATAATAATAATAATAATATTAATAATAGGAAAAGTAATAAAAACCTACCTTTTTTATTTTTAAGGGGTGGATAATTTTAGGAATTTCTCATTTATTTATTTATGTAGTTTTTTATTTATCACTCGTCTTTTCCCGCTGCGCCGTTGGTCCTATTTTGCACACGAAGCACCATGGAGAGCTCCGCATTCCACACGCACTTACCCATGTCTATTTTAATAATTACCTTGGTAATAAATTCAATGAGATCTGTGTATTTCCCTTAATTCTGAAAATATTGGAGGAATTACACGTAGAAATATGCGTCTTTCGGGTTGGATGCACTCAGTAATGTAATGACGACCGTCTCTCGGCTTCTCGTCATCATAGCTCCGACTGACATCTACTAGTAGATTCAGACCAATTGTCTCCTGCATGTTCGGATGTGATGAGACTGTGGAAATGATGTCCGAGAGAGATATTGATTATTACAACATGAAGTTGTTCATAATCATCTTTAGGTGAGTTATTAAGGAATGATTAGATGAAGTGAGATGATCGGTGAATTTTAACAAGGTGGATAATTCAAGTAATTTCTTGATTTTTATCCATGTCTTTCATTACGTTGCAGCTTGAATCAAAATGTTGTGCAAAAAATTTTCATGATTATTTTTATTTATCTATTCATCTTATTATAGATCAGTGTTTCACATTTTATTTTTTGCAGTGGTGAATGATGTTGTTTTCTATATTGACAGTGTCAAAAAATGTAAACAAATTGGTAATTTTTTTCCATATATAACCACACTGTATGTATGGAGACACCTCCGTAGATCAAGTTGACTCTAGTGGAATGTGTTCCATTATAGTAATAATGGCACAGAAATCTTTTGTTGCAGTTTGTTGTCAAAGCGTAGTTAAGTTGCATGTTTCTGCTTTCAGCACCGGAGCAGGATGCTGAGCGTGTTTGGCATCTGCTGGCCAGATCCAATCGCTCCCAATCAGTAGCAGGAATAAAAGGTGTGGATGTGGATGGAATGAGGACAGGAAACGGCTGTGTGCCGTCACCCCCGCTACACGACAAAATTTGACTGACGGATGCCTTAGCCCTCCAGAAAGTGTCAAGGCGACTGCTTTGACCCTCAGGTGACTCCATCCTCTCTATTTTGCTGTTCCTTCACTGTTTCATTTCCCATTTTTACCATTCAAGGCAAAGCTATGAAAACAATCCCTATTCATGGAGCCAAAACAGACTCTTACATGAAATCATTATTGGATTGCAATCTGTGAGCTTATCAGGCATCTCAAATTCAGAATAAGATGTTAAAAGACAAGGTGATTGAATGCTGATAGCTTTATTTGCAGCACATAAAAAAATGAGGGAGGGAGCATGAGGCGCACAAAAGTTGGGAGACCATGTTGAGTGTTGGTGAAGCTAAACTCTATGAAGAGAATGCTCCACTTGAGCAAAAGGTCAGTCATGGGTTATTTTGTCCAGGGCAAAGGGCAAAGGTTGGTGTCCAGACATGGGTTTTGGTCAGTGCGAAGCTCAGGGGGGCGTGGAGCTTTAAGGGGGAGAGGAGGCCACTTGTGAGATTGGGTTACTTAGTCTTCATCACATACGTCAGCTGCCCCAGAGATGGTGTAGGTTTTTTCCTGATGGTCCATCTCCAGCACATCATCTTCATTTTGGACGGTTCTTATAGGGATAGAAGAAAACGGAGAACACTGAAATATAGACAAAACAAGCTTATCAAAACTCTGCAGCTTCAAGAGTCTTTTTGTGCTGGCCTTACTATTGGAACTAATCAGATACCTTGCAGTACCTTTACCTAATGAGCACCGTCCTCCTCTCCATCAGCTCCACCGCCTGCTCCATATAGTTTTCTCGGTTGGGACTGTAGCCATTGGATCCATGAGTCATTGTAAAAACGCTGCGATTTCCTCTTCCTCCACCACCCCTACCAATTCCATCTTCATCACTTTCACCTACAACTGTAGTACCTCCACTGCCTCTGATTCCACCACTCATTGAAGCTTGACCAGTTCCTCCATATCGATCTACGCCTCGACCAGTTCCACAAAGCATCCCTCCACCACTACTGTCAACTCCTGTACTGAGCACTATACTAATGCCACCAATGTTACCTGTGCCCGTTCCAAGACCATCCCTTCTGGTGTCAAATTCACCTTCAACATCACCCATATCTGCACCTATACCTAAAACCGGAGCACCCGTAGCACCAGTGCCTAAACCTGCAGCACCTACACATAAACCTGGAGCCCCTACATCTAAAGCACCAGTACCCACACTTGCAGCACCAGTGCCTGCAGTACCTACACGTCCAGTAGCGTCCACACTGCCTGCACCAGCTGCTCCACCACCAGCTTCCAATCCATGACCAGATCCAACATCACACATTCCTGCACCATGCACTCCTTCTCCAGCAGCCACACCACCTACACCAGTTTCTACACCACCTACACCCCCATATAAGAAACCATGACCACCACCAATGTCTGCCCTATCTGCCCTACCAGCAAGACCCTTCCCTTTAACCAGACCTCCAGCAACCATATTTCCACCCATTCTTCCAGCACTCATGCCCTCACCCATCCCTGCACCCTTCCCCATACCTCCAACACTACTACCACTACCCCCAGTTACCCCACCACCCATCCCACCAACACCACCCATGCCTCCTCCACCAAAGCTCATTCCACTGCCAATGGCGCTCATGCTGAGGTTGGCCAGAGACATGGTTTGCATCATGTCAGCGAGCCGCAGATCCTCTCCTTCAATAAGTTTTCTGCAAGAAATAAGTTTTTAAAAATACTAAAATCTTTTGCTGGTATTGATTTACATACAGTTTCAGGCACACACACAAAAAAATCCATTGTAACAATGTTTTTCTATTACCTGTATGTTGTTATCTCAATCTCCAAAGCCATCTTGACATTCAGGAGGTCTTGGTATTCACACAGGTGTAGTGCAATTTTCTCCTTGGTAGATTTCAGTTCAAGCTGCAGGGCTTCCGCCCGAGCCTGTTAACAGAGCGAACACAGCGTGAATAAATTACTGTGTTGTAATTGTTTATTCTGGTGTGAGCAGTCATGTGCAGCACACACACACACACACACACACACACACACACACACACACACACACACACACACACACACACACACACACACAATATGAGCTTTAGTTTACCTGCAGGTTTTCTAATTCCTTTCTGTACTTTTCCTGTTTTTCTTGTATTTGGGCCTCCAGAGCTTCGTTCCTGGTCCTCAGGGTATCCAGGTCACGTTCCTTGCTTTGCATCTGAAAATATTTTTATATACTCATGTTTATTATGTACAATTCAAATACATTTTTTGATGCATCCTCCTTTTTCAGTTTTGATACTCACATCCTTTTTGGCTCTTGATATTTCTTCTCTAACGCTTCGAGTCGTTTCTACATGCCTTGATGTCTTATTAGTTAGATCTTCAAACTTGTTTTTATACCATGAATCCATCTCCTTAAAATTAAAAAAATAATGTGAGATGAACATCATGGACAGCTTTGTTTTGACATCAGAGAGTGGAGGTTTTTTCTTTAATTTACCTGTAGATTTTTGGCCGCAATGTCATCGTACTGAGCCTGGATTTGTTTCATAGCGGCAGCGAGGTCAGGGAGAGCAAACTCACTCTGAACAGAGATGTGTGACGCGTAGACCTGTTTCATGAGCTCATCAATTTCCTTTGAACAAGAAAAGAAAACTTAATTTATAAGGATTTTATAGGACCAAATTTGAATTCTGACAGAAAAATGGTATCCACCTCTTTTTGGACCCGCTTTAAGAATTCAATGTCAACTTCTAACTGCTCCAGCTTCTTCTCCAAGGTGATACGTGAGGAGGTGGCCTTGTCAACATCCTGAAGAAAACATCCCATTATTACCATGTAAATTAAAGCTGTAAATCAGCTTGCGGCCTACGGAAATACTGTGTTATGGAACGGAACCTACTGGACGGATAGCTTGGATGTCTAACTCGGCCTTCCTCTTCAGCTCTACTTCCTCCTCATATCTGACTCTGATGCCCTCCAGTTGAGCCGCTGTTGCATCCTTTGCTGCCAAGGAGATGTCCTGACAATCAAAAAGCCAGAAGTTATGTGGTTGTCTACTGGAAGGTGTGTGCAACATGTAGATCAGTCTCTTTAGCATTTTATACTTTACCTTTATTTCTGTGCCTGTGTGCTTGTGCGCATGTCTTTATGTATGTGTGCAAGTGCATCATCAAGCCATCTGTCATCTATACGTAAAACTGAGCTGAAGACAGCTGCGCTCTGTGTCACCTTAACGTGCTGAGGCACCTCTCCATTTGCCTGCCAGGAATAAGCCTGTTACCAGGTAAGAAACCTTGAAAACACCAAGTTGACGTCTTGTATCATTGCTTGGATGGATCCTCCACAGCTCAGCGAGGTGTAAACCTCGCCCGAAACAAGAAAGAACTCAGTGTATACGCTCTGTTGACTGCTTGATATATAATAAGTGAAACAGGAACTGTGTGGCATGGAGGATTCTGTCTCACCCGCTGAACTCTCATCTGATCAGCAATCTTTTTCAGTTCCTTCAGCTGTTCCTCATATAAGAGGCGTAGACCTGTTGGCTTCACGAATCGGTTACGGTACCCCTCGATTTCTGCTTCCAGTAGCTTGTTCTGCTGCTCTAAGGATCGAACCTGTAAGCAGTAAACAAACTCTGTGAGTTCAGGTGGGGTATAACCACAATACCCTCCACAGAGGTGGGGGTATGTGCCCTATTTTTAGGTGGAAGGCATTTTTAGACCAGATGAATTTATCAATATGAAGGTTGAAGTGAAGGCAGCTCACTTTTTCTATGTATACAGCTAGTCTGTCGTTGAGGACAATCATCTCCTGTCTTTCACTCTTTCTGGTGTTGAGGAATTCTTGGTTTTCAGCTGCAGCAATATTCAGATCTATAGGACGTTCTCCATTTGGCCCAATACATACCAGGGTTCCTGCATTCACACTGAAAAATTACCCATGAGCTACAGACATGAAATCTGAAGTTTAGGATGATCATCATATGATAACAAAAAAAAAAAAAAAGAACTCTGAAATTATCTTGAAAGAGGGTTTAAGGTTCAGGCACTTTCTTTCACATCAGGTGAAAACCACCAAACAAACAGGTGAACCTCTCACACTGCACGGAACCCGTAGATCTTACCCTACTCCAAACACACCAGTCTTGCGTACAGCTGAGACGGTCCTTCGTCCTACCGACTCCCCCATGATGCTGCTCGCTCCAGCTCTGCAGGAGCATCCGAAGGAGGCCTGACGGGCGCCTCTCCTGGTGGGTGATGGACTGGACACCCTGACCTGGTAGGTCAAGGCGTCGCTGTCATCAAAGTGGCGGCGATAGGAAGAGATCCTCTCTGGGCTGCGGCTCATGGTAGCGGCAGGAGCTGTGTGTCTTCTGGTTTTCTGAAAGGAGATGAAAACACTCAGGCAGGGTTTGTCTGTGGTTTGCAAGGATTCAAGGTTGATCAACCGCGTATGCACTCCCCCGATTATCAGCCCAGCCTCGGGTTTTATTCTCCTCTTTGTCCACCAAGCCCTGGCTCTCTCAAACACAGCCCAATGTATGAGCAAACACTTGTGGAATCTGGAGCCTCTGCACCAACTCGGGTTTGACCTGCTGTTGGGATATCTGTCAGCAGGTTGTGAGGAGAATAGTTGGGCTGGGATTGAGACTGACGACATAAGTGAAGGGTTCACTTGGTAGTCTCCAAAAGTATGGCATATAATCATGTGTCAGTATCCCTTTCATACATTTGGATTAGATTATGGTTAATACACCACCTCCATGTCCGTGGCTGCACTGGAGAGAAGATAGACAGGCAGTCAGGATCTGGATGCTGAGCTGAGGAGGCTGCAGGAGGGCAGAAGAGCATGGCAAGATATCACATGAATTCATATGTAGTATTATGATAGTATTCTCAAATCATTCTTGTCATAAGTAAATTATTAGTGCTGTCCCTAAAAAGTAGGTCAAATATAGGGCACAGTTGGGACTGCTTTAAAATTATTGAACATTTTCTTTCATGGTTGGAGAATCCTATTTATTCTAGCAGAAAGAGTATAAACACTTGTGACATTATTTACTCATTCATCGGGGAGAAGACTCCAAGGTCAGTTTCCTGTACCGTAACAATGACTTCATCTCATCAGGCCCTTCTAAGTTTTGTGAGGCATTTAGATCATTCATAAATCTTTAGTTGATCATGAGAATGCTATCTGTACATTGTTTGGACTTTCATCTCCAGTTGTAAAAGGGGAGTGAACAAGGTCCATGGCTGTCTACTCATTTGAAAACAAACACATTCGTTACCGTGGATGACGAAGCAACCTGTTTTTATTCTCTGGAGGGTGGGTGGCAAATACACAGCAGATATTAGACATGGCCCCTCAATACTGTAGATCATCGAAGTCCCAGCAGTTGTCATCTATTCAAAATTGCTTATTGCCTATTTACATCATAAATTATCAAAATGAGTAACTTCCCATGGTCTTTATAATTGACAAAGAACAATACACAGCACAATATATTCATGCCAAAATGATTTATTCACTTAATGATTCTGGCAATCATAAACTATGATCTCTGAACAACAAGCTACATAATATTTTCCATTCATTGCATGACAGAATTCTTCATTTCAGGTCACAGTTGTACACAGTAAATTAGTCAATGCACAGAGAAACTGAAACAACCTTAACCACATTTTTCTCTTAATACTGTATTCATAGTGACAGGTTGAGGTAAATGCTTTATAAATAGTCCAGTGCTGAAACAAGTGCAAAGATTCCTCAAATTACATTTATTGTGATTACATATTTTCAGCTACTGTGATTGCTGATGCTAAGCCCTTCAGTGTAAATCTTTGGGAATAACTTCAATCACTCTCTCTCAAAAGGGAAAGAAAAATCCTCTGCAGAAACCTTACAAGACTGGTTACACAATCTTAATTTGCAGGGTGATTTCTGGTCATTTTCTCGAATCCTTTCGATTATGCGTTGCTTTTCATTTATCTAATGATCAATTATTTTTTTCATTTTCCACCCATCCTTGCCATCCGCCTGGGTAATGCTGTACACTGAAAGAAAAGGAAACAAGAAGAAAATTAAGGGTGCAGTAAAAACAAAACTCTTTTATAGTACATGTGTGACTTCTTTCATGTCCCAACTTACACCTATGGACAGATGCATATTGTGGCTGCTCTTAATAAAACACTGCATTACAGACTGTCATTTAGAAATTACGGGTTAAAAAGTTCAAGTTGATGTCTGATAATCCAAATCCAAAGTTAGTGATCAACATGCACTAGTATTCATATGCAAGGAGAACATATCTCACTCTTTATATCCCAGTGACACGGCTGTTTCTAGCGCTGTCTTACTCCTGATCCCCGCCAGACAGCTGAACACAATGTTGTCTGTCTGCTGAGGCAGCTCAGCACCATACTTCTCTCTGAACTCTTCTGGACCCAGCTGTAGGGCAGCGCTCACCTGTCCCACTGCAGAGTCACAAGATACACAAACAGATTAAATATTAACAGATACACTCTACATTTCTTGACATGAGTTACAACAAAACAACGAATCAGAGTGACACTCTACCTAAACACACTGTGAAGGAATGTTGTATATAAGGAAGCAGGTACTTCCTTATAACATTTACCAAGTTGTCTGCAAAGTGATGAGATTTTTTTTTAAACTTTATTAGAATATAAATTTATATAAAAATTTACATGACATAATAAAGGATGCATATACGCCTTCAGTGGCATCAGTGTTATAACTAGTTATAAGGTCTAACTAGTGAAATCGTGATTTTCTGGAGCGACACTCACGTGGGACGTTCACGGACCCCGGGATGAAGCCGTACTCCCTGAGCTCCCACGGCTCCCTGACGTCTATCACCACTGACTTGCGCCCGGCCAGGAGCTGCTTTAGCCGGTCGTAACTCACCTCTATGCTCGGCGCTCCTGAACTCCATGAGCGGAGCAGAAGCCCTGTAGCTGACGCAAAACATAGAGTAGGTATAAGAAGTTTCGAAGCGCAATGGTGAATAGAGAGTTCATTCTGAGAGTATAACAAAATCAGAGCGACCGTGGACTTAAAACTCACTCTTATAACAGGAGGGGGTGTTAGCGAAGGCGGACAAAGAGTGTCGCTGTTCAGGGACGGACGCTGCAGGAAAGACGGCGGGGTTCCATAGCAGCCGCGGGACAACCCGCGACAACTTCCAGCACCTTCTGAGAGTCATGTGGGACTAGTTAGAACCCGCAGGTTAACGCTTCATCAACGTTAATCCGTAACTGCGAAGTTTCGGTGCGTGAGACGGCCGAACCACGTTCCCTTGTCTCACCCAACCACACGGAACTTGAACGTCCCCCGAGGTACGGAAAGCGCCACAGGACAAAATACGAAGCCCCCTTCACGTCGCTGATGCAACCTAATGGGCCTAAGGTCAGACCATGATAAATACAAAGAAGCAGCAGTACAGGTACCATCAGTAGTTATAACAGTGCTCTACAGATGTATCAACACAAGATAAACATTTATGACTGAACGATGAGACACATCCAGGGTTTATATAAACATGTAAATCTCGCTCCTTTCTCACATGCATTTCCGAATGCTTTAATGTTTTAGTCACTGTTTCAACTTAATATGAAAATATTTTTTATGAATATGGTAAACAGTTTTAGTCACTATTTCAAATAAAAATATACATATTTTTATGAATATGATAAATATATCCCGATACAATTATATTTGTGTTATAAAAAATACTGAAAGCGTCTTCACCTGTGACACCTGAGATTTTCTATTGCCTTTGAACGCAGCACCGGACCACACCGAGCTGCCGTACTGCGTCACATGTTGGCAGGAGCATGCTAGTTGATTACACCGAAAGATTATTGAAATTCACTAAGTTAAAGACAACAACGAAGAGGTATCGTTACACCCGCCCGCTGTTGATATATTTAAGTACTTTGATTCGAAATGCCTCAACATCTCAGTTTACGGTTGATAAGACAGGTTTATTCATTCTGACAAGCTAACCTAGCTAGCTTGTTTGCTAGCCAGGAAGAGTTGATATCTCAGTTTAGTTCAAATTGTCAACATAGAAGCTAAAGTAAAAAAGGTGAGTCCATTCTGGTTTTACTCAAAACATTGATGTGAAAGTGTCTTAATTTAAAAATTAAAAAAAAAAAAAAAAGATAAGAGTAGGCCTTTCATATTCATAATATGAGGAAGGTTGATAGTGACACTTGGTAAATGTGTTGTTGCTCCAGCGGCCGTCGGTGCGCTGGTTCCCCCTCATCGCTCATCTGTGGTTTGAAATCGTTCTGTGTGAAACCACTCCACCGCAATTACAAGACAACATTTGAGTTAGAAAGTGATTGATTGATTGATTGATTGATCGATCCCACACTGGGAAATCCCCAGTTTAACTCCTGAGTATATCGTAGGTTCATTGTATGTCAAATACTGCATTGTGTGGATTTTACTGTTGTTAAAACATGTTCTGTAGAGGTCGTTGAATTCTGTCTATAATCAGATAAGATATACTTTACTGATCCCAAACTGGGAAATTCACAATAAATCTGTGTTCTTTGTCTTTCAACTCAGAGCTCCAGATGCGGCTAAAGGATCCCTTCTCTTTGAAAGCCGCAGATATGACGAAGCGGACTACTAAACCAAGAAAACCTCGGGATGATGAGTCATCAGATGAAGTTAGTGGTAAGTCATGAAAGCAACAGGATGCTGCATATGGGCTGGTGTTGGTGTGACTGTGAGGCTCAAAGTGTTCCCCTGTCCACAGTAGATAGTGATTTGAATGAATTATTTTGTTATAAAGCAAAAAAAAATACTCCTGTGTAACATCAGACACTTTGAGTACAATCTGGGACAGTACTGGAAAAACATTTGCTTCACCTGAACAGCGATCTCAATCTATTATTTGTCTGCATTGTAGAACGATGAGGTTAGTCCTACTGGCTCAAGTTAGTAAGATGAAGCCCCGTGTCATAGTGGAATATCCATTACATTGGGTTTGTAAAGAATAGTATATCATGTTCATCTATTTACAAAAGTTTTGTCTTGTGTGTCCTGCGTATACATAGTCTATCTTTTGAAAAATGAAATTACTCAGCATGTCAAATCAGCTGTTAAACTGATATGAATGAAAATTTATTTTGATATGGTTTTGTTTTATTTAGGTTTGACATGTCAACATGTTAGTAAGGCAGTGGACCTGAGCTCAGTGAAGAAGTCGGTGCTCTCCAGTGTGTGGTTGGTGTGCTCCGAGTGCCTAAAAGAGAGAACGATGATTGATGCAGAGCCAGCAGCTTCACATGACATTGTTGTGTGCTTAAAGTGTGGCTTCCAGGTAATTAGTCATTTCAGTTTCAACTCTATGAATAACACATGGATTACACTATACTATACAACACCAGAGTTCATTTTATCTCAAGCAAGTAGTGCATCCCTGGGATGTGCTTCAAGAAACATTTGTGCATTCCAACATGACGTTTATGCATCCCAAAAGTTATAGTAGAATATACGGTACAATCCGTACGCATGGAGTTTTGCCAATAGTACAATATAAAAACTAATCAAACTGATAATTTTAATGTTTTTGTTAATAACATAACTGTTTAAGTAAAAAAAAAAAGTAAAGTAAAATTATATATTAGTTTTATCAAAATGTTAAAGCCTGATAGTCATTAAAAAACAATTTTAGAGATAAGAAAAGATGTAATACAGTTTTTTTTTCACTTTTGCTTTTCATTCAAGGGCGCATGCAAGGGCGCATGCAAACAAGAACTTTGTTTTACTTTACTATACTGTACTGCACTATACTATACTATACTATTCTATACTATACTATACTATACTGTACTGTACTGTACTATACTATATATCAGGGAATTGTTTTTACATAAACAAAGATGCTGTTTACTAAGTGATAGGAACATTGATAACTTTGTCATCCATCATTGATTGTGGTTGTGTTGTTGTTTCTTTCAATAACCATAAAGAGCCCAAAACCATTTATCGTAAAAGGAAAATTATGTGGTTTATAACAAAAACCAAGTAGACCACATACAACAGGGTTATTCAATTTGCATGTTACACTGGTGTCACTGCGGGTTCTTTCGGGTTACAGTTACATTTCCTGCATTTAACTAATGTCAGATGGAACGTGAGATAATATTTTTCAGTTCAGACATACAGTTATGAATTTCATGCAGGTGTTTTTCAGCTGGTGATGTGTGTATGTGTGTGTAGTGTGTGTGTGTTTGTGTGTGCGTTTTACTCAAACTTAACAAAATTATTTATAATTACATATACATTTTAATAGTAATTTGGTCAATATTGACAACATTTATGCACACTTATCATATCCAAACAAGTTTGAACGTTACAAAATGGAAACAGAATGTCATGTCTTGTATATGCAAAACATAGAAATCCCATATTTGGTTGAAAATTACACAAAGACAATATATGAGATTTCATTTTGCAAAATAAAAATGTGCATGTGAATTTGATGCCAGCAACTTATGTAAAAGGTTTGACAATGGCCGTAAAAGACTAAAAGGTTGTGAATGCCAGCAGATAACACCTGGTGGATCATCTCCGAGTCAATCAGGTTACTTGGCAACAACTTCGTACAATGATCAGGTATAAACAGCATCCAGAGCAGTAGAAAGATGGAAATGGGTTCACAACTCTGTGAAAGACAGATGGAAAATACTGAAATAGTTGAAAAATAATGTTTCTCAGTGTAAAACTAGAAAGAGTTTTGGGATTTCATCATCTTCAATCACAAAATGATTACAGTAAAAGAATCAGACAATCTGAAAAAATCTGAAAAATCTCAGTTCATAAGAGGCTGAGAACCAATATCAGATGCCTGTGATCTTTATGTTCTGTACCTCATTCACTGCTTGGGCTCAGGAACACTTCCTAAAGCCAATTTCTGTGAACATAGTTCATTGCTGCCTCACAAATAAAGCGAAACATTTTTAAACCAAATCCATTGTCTTGACTAAAGCTACTTATAAGCTTATTGAAAATGGACTGAGTTGGAAAATTGTCCCGTGGTATCACAGTCATTTGAATTTTTTTAATGAAATCCTGGGTACCATGTCCTCCAGGCTAAAAAGTAGAGGACCATCGGCTTGTTCGCAGCCCACAGTTCAAATGTTAACATCCATGGTGGTGGTAGTGGTGGTGGTGGTGGTGGGGGCATTAGTGCACATGGCATTGGTGACCTGTACAGTAGTGAGGGCACTTTTGATTCTGATTGATAGAAGGTGGTGAGGTACATATGCAGCCAAGTGTAGTCCTTGCTTATTACAGACAGACAGCACTGAAACACATTCTGCACAGAACGTGGTTCAGTGTTGTGGTTTGTGTTATCCATGATAGAAGTGTCTAGGTGCTGCTGATCCTTTCATACTGTTTTTATTACCAGTTACCAAATGTCATTATAAAAAGGTTGTATTCATATTTAACTTGTTAAATTTGAAGAAACCTGGATCCAACACTTTTTCACATTTATAGTATATATGTACATTCAAAATGCTAAAAAAAAATAAGACAACTGTATGGAATATGTGCTGTAAGCCTGCTAGTATTTTTACTCAATTCATCTTTCTTTATTGAACTGTCTTACAGGGCTGTATGCAGTCAGGAATCCAGCATGCCATGAAGCACCACCAAGCTTTCCATCCAGAATCTCACTGTATCACCATCAGTTTGAGCACATGGAAAGCCTGGTGAGAAAACTCTGACTAACATAACCTGCATGGGAATAAAGCCAAGATTATGTATATTGCTCATGTGCATCGTTTTGAGGTGACAGCAGGATGTCAGCAATTTGGGGATTTGCATAGAACTCTGACTCTAACCCAGATAAACAGGCACTGGTGTTTCCAAGCATGCTCAGTGTGGATTGTTTAAAAGTCCGTTTCACTTTCCAAACTTAGAATTTGTTCAACATAATATAAAAGTATGAATACTGTGTTTTTACCAATGGAATGGTATTTTGAAGTGCTTTCTGGCAGCATTATAATGTTTGTGTTTCCACAGCAACTTAGTCTTTCTGTGTCTGTGGCTCCTTTCATTGTAACAGGTGTTTTGAATGTAATGAGGAGCTCTCCACGCACTGCAACAAGAAAGCTTTGGCCCAGACCCTGGACTTTTTACAAAAGCACTCAGTCAAGGCAATATCGGGTAAGGTGTTTGGCTCCTGGATATCTGGCCCCCTGGATGATGCTGAAAAAAGCTTTTGTTAGACATATTTGCACAGCTGTATCAGCAAGGCTGAAGTCAGATTAGTTAAAGATTTATACAAGCATTTAATTAGCGACCATCTCTTCAATTCAACATGAAGTGATTGACCTTGAACACGGAAGACTTACACTGACAATAAGATATAAATGAAACATATTTATTTGCAATGATCTGCACTGGTGACCCTCAAACTAAGTTTGGTTCATTGTCCTTCCTTGTTCTTAGTATCTGCGTGTTCTTATCTACCAGAATCTATCTGCACAATGACACCAGAGCGTTACTAGTTCCTAGTTTCTCTTGCACAGAGTTGCAGTCATACAGATGAATTCGTTTTCCTACTCACATAGGTTGCATTTTGTTGCATTCTCAACAAAAATTAGAAATGTGTTGCATCAGTAACTTCAAGTATAAGGCCCCATCCACATGATGACGGATTTTTTTGAAAGCGCAACTTTTTAAAAACGTATCAAAAACGATTCGCGTCCACATGACAGCGTTTTCAAAAAAATCTCCGTCCACACGTAAACGCAGCAGTGCGTTTTCGAAGATGGCTATAAGCATGCCAAACCATGTGGAGGCAGTATTGAGTCAAATTTTATCCAATAGGAATCCTCCGTGTTTTGTTGTCACAACACACGGGCCCATAAATATGACGTCACAGAGGTTTTCGTTGCAGGCAAGACGTCAGCGTTTTTAAAAAGTTGCGGATACACCGTCCACACAACAACGCAGATCCAGCGTTTTTTAAAAAGTCCACCTAGGCCAGCGTTTTCAAAAAGTTGCATTTTCGTTCCGGATATCTGCGTTGTCGTGTGGACGGAAGGCGTAAACCCAACAAAAAAGTTGCGTTTTCAAAAAGTTCCGGCATCGTGTGGACGGGGCCTAAGCCAGCAACTGTTCGTTATTGTTAATACAGTTTTTTTTTATCAGCATGCTTTGCTAGCCAGCACATATCAAGTGGACTACTGTGAGAGATTTCTAATAAACAACAGACAGTCTGTTATTTAGGCTTCTATAATGGAATGTAAAAGCAAACCAGAGCAAAAGGAAACACTTATCTGAAAAGTGTCTCCAGGTTGTTGCATAGTTTGGACGTACGGTAGTGATTTACCGGCAGATAAAAGTTAGACTCTACATTGTAGGTGGATTTTGGCTTGGTCCGAGTCATAAGTACAAGCAATCCATAGTGATACTTCAACACCAAGAAGATCGCCTTTCCCTGCACTTCTTTTGAGTACTATAGCACGTCAATGGGGATGCAGACATCTCAGTATAATAAAGGGAAGTACAGATCTCTACGGTCATCAGTTGGTTTCTCAGCCCTCATTCAGATTCACCTGTCAAACACAAATGCACCGCCGGAAACCACAGAGGGGATTGTAAAAGCAGCCTCAACCAGCTGTCTCCATTCTGTGGATGTCGACACCTCATCCAAGGTTCTATCAGGGACTGAGAGAAGCATCTTCATTATCCACCATGCACCATGAATCAGAACTTCTGGATAATGAGGGAGTCATAGAGAAGAACAAGGTGGAAGATTGCATTTAGGAAGACATGCTGTAGAAGGAATTGCTAACTTTACCTTCTGGAACACATCTGAGTTCCTAACTTAAACAAGTTCTGTGCACAGCTGTGTAATCGTTTGTTTCTACCAATGGTGCGCTTCCTTACAAGGAGTTGACTGCAGTGCACCTGCTCCCCCTGGTGGCTGTGGTCATCTGGATCCTTTCAAAGGCTTTCTCCTGCAGTGTACCAGCCTACAACCCCTGACAAAAATTACGGATTCACCTGTCTAGAAGGATGTTCATTCAGTTGTTTAATTTTATAGATAAAAGCAGATCAGACCAGCAACAAAACTGAAGTCCTTTAAAATGGCAGCTGTTGGGGTCCATGCCTTCAGACTAGAGGGTCGTTAGCTTAGAATACTGCAGTTATGACATTAAAGAACAGTGTGACCACCACTGAAAACTGAAAATAACATCTTACATATATTTTGAATATAACTTTTATGTCTTTGCACCGTGTTCAACCCGTTTCATCCAGTCAGACACCCCCACCCCTTCTGTCCTTATACAGTTATACCCCTTCTGTTCAGTGCCTCACCCACTCGGTACCAGAACGTGAAGAGGCCTCTACACAGACTGTTTATCAGGATGGTGGGCATCAGCACTTTTGGTCTCACTTGCTGCCTCTGTTCAGCCCAGTGGCCAGAGGCCAGCCGCCCATGCCTAGTCAAGCTGGTCCACCATCGGTCTCAGCTTCAGAGTTGAGGGACTGATGCTGCAACAATCCCCCCACTCTCACCCCCACCTTGCACATTGCATGACTGCACACATTAGAGGAATTAGGCGCTTGAGCAGTGTTTCCTGGCTTAGTTCCCTTAAGAACAAGAGCAGCTGCGTAGGATTCAATCTCTGCTCTGTCGTTCTTTGTCTTTCCATTGCTATCTGTTTCTGTCCTTTGTTTCCTCTGTCGAAGCGATGTATGTTTCACCACCTCTGGGCCTGTGAGCTGCACTAGTGGGAGCCAGGGCCCTCAACAAGTCAGAGTGGCTGGATCCTAACAGCTGGACTGCACTGATTCTCAGCGGCACACACAGATAGATGTAAATAGAAGAACATAATGATCAACTCCATATACTTTTTTTTTTTCTGTACATGAATATTATAGCAACAGGAAGCAAAGTACAGACTGGAGGACTTTACAGGTAATTTAAGCAAGATGCCATTTTAAAGGCCTTCATAAATTTTGTTGATTAGCTGCATCCAAGGATAAAAGGTGGCAGAGCCTCACAGTATAAAATGTTTTAGAAAGCAAACATTCTGTACAATGACATAATTAAAATTTGTGCATCAAACTCACAAGTTTTAACCTTCAAATTTCACCATAAATACCCAGTATTTAATACAACTTGTAATGTTCAAGAGAAACAAACCAGTTCTTTAAACCACTTCAGCAATAAAAGTCTGAATGAGCTATTTGTGTCTTTTATGTGCTTGTACTGTTTGTGTGTGCTACACTAGTGGACATGGCCAGGGGTCCACATCCATCAGTGAAGAAGGATCTGCTCAGGTGGACAGTCCAGGCCTGCAGTTTTCCCCTTTGCCACTTTGAATTACCTGTCACCTTTCCTGCTACCCAATTGTTCCACACCGGTCGGCCCAGTGGGTATAGAGGCAGGCAGCCATTGTTGCAGAAAAAGAGGTGGTTGTCTGTTGAGGAGCTTGTGAAATTGCATTTCAGTATGAAGGACATGTTTTCAGAAGTAGCTGCTGTTGTTCTGTTTTCCCCCAACACAAAGGATCTCTAGCAAGGATTTTTTTTTAGAATCTATAATCATTTTGTACAGCAACAGCTCAGGCTAGAGAGAAAGTCTATTAACTGTGCTCTCTCACCACCAAGGCCTTCAGCTCAAGTACCAGAGTCCCAGTAAAAAGCGAATTGACCTCAGGGAGCTAGAATCCGGCTTGTATCACAGCTGGGGAGTCTTTGTAGGGCAAATTAAATGTTGTTAACGGTTAGGGTTAAGAGGGTTACAACGTTGGTTCTGAATGGGTATCAGAGGTTCTTGTTCCTCATAGGAATTTGTCAATTCTGTCTGATTCAGTGTGATGTGGTGATTATTATCTATTGCTATATTTTACTGTCCCAGATTGAATCTTTTGATATTTGTTTTCTGGATATCAAAGGTCTCTTTATATTTAATTTTCTCCAGTACCTTCAGATATGTATTAATTCATATAAAATTAATCTTTAGCATTTTAACTGGAGATCAACCAATAATGATAATAATGATAAATAATAAGTAATAATGATCATTTTCTGGTCTGTCTCGTGTAAATATGTCGATTTTTTTAATGTATTTATTTTGCTGGGGAGATATTTACCCCATTAAAAAAACCATCTACTAGTAATTAGAATGTTAATTTTTCCAAGCCACCTGACTTTGGATTCATCATTACATTTTGTGTGAATGAATACATCAGAATTGTGCTAAAGTGCATCAAAATCAGGTGTCACTCAATGTATTTAGGGTACAGATCTGTGATGTTTTCCTTCCTACCATAGTCTCATACATATAAATGCATACCTGCAAGCCCCCATTCACACCTGTCACATCTATCTGAGTCATACAACACATCGAAATTGTATCAACTGAATAATGTTAGAAAGCTGACATAACAGTATTGCAGTCTTTTCATTGCCGGTGTGGGCATGCAGTATTTACATAACATGTATTGCACACAGGACAAGTGATTTAAGGAAATAAACAACCAAGTTAAGTTTTTCTAAAGGAAACAAATGTTGATGTTTCAGAATTTGCAGCAAAAATCACATTTGTTAAAAACAACTTAATGATGTGAGTTGTGTTGTCTGTATATTGAACTTTTCCCAACACTCATTCAAAGCCCTTTAAGTTCTGGTTACCCTTTATGAAGGATACTGGACTGATCTGTGCTATAAACTATCGTAAACTACATGTTAGTAAATTTTTTTAGTCTGTATGTCGACAGTCTGAACTTTTTGTCTTGTTTATTTTTCCGTTATTATTTTGGGGTTTTTGTTCTTCTACATGCAAAATGCTGGTTTAACTGGGTGCTGTGTGAAGACTTTGGTATGTAACATATTTTTGTCATCGTGTTGGTGCATCGGTTGTTTGATTCAGTTTTTTTCCTGGGACTGATGTCTGCATCGATAATTCTTCATTAGAGAGACTTTGGTTAAAGTTCAAAGTAGAACATATAATGTGTTGTGTGAGTACAGCTCACTTATTCACATGGCCTGCTGCCCCTACGCATTCATTTGGAAAGGGCAGTTCTAAGTTTACTGTCAGTTTAGCTCAGCCAAATCTGTACCCAGTAAGATGCTTGTCCCCTGGTGGTGCTTTCATGGAGGTAATCAAGGGTGATGCTGTCTTTATTCCCACCACCGCACATGAAAGTAGGCCAGATAGTGGGTAGCAAAAGGTGCGTCTGTGTGTGTGTGTGTAAGTAACACGGCCTGGGTTCTCTTGGCCTCAGATGGCAAGGAAACAGGCTTTTCATGCCCTGCAGTCACAACAAATTAGCAAATTAATAAGACATTTGGTGTTGCCTGGCCTTCCTCTTGACTGCCTCCTCTGCATGATGGGAGCTGGCCTTGGCCCTCCACACTGCTGCACTGTAAGTCAACACGGAGGCACAAAGCCCACTGGCCATACAATTTGATGGTCTCTCAGCCCAACTGTGGTCCAGATTTGGAAGAATATGAAAATCCATTTAAAAAATGTTTTTGTTCATATAGAAAGTATACCTTTACATAAAGTTTTGAATTGAACATGTTTTTAGCATTCCTACATCAGGACTAGTGGCCGTGACCAAAATACAGTGTTAGGCCAGGTGAGCAGCAGGTATTGGTGTGAAACAAACTTAACAAGAATATATTATTTCCTATATATGTTATAATTTCAGCTCTAATTTTTTCTGTGAGGTTTACTGGTGACTTTTTCTACCCCTCATTAAAATGCCAGAACAATGCAAATACTTTTTGAAAGAGGTAATTTCAGCTAAAGTTTTTTTTTTTCTTTAAGAAGTATTGTTCTCGGCAAAAGTTCAGCGTTTCTATTTGTTCTCTTGTGTGAAAAAGAGCGTGGTGTTGATGTACTTGCGTGCATGTGAACGATGCTGAGAGCAACGGATGCCTTCGTCTACCCTGGGGAGAGGCTCCACAGTGTCGCTGCTGCCCATACTCGGTGGCTGAGCAAGGAGGGCCAGGTGGTGGTGCCGAGTGCAGCACAGTCAAGCGTGGACACAGCGCAGGCTGGCATTTGCCTTCGCTGACTGCTGCAGGGAGAGGAAAAATCTGCTTTTCCATATGCTTGTGCTCGTTGCAACCCTTCCCTCCACCCACTGCCCCTTCTGCCCTCCTCTGCCACCCCCCTCAGCCCCAGCCAGATGGCTCCCTGAACATTGTTTACCTTGGGTGATGGTCCCAGATGCCGAGTGTGTCTATTGGCATCCCCATTCCACCCAGTTAGTTTCCTCATTCCTCTGCTTCCTCTTAGCTGAAGTCACAATATTTACAGTCAAGTTTCATTGGATTTGTTGATTTTGTATTTGTGCTCAGAAACAGCTGAACAACCACTCATGTAATCAAGCTCTCTGTCAATTCTCTATTTTGCTCATTTGTTCACACTTACATAAACTCATCTCTTCACACCTTCTCATCCTCACTACAAATCCAAAGAATACAGTTTTTCTGATCCAGGCTCTTTTTCCCCCTCTTATGTTTTTTTGCACTGTGTGTGTTGACATATGGGAGCTCCCTTATGGCTACATATTGAAGATGGAACTAGGCCTCCAGATGTTGCATGCACAGTGAGCCAGATGCATTTAACACCACTGGGTAGAGCTTCACAAAAGAATGTTGTCCTGACAAGCTGAACCTCACCCATCCTTGTCTCCAGACTAAAATATGTGCCCAAAAAAATACACCTTTTGTCATTAGTGTTTTTGTTTTCCCCTCCAAAGGGGGCACATAGAGATACCCTTGTCTGTCTGAACATATGCACAGATGATACTGGGAATAGTCATTCCACACCACCTCACAAGCCACTGGAATTCAGGACAATATCAAATGTTTTGCAGGATCACTTAAAGTGTTCATCTCACACTTGCTCTCTTTAGTTTGATTATTTTTACATTATTTGGGACATTTTAATGTCAGTTTGCTCACATTCACCTATTATTGAGGCTATGATCGGTCCATATCAGCACAACTTCTGTTTTTTTCTAGTATGAACATATGTGTCCTTGACTGTCCTTGTCCTTGACAAGTTGTTCGGGTTTTGGACATTTGATGCAGCCTGAAAAAACCTTAGAAACGCAGCAAACCCAAAAGAGACCTTTAATCCTTCTGTAATTTCATTTCCTCATTAAATCCGCTGAACAGAAGTCCCTTTTTTTCCTCCATTGCTTTGAGTGGAAATTTGTTGTGTATTAAATGCAAATTGAAAAGCGACTATGGCCTAACTAGTTGAACATGAGGAAGACAAACTGACACGGTGGTGGCCAGGACTGGGCTTACCACCTCTGTAGGTTGAATAGGTTTTTTCAATATGTACCTCATTCATGGAATATCAATTCTGTATGTTCTAGGACAAGGTCATTTTATGTATAGAAGAGAACGGTCAGAGTAAAGGTGCAGGTTGTTGTGATGATTATGATGGTTTATGGTTCAATTGAATTTCCTTGTTTTGTATTTAAGGAGGTTCAGACTAGTGACCTTGCTCCTGGCCTGCTTTCTTCACTGGCTTTTGTGGATGAAGTGCTGGTCGACCAAATTCCGTTTTATGTATACCAGCCATCAATGTTTCTCTCCAGCACTGAGTCCTCAAGGTGCCCTCATTAAATCCTGGGTTGTTTTGTTATCATCTTGTCTTTAAAAATTCTTAGTATTTTTATTTTCTATACATAAAAAACACTGATTGCACTTTAATCAATCATTGTAATAATCCTATTAAGGACAATGTGTTTCCACCATTAGACATTAACATTTTTGCAATCTATAACAGGACAATTTTAATATTCACCATTTTGTGGGACTATCCAGTGGTGGTTAAACATTAATTTAAAAATTTAAAAGGTTACAATGTATTGTGGATCCTTTGACACATCACTTAACTTAAAAATGTACTCAAATAAACCTGCTGTAAAGGAACGTGTAGCTACCTGTGGACCATTATCTCTTTCTGATGAACTCTCTATCAGCACCACTGACATATCATATGGTTTAGAAGGTATTTTATGAGCATAATTCAACCTGGAGCCCATGCTGTTATGCATGAAGCTTCATGAAATTTTCTGGATATGTCAAATTTTTCCAATTTCACATGGAGTAACAATTTTCTGTCTCAATCCGCACCCTTCAGAGGAACTTGTTTTCACCTCTCTCTTTTTATATCCATTAGTACCACCTCCATTTTGTTGTACTCCATTGATGCTTTTACCCCTTTTTCCCCTTTTAACCTTTAACAGATTTCATTACACCTATTTTACATCTTTGGTTCTACTTTTGATATCTTTATCAGAAAATTTTCCACTATTCAGTGTCTATTCTTTGGCTGCTCATAAGTCATTACTGAGATCTAACGTATCTGTGTCCTTAACCATCGTGACTGAAGTATCTATTAGGGATGAGCGAATACAGCACTATCTACAGCTGCAGTGAAGCCACGCACAGAGAGATCAGTCAATGTCTGTGTGTGTGTACGAGAATGGGGCAGTGCCATCGACAGCTCTAGCTGCAGTGATGTCTGATGATGTCTCTGAAGCGAGGGGTGGGCGCTGTTTGTGATTGACCAATCACAAAGCTTGAACACAGTCAGTTTTTGAGGATTTTCCTTCAGCTTTGCCAGCTGGGATAGGCTCCCGCTCCCCGTGACCCGCAGATGAAGCGGTCAGGAAAATGAATGAATGAATGAGCATGAGTATTGGCGAGTTTTACTCGTATTGTCAAAATACTCGTCAAACGAGTACCCAGCTCAACCCTAATAACTATGCTCCCGGTTTTGACCCAAACAGTGGCTCTACTCTCATTTTACTTTTGAATGGATGACTTTAGCTGAATATATGTCATTTATCTGAACTCAATAAATTGTGTACATGGGGTCTTCTTCTCTTTTGTGTCAATAATACCTATTGGTATTGAGTTATCATGATTTTGGCTTTGTTGCTAGACGCTGGCACATCACACACAAATGTCACACAGCTCTGTTACCTTCCCTAGCATCTATATCACTGTCTGTCTGTGTCTGAGGTATTGTTTAAGGTCAGTTTCATTGGTGTTCAGGAGTTACAGCTGGCCCTGAACAGCAATCTCTCCAGTCCCAGCCCCCACCCCTCCATCACTATCCAGCGGAAGCGTCTACAGCTGTCATCTGCCTTCCCAAATGACCCAGCTTGGCTTCCAGCTGCCATCACAGCACCCGGCTCCCAGCCTCAGCCTTTCGTTAAGGCTAAGCCCAAATTTTTTATGCCTTGTGCTGCGATCTCAATTTAATGGTAGCTGAATTTTTCCAGCTACAAGTCTTCCACCCTGAAGCGTGTAGTTCCAGGGTGGAAACTTCCCTGAAACTACACGCTTCAGGGTACCAAGTTTGGATACCAAGCAAAAACTATTGCTAAGAGCCAATGTTCTGCTAAGACGCAAAATCTTTTTTTCAAAGGCTGTCCTTTAATTTCCCAAAATATGTCTGATTGGGCGGCACAGTGGCGCAGTGGGTGGCGCTGTCGGCGCACAGCAAGGCGGTTCCGGGTTTGAGTCCCACTCTTAGTGGATTTTGCATGCTCTCCCCGTGTCTGCGTGGGTTCTCTCCGGGTTCACTGGCTTCCTCCCACCTCCAGAAACATGCGCTTCAGATTAACTGGCTGTTGACTGTAGGAGTGAGTGTTTGCGTGCGTGTTTGTCTGCACCTCTGTGTGGCACGCCACGGTGCACTGGCGTCGTGCCCAGAGTTCCCCCTGCCTCACGTTCTCAGTCAGCTGGAATAGGCTCCAGCTCCCCCCCCCACAGTGAATGAAGCGGTTGAAAATAGACTGACGTCTGCGATTTAAAACATTTTGCTCCATTTGTTGAATAACACAGATTTTCCATGTCTGTGTTCCAGGAGCATCACCCAAAATCATCAGGTTGCAAGAAGAACCATCTGATTATACTGATCAACCCAAAGGCAAGAGCCCAGCTGTCAACAGCACATTGGTCCCTGTCAAAGGCATCAATAACCTCGGTAACACCTGCTTCTTCAACGCAGTCATGCAGGTTGGTTTAATTACGTGGTTCAAAGTGTGTGTACCTGAGTCTGTACTGTTAAGGGGAACTAGTTGCTAAACTGTGATTTTCACCTTACCTTATGAAAAAGGTAGAGCAAGAGTTTATTGAGAATAGTTGTTGTACTAAATTACAAATTTAGGTTTAAAATTACAAATCTCTGGGATACGTAAGATACAAACTCTATTTACCAACAATTATTTTATGAAGTGTTTCGTTGTTCGTAAGTAAATTCTTTATGCAAGCATGTCTTTTACAAAGTGTTAAAAGTTTCTCCTTGTTTGTGAGTGACTGTTTCACACATAAAGTGGTGTATTCTAAAAATCTGGCTATAAAATACGTAAGACAATACAGCGTAAAAATATAATTCATTATGTCATGTTAGGATTAATTCTAGGAAAGCAGCCGGTGGATCACAACCACAACTCTTATGTATGAAATCAGACCAAATAAAAGTTTTTCTCATGCAGCCAGAATAGTGGAATCAGAATTTTATGATCAAATTCTGTTTTATTGATCATTTTAAACCTAGAGCGAAGCCACATTATTTGAAAATTGATTTCTCACTACAGAAAAGCTGCTTAAAAATCTAATTTTTTTACATTACAATTGTTAACATTACAATATGAATACAGTAATCTCTCGCTTGTTTGCACTTCAAGATGCCCGGCATCACCTCATCATGGATTTTTGGTAGGTAGTCACATGATACCGTAGGGGCATGCTGTGTACGGGTGGGTTGCGTTCCGAGACTCCCGGAACGCAGCGCACTTCCGTGAAACACAAAAGCGCTTTAAACAGTCTATTAAGAGTGTGGGAAAAGGTCATACAGATATAAGGTGGGGAGGGTTCATAAACATTTAAATTACCGTAAGTAATAAAATAAATAGTTTGTGGCTGTATCGCGGAATTTGTTAGTTGCTTGTGGTTTCTGGAACACACTAACCGCGAGTAACGAGGGATTACTGTACATTTTCACAGTGTAAACACTTCTCAAGTGGTGTTTGTTTGTGGTCATTCCTGTCAGATTATAGTCTAACAGTGACGGATTGTAAAGAGACTGGGCCTTGAGGTCATTTATTTAATACAGTAAATGCACTGCTGGCTTGGTCTCGTTTACCCACCCACACACAGTTGGTGCGGAGCGTATTAACCATACAACACAACTACAGAGCCTCCCCGGCCTTTCTGTGGTCGAGTCATGGTGACTGCAAACTGACATGCCTCTTCAACAATGGCAGTGTTTTTCTCTATTTTATTAATCACCCTCAGGGCCTTCCTCATTGATTGAAATTTGAGTGAGCGCGCTTTACATGCTTTTCCCTCCCTCTCCCTGTCTTTTTGTATTGTCTCCTTGAAAATTGCAATCTTTCTGGTGAAAGCAAGTAATTGTCAGAGGACGAGCTGTGTCTGTGTTCATTGTGTGTTTTCCATAGCAACTGTTTTCATTGCCAGGATGTGACAAAACAAATATCTCAAGAAAGGGAAGGAAAAGATGTCTCTCTAACATAAAGGGACAACGGCTGCTTCAGGCTGTCTCGTCACTAAGTATCTTCTTCACATTTTCAGCTCACATATCATAGATAGAATGGAAATGTCCCTCAGAGTAATGAACTTGCCACAAGTTTCTGTAATTCTGCTAAAGTGGATATAACATTTCACAAAGGCATTTAAATTGAATTTTCTCATGCTATGTGTGAACGCGGTTTCATATTTTGTCTTCTCATTTGAAGACTTGTGAAATAAATTCAAGTGATCAGTTTTCTATTTCTTGAATGGTATTCACCTGCTTAAAATTTGTTGATCCGATGTAATGCTCGAGTAGTACCTCAATGCGATTAAATGCACAGATGGACTAAAGGTCAACAAATGATCTCTCCACAGAACCTGTCTCAGACACACATGCTCATTGACCTCATCCAGGAAGTGAAGGAGAAAGGGTACAAACTCAGGATCTGCCCCCCCGTGGAGACCAACCTGGTACAGTATGCTGTACATTACACTTCTGCACATAAACACATTAATCAATACAATGTACTTTTAAAATGAGCATAGTGTTTGCACCTGACAGATTGTTCATCATTGTATTTGTTGCTAAAATAATTACATCACTGACAGTCACACAAAATAAACTATGTTTTAATTAGTTGATTAAAAGCTGCACTCATTCAAAACTATTTTTTGCAATATTCAGGTTTTGCTAAGTGAATCAATATAAATGTTAATTATTAATATCAATTCCTCAAATCCTCTGAAAATCACTAGTTAAACTTTAGCCATATCTCAAACAGTGCAGTTTTTGGCCCTGCATAACAGAAGCTTGCGTCTGGAAAGTCCTTGTATAGTCGTAGAATTTGATTTTTTAGAACGTGTACTAACTCTGTGTTATTATATAGTCTTTGTAAGCATCCCGAGTTACAGCTTTATGTTGTTTTCAGTGTGACTGTATAATTTACAAGACCAAACTTTTCTTAATTTCTCTTCTCATATTCTAGAGTCCTTTGACGGTCGCACTGCCCAGCCCAGAGCCCCTGACAGCAGCCATGTTTCTGTTCCTCCAGAGCATGAAAGAACCAGGGAAAGGCCCGCTCAGTCCCAAGATCCTTTTCAACCAGCTCTGCCAAAAGTAAGACCGTATTGCTCAGTTGAATGAAATCACCCTATGTGATAGACTTGCTTCAAGATGTGAACACAGATACTAAACTCAGGAATACAGAAGCTGCCACACTGTACCACAGTTGTTTGTGTTACAGCTCTCTATCATCACTGCAGTTTACAAGGTGGAAGCCACAGCTTTCACCTGCTTTTACTCCCCCACTGCTGTTGCGACCGTTTTAACCTGTCAGACCCAGGTAGCACCTGGTCCCAGCAGAATGCCTTCCTAAGCCCAACAACCATAAAGCACGCCAAAGCACTGTACCCTATTAAATGTGTAGCAGCAGCTTGTTATTCTTTTCTCTGCTTTTTGCCACACTGCTGTGCCACCTGTGTCATATTTGATCCGGAGCAGGGTCTGACAAGCTGTGTGACGGGCAGAAACAACCAACATTTGTGAAACGAACCGTTGTTTTCTTCCCTTTGTGAACATTGCGAATGTTTGGTCGACTGGGTTCTTGTCTGAGCATGGTGCACTGCTGGTTGGGTCCACCCTGTGTGTGTGTATGTGAGAGGGAGTGTCTGGTGACCATGGTGTTTGACATTGGATGACTGGGTTTGTCTCTGGTGCGGCTTTGACAGTTATTCTGGTACCTTGCTTTCATCAGGAAGGCCTGTGTGTGTGATGGTGTGTGTATGCGTGCTGTCATTTCATCTGGTACCACCTCAGCCTTCAACACAAATACAGGCAATTGTTCATCCTTTAGCAACCATCGCACAAATCCTTGTGAATTCTTATGCGTCTAATTTCAGGGTTTATCCATTCTATTGATTTAAATTTCAATAGAAAGCTACGACTTGTAGACTCAGCATCCATTACACACCACAAACAAACATTTTTGATGCCTGTCTTTATTTAGCACAATTTACATACAGTAAATGCATCCATTCATAAATAAGATAAAGTGTCCACTTAGATTGGTTCTGATGATGCAAAAAGGATAGAATTAAAGACACAAATTGTCATTCTTACAACTTCCTCTTCTTCTACTTCTCCTTCTTGTCCCTTTTTTCCCACCATAGTTACATTCAACTAACAAAATAATCAGTCTCAATAATCCTGTGAGGTAATATATGTTGGAATGCTGCAGGTATCCCACAGTACTTAATGCATCATGAAGGGCTGTCGTGTCTTCCACAGCATATTTGCTAAACGGTCTTGTTTTACGAACCTTTACACGTAATTTTAAATGATAAAAGTAATATTAGTTAAGATTAATTAATTATTTTGACTTTAATTTTATTTGTCTTTATATTTTATTTATTTTCCATGTAAATAATATTTTACGGTGCCTTTGAAGGCAGATTATCTTCTCGACATGTTACTGTATAACCAAAACAATATCCACCACTCACTATAGGCTCAGACTAAAACCCTTGTTTGTTAGTTGTGTCTTATGTTATGCAGTTTGAAAGAATAAGATCAGCATCTGCAATACCATTGCCACTAGTTATAACAATTCCAATGCTTGCGTAATTGCTAAACACATCTGTGCACACAAAGACAAAAACACAGGGGCATCTGTAATCTCATTGATTAAACTGTTACCTCATCTACAGCAGCCTGTGAGATGACCAAATGATTTGGGCAACATGACACCTTAATCCTGCTTGTTTTAACAACTATGTTCACCAAATAATTTCGTCCTTGTTTTACGTCTATAGTATCTTCAACAATAATATTATCCAAAAGCTGTTTGAGTCGATCCACTGGACGTTAAAGTTCTTGAAGACGTTTCGTCTCTCATCCAAGAGACTTCTTCAGTTGAAGAAGTCTCTTGGATGAGAGACGAAACGTCCTCAAGAACTTTCTTAACGTCCAGTGGATCGACTCAAACAGCTTTTGGATAACCATGACCTGGATGACTGAGAACCTACATGGACAACAATAATATTCAAATCAGTGGTGATTTTTTCCCCCTGTTTTAAAGCCTTAGAATAAATGCACACAATTGCAGTCATGATTTCACCAGCCTGAGCTTTCACATGTTTGTCCACAGCAGCTTATCGCAAATCATTTGGTTCGATCTGAAGCTTTTATCTGAAAGGACGCAGTGAAGAACTGGTGTTTACCAGGACATTTTTCGTCCATTAATGACCTTTGTGATGCCTGCACACTGAAGTGAGCCTGTCGTCCTACTTGTCATTGTAAGCGCTGCAACTCAGATTGGTTTGGGTCTGCCCTTGGCCTGTAGGGATCCAGAGTGCTGGAGCCAGTTTTTTTGTGAGCATTCCACACATACATGCATTTGACCTCAACCAGCTGAGCATCCCTGTGCTGGACTCTTCCTGCTGCTGCCAGCGGGACTGGTCTGATGTGGGCTACTGCCACTGCCAAGCTATGTGGGATGGATGGTCAGCACCACATGATCTGGTGCCAGGGAGGGTCCCAGCTTGTACATAAAGGCACTCATCTGCACCTGCGTCTTTCAAGGACTGATTTGGTTCTTCTTCTCCTTCCAGGTGCTGTAAATAAGTTTCCACTTATCTTTCAAATATTGCTCATAGGCCTTTTGAGACACCTACGTCCTGACGCAAACAAGAGAAAGCAACAATGGACTCCTTGTAGTGGCGTTGTACCCGGCACACAATCACCCTTCCACACTGACATTGATCGTGTTCACACAGACACAGGGCTGTCATACAGATCTACTCTGGAGGAAGACTTTTTTCATCTTCAGGGGAAGAATCCTTTGTAGCTGATTAAAAATGACATAAAATGAAACTAACAGTCCTGGATTCAGCTGTGAAACCTGAAACCTGAAAATGATGTTGATGCTGCCATTGTGTCTAAAATAGAAAAGTGTGTATTTGTGCATTTGAGCTCTAATTCATTAGCTGACTCCTATCCCAAAGCTGAAAGTGAGTGGTGTGTTTCAGTAGTAGTAAATTATTCCAGAAGAACACAAGTGTCCTGAAAAAAAGACACCATAGGATCAAAAGTAATATTAAGGTAAATCAATTCCTGAGTGCTGTAAAATATACTACAGTAATATAAAGCAGTCGTGGGTTTATATGGTAAGCATCTGTGATGTACAATGAGATGATATGCAATGCTATGTTATTTTATGAGAACATAACTGTGATTACTTCAACAGAAAACACTCTCCTGTGGTGTGCATTAAAGTTGTTTATTTAAAAAGAACATAAAGTCTGCTCTGTTGAGGACCAGACGTTAACAGTTTGATTAGAAATCCATGTATGTGAATGTCTCACGTACCACTGGTTCACAGACATTGAACTTTACCAATAGCATATAGTGTTTCATGCATGAGTCAAACTTGATGCGTACTTTCTTCAAGGTGACGGCAGGTAAATGAACATCTTGTAATTATCAATACTGGCTTTGAATTTCTGCCTAAGCGTTAAACCAATACAAGAAGCATAGAGTAGAAAACACTGAGCAGTTGTCTGAGGGCCTTGGTCATACATGTGTTCAGTCCTCTATGTACGTATGAATCGGACATGTTCCTTCAACTATAAAATATTGAGCCACTTCTCTTTTGTATGCTTCTGTGTGTGTAAATGCTGGATTAAATAATAAGTGAACTGTGTGTGTGTGTTTGGGGGGTTAGTGTGGCCTTGTGTCTGGTACTAACTCATCCGGCTGTTAATTGTGTTAGCACCGCAGCTGTTTGTGTTGGCCAGATTGAGAGCAGCGCTACAGGGCCCTTCTGCTTCTCTCCACTGGGATGAGCTTGTAGACCCTCTCATTCCGACTGATCCCAACCAAGCTTTTCCTTTTTTTTGTTTTACTGCGCTGCTCTGTCTGTCTCTCACTCTTTTTCTGTCTCACTTGTTTACTTCGCAGTTCTGCTTCATCTTTCTCCCTCTGCATGTCTCTCTTGGGAGATCCACAGACTAGTCATCGACACAAGAGGGGACGTTCCCTTTCAAGCTGTTCCTTTTTAGGGCTGGCAAATAAACAGCATATGTCCTCACTACCATCCTCTACCCTCCACCCACAGTTCCTCGTGCCTGCATGAAAAGGACAAGAGAGATGGATCATGTCTGAGTCTATGGGTGGGGGTGAGGCTTGGCTCCTCCACATTTCCTGGTAATGATCTGTGCTTCAAGCAGGTGGGGTGTCATCTCTACCCCGACCACGGAGTGATCATTCATTTTGAATAAATGACAGCTACAACAAACTGTGGTCACATTCTGTGTACACACAGGGGTAATGAGCAATACTAACAATGAGTGACCTACCAGTCAAAGTCTTGGAAGCTTTGATTCCATTTAAACCTTTGACTGAGGCCTTCTCAAACCAGCACTGGCCTCTTGGTGTGTGTGGCGGCTGTCGGACCAGCCTGTCCTGTGGTTATGTGGCTGACTCGGTCAACAGGTTGTCACGGCTCTGGCCTGAGCTGCCCATCTGCCCCGGCATCTGTCTGCACATCTGGTTCACATGTTGGGCCAGGGAGAGCCTCCCCTCTAACCGCTCTGTTATTAATGTCCAGGATGAATTTCTACCAATATCATGCTCAGATTAACTGCTGGCCATGACTGTAGAGCAGTGGTTTGACTGTCAACATCTGTCCATCTTTGTTGCGTATCATAATGTAATGAGTCTCCGTTGTTCTCCAGGGATGACTCAGTGGTGCCAAGGTTGTATAAATCATCGCTTTATTTTCTAGAATAGAACAGCATAGATTATTATTATTATTTAACATTGGTTGTCTGTCTTTGTGTGTGGCTCCATGATGCACTGGTGTCGTGCCCGGAGTGTCCCCTGCCTCACGCCCTATGCCAGCTGCGATAGGCTCCAGCTCCCCGTGACCCGCTATGGCGGATGAAGCGGCAGAAAATGAATGAATGAATATTATTTGATTTTTTTAATGTGTGACTTCCATTTCTGTGGACTAACAGTAGATCTCTTGTACCTGAATTTTTAAATGTACCCGTATCTTAATTCTAGACCGTAGTCTGTATTTTCCAGTCAGCCACTATTTCCTTACTTCATCAGTTTTTTAATTATTCTTTTTATATTTTGCAGAGCTCCGCGCTTCAAGGGCTACCAACAACAAGACAGCCAGGAGCTCCTGCACTACTTAATGGACTCCATACGAGTAGAGGAAACTAAAGTGAGTTTACTCAGTTGACACTCTCTTGTGTTTAACTCCCTGCGATGCTTTAAATGCTGTGTCACTCCAGACTATATAAACGTCTTATGTCATGTTCTTCTATCGACAAAATTCTACAATCTGTTATGCAAGTATATTTCTGATGTACCCACAATACCCAAACACTTTTGTTTTGTGTGTGTGTGTGTGTGGGGGGGGGGGGGTTGGATATTAGAAAAGTGTAAGGAGTGAATTCACTGTTTTAAAGAAGTTTTTTAAAGAAGTTTTCCTGGTTACATTTTTTTTGCCGTCTTGATCCAACTGTCTGTCTCATCAGGTCACTGAATTGATCATGGTTTAAAATGATTCAGCAAGTCAAACGTGGTAATACCTTACAACTATTGTCGTCTGCCTTTAAAGTCCATCTGAGATGAGTCCAGTCACTCACTGGAGTGTTTAGGTGACTGTGTGCTTTCACTCGATTCACTGGTTTTTGTGCTTTAACCTTATAGTGTCATGTCTTTGGCACGTACAGAGAGCCCCCTCCTCGACTCTACGCTGGGCAATTAGGAGACCCCACAGCAGTCCTTTTCAGGCTTGAGCTGCCCCCCATGGCCCCACCAGTGGCAGTGTGAACCAAGTTGGAGAAGTTAGCGGGTGTGTTTAGTGGTCAGCCCCCAGAACCAAGAGGAGCCGCAGGCTGGGTTCCCCTGCTCCTTTCAGACTTGTGAACACTACAGTTGTGCCACTTAGGAGACTTGCAAGTGGCGCGACCGGCATCATTATGTGATCTTGGGAAACCCACAGCTGCTGAATGAGCTCCAGGGCCGTCCCTTTGTGCTTGAGGGTCACCCATGGCTCCCATCATTGACAACCCACATGCACACACACTCATCAGCCTGCCTCTGAGTCCAATCAGCGAGGCAGAGAGGGAGGGGGCGCAACCTCCTCTATTCATTCACTCAGAAACTAATTTATCCTGCCAAGTACATTTGGAGTAACAGTGGCATTTTAGCCTACATTATTGAGTCTGGTTTTCTGATGAACGTGAATATTAACCAGTTATTAACCTCCTAAAGATGCAGTCCGTTTGTAATGTTTCATTAATATATCTTCAGCATTTTTATGTCCGATTTTAAGGCTGCTGAGCCTGAATAAACCCTTTCATTTTGAAGAGGTATGTTTGATAAATACCATAGAAATCATACGCAGTTGCCTTGTGTGAATGTGTTGTGTGTTGTGGGTGCCACCAACCTTTTAGAGGCCCCAAGTATTTGTGTTGATTGGCCATTAGTATCAGAGAACAAAATATGCTAATTTAGCCTCAGTCAATTATGAGCGATTAGCTGAGATGGTCGGTGTTACTCTCTCAGGGCATGGACCGTCCTTCTTCACCCCGTCTTCATTTTAGTTTCCACCCCTGCACCCTCGTACCAGCAGCCATCTCCACCCCCTTTACCCCCATCCCTAACCCACAGCCCGTCCTGTGCGGGACAGGGCGTGCTGTTACGCTGGAGGGGGAGGTGGGGGCTGCTGGTAATTAATTAGTGGTGGAGCCTCTGCCTGGTCTGACTGAGTGGGGTGCAGGCTGGCCAGGCTGGGATTAGCAGGACTTTTTGACCTAAATAGCCAGTCCAGTGCATGGGTCCCAGGGAAATGGGGGGTGACTGGTCTCGACCCCAGACAGAGACCGTGGCCAATTATCTATCGATCGGTGCTTTACCGTGGCGGCGCCTCTTCGCAGCTCGCTCACAGACGCTCCCTGACCCATGTCACCTTCGATAAGCGAGCCCCATGAAAAAACTTCTGCGCACACAAACATGTACATTTAATTAAGATTTACAAGCTGACATTTTCAGACAGGCACAATAATTATTTTACACTAATGACGCTTAATAATAGGTACACCTGTCAAACAGAGCTGTCGGCTATGGTTTGACGTTCCACTAATGGATGTAATGGAGAGAATTCCTGAATGAAATCTGATTTTTTTTAAAAATTTTCTTAGGCATTAAATTTTCATCAGGAACTACGACTTAAGGTCTGCCCTGTTTTATATTTTTGTTTGTTGTGTCCAGAGGGTGAAAGCAGGAATTCTGAAAGCTTTCAACAATCCCACAGAGAAAACGGCGGATGAGGACACCAAACGTCAAGTCAAAGGTTTGTACGCTGGTAGACAGACGATCAAGAGCAATACTCCCACCTTGTGGCAACCGAAGGAAATGCAGCTCAGTTCCTGACAAGGTGTAGTTGGTTTGAAGAATCAGTTTACACAAAGTCTGTTGTGATACCTGTTAGTTTATGGTCATTAGTTCATGTCAACAGAATACTTCATAATGACAGGGTCTGTTGTATGTGTTTCACCTCGAACACTGTCTGCACAACTAATGTCACATTTATATCAAAACGTCTTTGTTTCTTTAAAATATAAGAAGCTTCTAAAGTAACATTCATACTATATAATGCAGCACACTATGAAATAATAGTGGTAAATAATTTGGGGACCAGAATTATGTTGTACAGTGAATTGACAGTGTTTGTTTGCAAATAAGTTATGCATGTTATCAGTGGAAAACTGTTTCTCTTCCCATTAGCATACGGGAAGGAAGGTGTGAAGATGAACTTTGTGGATCGCATCTTTGTTGGTGAACTGACCAACACTATTATGTGTGAAGAGTGTGGACATGTAAGTGTACGTGTATAATATTTAACGAGACACCATCCTTGTCTTTTCTTATGTCGAAATTATTTTGCTTCGTCTTGAGCGTGCTGCAGGCGGCACTGAATGACAAATTGATTAATATATTTCCTGAACCGATTACAAACCGGCAGATCGGTTTTACTGTTTTGAAGTAAAGACCAAATTGTAACATTTTTGACTCGATACACACAACCTACAGCTAATGATGTACCAAAGTTAGAGGAGGAAGACATGAGTTGGAAAAAACAAAAAGCACTTCAAGGACCAGTTCAAACACCAACTGTTTGCAGCAGGCATTTACAATAAAATGTTTGAGCTTGGAGTTGTTAACAAAAGCCACTGCCAAGATGAAAACTAAAAGAAAACCTTGAAGGTAGAGAGCACCAGGTGTGGAGCTGAAGAGGAGAAGGAAAAGAAATGGCCACTTCTCTCATCTCCTTTCAGACTTGTTAAAAGTAGAAGTTTATTGTTAACAGCTGGCTTTTATTATGTGTATTAAGGACAGTGATGCATTGAATATGTTGACACTGACTTGCATGTGATTTCTACTTCAGATCTCCACTGTGAAGGAGGCATTCATAGACATCTCTTTGCCAATCATAGAGGAGCGGGTGAGCTCCTTTAATTGTTCTGTCTAACTTTGAGTAGATGAATATAAAAGGTGAAGCTGATCGCCTTCACACACTCTGCCTAACTTAACCGCGCAACACGAGTAAGCTTTTATGCATCTAATCCTTTTCAGCAGAGAAAGTCTGTCATTGTCAGGCTTCATTGTTGACGGTTCCACTCTGAACTGATGATGGATCATGTGTTGTGCTCAGATATCAAAACCATCCAACCCTGGTAGGCTGGGGAAGGGCATCCGGGAGCTGGACGCCCATGTAACTCACAATGATCAGGTCCATTCTGCAGTGCACTCTGTCAACAGAAACACCAGGAAGCCAAGTGCACAGGTAAGGAAGGGTGTGTGTGATAAATACAGTCCAGTGAAACGGAACAGGAACCCTCCTGGTTTCTTGTGTGCTTCTTTTTTGTTGGATCTTCAAACCAAACTGATACCAAACAACGGCAACCTGAGTCACTTCAAAATCTAAGGTTTATGTCTCATTTTTTTATTCATCAAAGCAAGAAAATTCTACTTTAGTCACTTCATCGCTATGAAAAGGTGTTCATTCTTCTGAAATTAACAGCTGGTCCACCAAATTTACCAGTAACTGAAACCAGACTTTTCTGATTCCTAAGTTGTGATCATGTCAGCTGAGGACCGGAGCATCATCCACAGAGAAATTAATCCAAGATCGAATGTGCTTTTCTTTCCTCCAGAAGCAGCAGGGCAGGAGATCCTCAAGTTCTGTGGAGGAGAAGGCAGCAGGCTGCAGTACGGAGCCGCCGGAGGAGGAGGGTGTCGCTGGAGGATCGGCCCGTTGTGTCTCAGCTTGCAAGATGGCTGCGGCCGGCAGCCTGTCAGACGGTAGCGAAAGAGACTCTGGTGCTCAGGACAGCAGTAATGACGCCGACAGCGAGGCGTCGGAGAGCGAGTGGACGCCTCGCACCTCCTTCTCTAGCCACAGCCAAGGACACACGTCCACCCCCTCGTCCACTTCCACCCTCACTCCGTCTCCTACACCCGTCTCTGCCGCTTCCCCTTCGTCATCATCGTGTGTGAGGCAGGGAGGCGCCGTAGAGCAGCTGGTTACTGCAGTGTCAAAGGTCAGCATCAGCATTGCTTCTGGGGACTGCTCTCCTTCTACACACTGTTTCCCTGAGGAGCAAGGAGAGAACTCCCACCATCAGCAGCACCAGGGGGCGTTCCAGGCCCTGTCCCACAGCTACACGCCCAGCTCTAAGGAGTGCTCCATCCAGTCCTGCCTCCACCAGTTCACCTCTGTGGAGCTGCTGATGGGGAACAACAAGCTGCTGTGTGAGTGCTGCACTGAACGCAGACAGAAACAGCTGCGCAAGAGCAGCTCAGCCGGTAAGACCAATCACCCGCAGCGACAAAGAGTTTCGAATATGAGCACCCGCTCAGAGCGATGATATGATACAGCTTCATTACAAAAATGTTTCTAAAAGATGGTGCACATCTTCAAGAATCAAAGTCATATCCCTCCTCTGTCTTTTGAAAACCAAATACTCATTTCAGATTGACTTGATTGTTTTCTGTGAAAGAGTTTGTCATTTCATTCTTCACAGAGCTTAGAGCCACGGACAACTTCAAATCTTGTCATTAACAACAATTGTCTGGAAAATATCTGTAGAAAAATTCAATCCACCCTTGCAGTGTATTTTATTTCTTTCTGACTATTCCAGCACTCATTTCTGCAACTACAGTATATGCTTCGATTCAACTTCCATGTCAGACCTTGACTCCAACATCTGACCAGAGTTTAATTGTTTGTGTGGGTTTGAACACATCACAACAGAGTGAGTTTGTCCTAGTGTGAACATAAAGACCTTCAGTGTCTCTCTTGTAGGGATCAGTTTCTCTGTGGTGGCTGATGGTTTTTCTGATCCTGTAATGAACATTTGCTAATATCTCTGTTTGCATTTAAACACTCAGCTGTTTTATTTAAAACGAGCAGGACTCTGTTTATTTGACTGAACCAGGATTTTTTTTTTTTTTAAACTTTTAAATCGTTCTGTTTTTGGCTGCTGTCACAGATAAGAAGGTGGAGAAGATTTACACCAGCGCTAGGAAACAAATGCTAATATCCTGGCTGCCTCCTGTCATCACACTGCATCTTAAACGCTTCCATCAGGTGAGAACACACTGCCTCTTTTCGTCCTCCATTTATTGCATCTGTGTGTGTTTGTATCTCACACAGTGACAGTGTGTGGGATCTGTGTGGTATTTACTCGAAGGTAATGTTCTGTTTTTTTCTGTTTAAAGGCAGGGATGAATTTCAGGAAGGTGAACCGTCATGTCGACTTCCCCCTCATCTTGGATCTGGCTCCATTTTGTTCGGTGTCCTGCAAGGTATTGAACCACCGTCCGTGTTTAAATTATCTGCTGTTTCTTCCTTCATTCGTCCCTGCTGACCTCCACCTTGTTTCCTGTCTTGGTTCATTCTCTTTGCTAGAACCAGTCGGCAGGTGAACGTGTCCTCTATGGTCTGTATGGGATCGTTGAACACAGTGGATCCATGCGGGGGGGACACTATACCGCTTATGTGAAAGTCCGCAATCATCAGAAGAAGACGGATCATCACCACAAGAACCTGTCAGGTGAGAGTGTGTTTCTCTGGAGCTCCTTGAAGGCCTGTGATCGGTTCTGGGACAGTTTGTGTGAGCAGCCATGTAACATTTAACATGTCTTCCTCAATAAGCTGGACATGTGGATGTTGTTGTGCTCTATAGATCTGTGTGGTTTGTCTTTTTTCTCTCTTCAGCATAAGTAGAATATCCATATTTGCAGATGTAGATGGAGCCATTGGTAGGAAATAATGCAAGAAAAAACTAAGAAACTAATGTCTACGGCTTCTGACCACAAAGACTGACCTTTAGTCATATGTCAGGAGGTTGGATCAACCAGCAAAGCGGCATCTCCTGAATTTATTTGACACTGAGGCTCATGGAGACCTGGCAGCGGTTCAGGTGGTAGAGCAGGTTATCTAATGATCGCAGGATTGGCATTTCGAATCCTGCTCCCCCAGTCGTCTGTCACTGTGTCCTTGGGCGAGACCCTTTATCAGGAGGTTAGAACAACCAGCAAAGCTGCATCCTCTGATTTCATTTGACACCAAGGTTCCATCCGTTGGCACAGATTGGTTACCACGTTTCCGTCAGTTTGCCCCAGGGCAGCTGTGTCCACACATGTAGTCCAATTGACCATCACCAATGATGGAGGAGTGAATGAATAATGGAACCAGTGTAAGCGCTTTGAGAGTCCACGAAAAAGCTTTATATAAATCAAATCCATTATTATTAATAATAATGATAATTATAATAATAATGATGATAATAATAACATTTTTATTATTACTATAATTAATACAGTATTTTTAATAATAATGATTATGGCTGATATTATTACTATTATTATTATAATTGTTTTTAGGCCATTTAAAGCATTAACATTTTGAACAGAATATTAATGTGGATTCTAAAACTTCACTGAGATGTTACGGTGCTGCAGTTTTAGAAGCTGCCAGAGATCAGAGACCTGGTGAACTTCCATAGCATTTAAGGACAAACACTGGACGCCAGTGCACCACGGAGCCGCACAGAGACGCAGACAAACACGCACGCACACACTCACACCTACGGACAATTTGGAACGGCCAGTTAACCTGAAGGGCATGTTTTTGGAGGTGGGAGGAAGCCGGAGAACCCGGAGAGAACCCACGCAGACACGGGGAGAACATGTAAACTCCACACAGAGGTGGACTCAAACCCGGAACCGCCTTGTTATGCGGCGACAGCGCTGCCCACTGCGCCACCGTGTCACCCACTGTCAAGCTTAATTTCATTTGATACTATGTAATTTATGAAATATAAATTCACATTAGTTGAGTTTTTTCAGGCTTTTTCCATGCTTGCATCCATGTTTTATGAAAAGTGGCCCATGGGTAGGGCTTTCGCCTCACGTTGAACATTTGACCTTTGGAATCTGCTTTCTCTTGAACTGATTGTACCAGATTGATGGGTCAGCTCCACCAGCATGCCCACTGGACTTGGGATGTGACGGTCAACATATACCAACATTGAGGCCTCTCAGAATGAGCACCGTATTCTTCTTGGATAAGATAGCAGCTAAAGTTTGGAAAGCTCTGGAGAATTATCACACATTACACCTTCGTGGTTTGTAAACTTCAATACACATTAGTGGAGGTCAACCTGCTGAAACATCAGATGAGTTGATAGAGCAGGAAACAAAAGAGCATTCATTGACACACTCTATTCCTTCACCAAGGCCAAACAGTCCTACACGTGTCTCCAGCTGACACATCACCAGCTCCTCCACGCTTCATGGAAATTAGTCCCGTGGTTTTTGTGTAAATGTGGAAAGTCTTGCCATCTAAACACACTTTTCACACATGAAAAGTGCGTTTAGCTCTCTTCACGATCCATACACTGAACAAGTTTGTGACCTACATCAGACTTTCGTTGTTTGGCTGTTTTTTAAGCAAGAGACGCTTTCCACACGATCTGAACATTATGTGTGTGTTTCAGGTGCGAGGGATGCCAGCAGCAGCTCCCAGGGCCAGTGGGTGTACATCAGCGATACGACCGTTCAGATGGTACCAGAGTCAAGAGTGCTCAACTCTCAGGCATACCTGCTCTTCTATGAGGAAATGATGTAGACGTGTTTTCTCCATATCTCTTTTAAATGAGACAAACATCCCTTGTGTCCTTTGTGGACATCACATCTTAAAGTTATTATATTCTGCGCTGATTACCCCTTTAAAGAAAAGGGACTAAAAGACAGCTGAGCTTTTCTCAGTCTATTGTGTGTCTTTTCAATGGTGACGTTAACATAACTGCATGTCAGTGACTAATGGGAAATAAGTAAAATGACTGCATGCTAAATGGAGCTCACCGGTTGATGTCAGCGTTGTGTTCGCAGACACACAAATGAGTAGGAGGCGGGCTCATGTAGATTTAAGGTGCTATACATATCATCGGTTAACCATTAACCTGTTCAATTCAGTTAGTATTAAATTTGGTTTGTTCAGCAGTCTGTCACAGAAGTCGCTTCTCTGAATTTTTCACTCAGGTTTGTTCAAAACATCTACATTGACAATTGCAACTATGGATTTTGAGAAATGCCGAGGCAAAGATGAGACATGTTTGTACTTTAGTAAAGACAACAGTTCATGGGGACAAGAAGCAATGTGATTGGAGAGTTTCCAGGAAACGGTTTTACGTCTTGACATTTCAAGCACTACTAATGCAGCTCCAGTGGTGTCAAATGGAGGCGGGCATTTTCTGCTCTTTATCTACAAAAGCAATGACAACCAAGTCATCACAGATATCAGTATTTTTTTTTGAATTTGTTGTGTTTCCACCAACGTATTTTTACTCTTAGAAAATGTGTATGGAAATGGGAAATTTAAAAAAAATAAAAAAAGGAAATGGTCCAAGATGGGAATGACTTTCCTCAATATGTTCTGACAATACCCCACAAGAATGATCAGCTGTTCTCTTTCACAGAAGGACATGGGGGGGGGGGGTATTTGTTAGCAACATCTTCCTGGATATTCCCATTCCATGATGAATTCCCATATTCCCTCATAAATGGTCAAGGTCACAGGTTTTGTTCTTTAATACTTATTGGAGCTTAGTGGTGATCCAGTTTTATTTGCATTCATTTGGCTTCTTTTGACAAAACTAATGTAATTTTGTAGCCTTGCTTACTTGTTAAAAGGCAGGTGATGGAAACATGCCTAATTTGATTCTTTTTTTTTCCCCTCGGATTTTGCTCAACCAATAGCAAACATAGCTAATGACCTGCTGGTTTCAGCGGTGTACTGGTTTAGAAACCCACAGCTACAGATAGCACCTTTAAGGAGTAGCACAACAGCTACTTTACAACGTTTCTTCTTCTACATCTGAATGTATGGATGCCAGACAGTCAGTGAACGACATTTGAAAGACATTTGCCAAAGACAAGTTTTGCAGCTGCCGGTTAAAGGGGGGGGGGGGCATCAAACATAGGAGTTTGCATCACACAGGACTTCTTTAACATGAGTTCTCTCATGATCATCCGTGTTTCCGTGTTAACTCTCAACCACTATCAGCAACATTTAGACAAAAAAAACAACAACCTTTAAGACTTGAGCTTGACTGGAAAAAAAAGACATCTATCCTGTAATGTGCATGGATTCATGTTTTGAAGAATGTATTGAATACTCTTGGAATGTTATTGACAAATATGCCATTAATCTTTTCTAAAAAAGAAAAAAAACTGCTCTAAAACATATATTCAGGCTTGTTGGACATTCACCAAAAAAGTAGAAGGGAAGCAAATGGAGCAGAACTAGAAGTTTAATATTGTCTTTTTAAAAGAGGATAAATTCAGTGCCTATGCTTCAGGTTAGAACACACCTGTGCATGGTGGGGAGAACATCCTCTGTATGTACAGTAGAGGATACTGTAAGCAAAAAGTTTATTATTGTACATGTTGGAAATGACATAAACTCATTGGTGCTTCTGGTATGCAGGGTTTTTTTTGTTTGTTTCCAGAAAATCATATTATGTCATGACATGAGGAACATTTCGAGTGAATATAACGACATACGGTATCAAATAAATGTAATTTAAAGCTGAACACTTGTCTTTTCTTGCCGTGGGAGCTCCTCCTGCTCGGCAGCACTGGCAGAATAGGATGAGAAGGTTTCGTTGTTTGTGCTTTAGACTCGTCATCCCGTTTCTACCCTCAGCGAGATGCTGTCCGCATCACTCTCAGCTGTCTCTGGGGATCACACGGGGCCACATTCAAGCCATCCTCACCCGTGATCGGCCCCGACGGGTGCAAAGCAGCACTGCTTCAGAACATGTCGTGAACTGGTGAAGGGGAGGTGGGTGTGGAATCGAGAAAAGGGCAACGTCCAAAAGCATCACCTAACACGTCGTCTTGTTCCCACATGCTGTGACATCCCAGTCATGCTGCTGCAACATTAAAACAGGTTGTCAAGCCACCACCAACGAAAAGAGCAAATCTTCTCTGAAATGTACTTGTCTATTTTTAAAGTGGGGGTGGCTTTTACCTCTGGGGATGTGCTGCCTCAGCTTTAGATGTGTGATTTAATCTCACTTAATGAAAGCCCCCCCCCTCCTCCTCCAGTGAGAGGATGGAATGCTCATTACTGTCTACCAGCAGCGGAGGTTAAATTCTACCGCCGTCACCGATCACGCCATCGTCACTGTCAGTCTCACCTCAGATGACACTGAATGAAGCCCTGGTTTGATTCTAAATAAAATTATCTTATGTCGATCCACATTCAAAATTAAATCCACAGAGCCAAACTTTTAAACTTGTGGTTTACTACAACATTAAACGCAAAAATTCCATTTACAAAAAAGCAGAAAATATATATTGTGAGAAAATACGAGAAAAAAAATTCTGAACTATCGTGGCGATCAAAGCTGTACCTGCTGTAAGTAGTTGTTTTTCATGCTGTCGTTAAATTCGACATCTGATCGTGTTCCCGTCATGTCATCATAGCTAATATGCATTATGACGTCTCTTTTATTACTGTATGGATTCCTACACCTGAATGTGACCTTTGACCTTACAGAGACGGCCCAGGTGACCATAGCCTTGTTACACTGTCTCTGGTGGAGAGGCTGCATGCTGCTCTGAGGCCTGTGTGCTTTAAAAGCAAAAGATTCAGACGGAGGACAGGAAGTAGAAGAAATCATTTTCTCAATCGAAATTATTTATTTACAATAAAGAATAATACAATTCCTGATTAAAGACGCTGAATATTCTTTGTTCTTTGTTTGAAATAGTTAAAAAAAAAACCCGCAAACAATTGTTAACACTCAGTAAAGAACAATATTAAATACTAATCAGTTATAATACTATACACACTACCCTGTGTGAAGGCGTCATGAAACAGCACTATGTCATCAGATAGCACAGAGTACCTTGATTCAAAGTCCTCTTTCAAAGGTGAAACTCATTTAGTGAGATCCAGTAACACCAGACCAACAAATTCAAGGAATCCGTTTGATGAATCAGAGATGAGCACGACTATGTCGTATACTGCTAATGACCATAGGCCATACATGTATCAGGATATGATAGGGATTAGTGTCGATGAGCACAGTGTTTCACATAACGTATAGTCAACAACACTGAGCACATCCTCGTACTGGATACCAGAGACGAATGGTGACGTGAGTCATTACAAAGTTCCATCCACAAGGAAAATGAAAGGGCTGTCAGCTTCCTGTCTTCTCATCAGCCGGGGGCCCAGGGTTGCAAAACAGGAAGCAGAGGAACTGACATTGTGACATATTCCTATTTACACTTGGAGATCCCAGACGAGCTGTGGTTTGGTTTTAAATCGTGACCCAGCATCACAAAAGTTTGATGAAGTCATATTGAAACCATTTCCAAACAGCAGTGTGTCAGCCTTGTGAGGCCGAAGCTTCGCACTCTTCTGCCTCATCTGCTTGGGTGTAGTGGGTCTGCTTGGCGTGCATGCAGTTGTTGTCTCCGATGATGACGCAGCTGACGTGGGAGCTGTGGATGGTGACGCTCTGAGTCTCTGCTGGTGGCAGAGGATGGGGAGTGGTCTGTGCTGCCCCCTGCTGTCCGCATCTGCAGCTGCACCTCAAGTGACCTGTGAACACCAACAGAATGTTGCTCATTAGTTGGAGCACTGCAGTTTGTCCAGATCAGGAATGAAAAATAAAATCTGGAGGCAGTGTTTCCGATTTTCTGTCTTTGTTGTGACCTACTGGGAATTTGAGGATGATGATGATGTTCCTGCAGGAAAGGGTGCCTTTCCTCCACCGTAGATGGGTAGTTATCTTTCCCGATCACACAGTTGACCAAGGTAGAGTTGCTGATGTTCACAATGAAAATGGTGGATGGTGGCCCCTGGAGCACTACTGTTAGTGAGTCGACAAGGGAGAGAGGGGAAAAGGGAAGGCAACGAGATATTAGGAAGTTGTTACAGACTGACGCAATGGTAAAGATGACCTGCTGCTGCAATTGCAGAATAATAAGAGAACCCTCTCTTGTATGAACTGACTCAGCACTTTGACGCCTTTTCATTGAAGCCGTCCTTATTTAAGTAAAGCATGACACAGAAATCTGCAGCATGTCTCATTAATTTGGTCGTCCAGACTGCTAAAGAATCTACCGATAATGAAAACGTGATAAACAGGAAAGAGAAAAAGACATTTCCCATTTGTTAAGACAAAGAAAGGGTTAAACATGCAGGCCGTGATGTCAAAGCCAAACTTGAGTTTACCTCGTGAAGGTTCGTCCTTGGCTGACTGATGATTTGGAGCTGTAAGGACAGTGAGAGAGTTGAAGCTGGATGTTGACTTTTTGGCCAGCGCAGTGACAAAGCAAGGTGACGCTAACATATGAAATAGTTCAGATAGTATTACAGAAATGAAGTTTACCTGGGTGCCAGGTGAGCTTTTCGGAGAGCAGGGGGATGGGGAGGCAGCAGAGCAGCTGACAGCAGCTCCTCCGCGCCGCTGCCTGCATCACCTGGAGGAGTCGGTCCATGCTGGAGGGTTTGTGTGAGACCACCTGCAGGAAGACGTGCACCGCTCAGTCTGTCGCTCCCGTTTGGGTGGGGGGCTGGGTCAAGACCAGCGTGGACCAGAAAGTATGGAGTGTGGACTGGTAGCTGGAGAGGTGTCAGTTCACCTCCTGTGCAAAGCTGAGCTGCCCTTGAGCAAGGCACCAAACCAGGAGCTGCTTGTTTGGGCGCTGCTTGGCTTCACTCGACCATCACTCTAATTTGTATGCTTACATCCCGTGTGTGTGTGTGTGTGTGTGTGTGTGTGTGTGTGTGTGTGTGTGTGTGTGTGTGTGTGTGTGTGTGTGTTATAGAAAATAATAAAGTAATTAATAAAGTAAGTTTCTCTTCTTTGTGTTTCGGAGTTAGTTTTGTTTGTTTGTTTGTTTGTTTGATCAGAAAAAAATTACAACTACTCAGAAATTATGTATCTGGAGATGGAAGTTTGTAACACAAATCCAGACTGGTGTTAGAATGTGAGTTGTTCCACGCTCTGTTCCGTCTTCTATCTAAACAGACAGGTGTGAACAGACAGGTGTGAACAGACAGGTGTGAACAGACAGGTGTGAACAGACAGGTGTGAACAGACAGGTGTGAACAGACAGGTGTGAGCAGTCAGGTGTGAACAGACAGGTGTGAGCAGACAGGTGTGAACTCCCTACAACACCTGACAGGAGAGGCTCTGACGCGTCCAGGAAGAAAAGGTTTACAATAAGAAGTAAATAATAAAAAATAAGATTTAAAACAACCCACCTGGTCGTGCATGGATCTGGCTTTGGCTTCATTTGAATTGTTACCAACCGGGCTCCAAACCGATATTTCATCCATCGTTCACTGGTTCTCTCTGAATAAAGGGTTTCGAACACGGACTGATAAAAGGCGCAGCATTTCTGGCCGAAATCCCCTCCGCTGGGCGCAAGCGCACTTTACCGCGGAGTTTCCATCCGGTTACGTTGAAATGACATAAAAAACCAGAAGGATGTGTTTTCCTTCCTTTACTCCGAAACTGCAGATCAACACGGTTTAAAGACACATCATGCGCCTCGAATTTTTATAGCGGGAAACTTTGTCTAGTTGCAATTACACTTGCAATACACGGATGGAAGCAAAATTATTCAAACATGCGATTAAAGTTCAAAATAAAGTCATGTTTTAATGTTTTAAAGGGCCTGACAGTTGCCTTGGACCTGGAGTATAATCCATTTATTGGTCAAATATACTATTTATAAGCAGTAAAAAAACAAATAACGCAAGAGTACTTTGAATAACAACTCAACAGGTTTTTTATTCCTGCATGCAGCACAAAATGCTTCATGTAATAAGAAGTGCACACATCAGCAAATCTGTTGCCAACATCCACTGACTAACATGAGAGGAGAGTCCCATCATCTATTTTTGCCTGTAGATGAAATGCATTGAGATGCATCTGTTGCCATAGGTAACGCCTGTCCTCCAGATAAAAGCCCTCAAAGACTCAAAAATATATTGGGAAATCATAAAAGAAATTAAAGTCACTAATGCAAGTCTGCAGCACAATATCATTAACAGAATATAATTTCAAATTAATTTATCAGATTTCTACGTCATTCACCTGTAATCCTGTGGAGCTCCTCCTTGATGGTTCTGACAGGTTTATCTACAGGGAAACTGACAAACTAGAGTAAAAGCCGTTTTATGGTAAGGAACACTGAGCGTCTCCCACGTTGTATGGAAAACTACGTTTGCAAAGAAAAAAAAAAAGCACTAATACACACAATACCTGCTGGGATGTGAGACTTGACTGTGATTTGTTATGCTGCAAGTATGGGGAGGGATTAGGTTGTGGATGTGTGTGATCGATCGGGACGTGAACCGGTGCCGATCATAAAGATAACTGTCTGGATATGACGGGACATCTGAACGCAATAAAATAATATTTAATTCACTGTGAATTAATGTTAATTCTGAGTGGTGACCATCCAATGTGACTCAGATGGACCTGATACACACTGAACCAGATAAAAACATCAACACTAAACACCGATTTTGTTGTGTGTCAGCACAAAGAACACACTTTCTTCACTTCCTCTATCCAAGGTCATGTGCCATGGACTTTCCTGATTTATTGGACATTGTCTCTATGGAGGTCTATAACAACACTCCCACTGACACGCATCGTTTAATGAAAATGTTGATTGGATAAATTATATCTAATATAATCAGCGAGATTTGTTAACTACACCCGTAATGAAGCTGAGTACAGCATTTCTGAGGCCCATCTTCTCTGAGAAATAGATTGTGACAGTCCAACATTCCACCATTTTCCTGATCCTCCTCGGTATACGGTATCACCTTGTTTTCAGATAGTTTGTTTTTTAATCTGGTCGTCTCTGTCTCCTGGTGAAGGCATTTCTTGATGGCCACAGGGCAGCGGGTTCAGGAGAGTCTTAACCCTAACCCTGTTTAAAAGAAATATGATGGTGCTGTATGTGATGTTGTAGGGGCAGCATGTGTGTAGTGCTGTTGCCTCAAAGCAAGAACATCCTGGGTTTAATTCCACCAGGGCCCTTTTCTTTACTTTTTGTCTTTTGGCCACTCTAAATTGATGATTTACTTATTTATTTATTAAAAAAAATTTTTTCGGACGTGTTAATATAACAGACTTTCACACCTTCGTCACATGTACAACATCAACAACAGCATCCGGAAAAAGAAAAAAGGGAAAACACTAATGCTGAGAGGAGATAACGTTGGTATGCCAAGGTCTCATTATTTACCTAATGTTGGTAGCAGAGAGAGACAACTTCTTTGGGAAAGGTTAACTCCCTAAGAACTATAAATGTCAAGCATCAGCTGTTCCCAGCGTTCTCTCTTGGATGGACGTGCATCTCGGTAAGGTCCTCAGACGGTTGTAGACCTACCACTACTTACTACTCGTGGCCTCAGCTGAGCTGTGAGTCTTGAAGTCCAGACTTCTCAGTTTGGCAGGCGGTAAGTTCGGCAGAGTTGACCGCCCCCCGAATCCTTCATCAAGGTGTCTAGTGGGGTTTGCCATCCAGTGTGGGGGCTCCCATAAAATCAGTTGGTGGGCAACTCTGTCTGAGATCCTCAGGAAGAATACGGTCCCCTCCTGCTGGAGTTTAGAAAAACTCTAGTAAATATCTAAGGAATTCTGAAGGGTGGTCTTCATCGTACAACTGTCAACATGTATGTCACCTTTTGGGAGTGATCAGATGAGGTCCAGTGGCGATTGGAATTTGCATGTTTGTGCATAAGCCTGTTTACAAATCTAACAATTCTGTGATTCAAACAGTAGTTGGATTAGGCGACAGAAACATCTTCTGTCGTGTGTCTGATTGATTGCATTCTACATCTGTTAGCATTTTGATTGGTTTTTGAATCATTCATTCATTTTTATTGGCTGTTATATTGATTGCCATGTATCTAAGGTCTCTTGATTGACAATTGATCTCCAGATTTAGCCAAGATGAAATGAAATGACACATGTTTTCAGAAACACTTCTTTCTGTTAAGATCTGAGTTTACACCAGGACTCAATGTTTGAACTCCAGATGTTCACCACTACTGACCTACAGGAGAAGCCAGGCCCAGATGCTCAGAAGCTCCTAGATAAGTAGAAGCACTAGAATGCTCTCCTGTGAAGAGATGAAACTAAACCGTACCTTTTGCATCCAATGATATGTCAGGATGAGAAAGAAGGAAGTTGATGCTGAAAAGGAACATTCCAATAAATTCCCCAAAGCATGAGGACTATTCCAGAACTGGAGGTGTTTTCTCATTAATAACAGACTAATATTCCTTAGAAGCTGTTGTCCTGCTTCGCATCATGTTTGCAGTGGGTTTTATCTTCAGGGTATTAGAGATGTTTGAATCATTTAGGCTCCTGTCATCAGTAAAAGCAGCATTTAGTCTTACATTTGGAACAAAAAAAACACTTGAAAGTTTAAACCACTGTATTTTAACTATTCTTGTTTGGTTTGGATCTTAACAGCAGTTGATAAATATTGTATTTGCTACAAAAATACGTTGTAATGGGGGGAAAAAATGTAGCTGAGTAATCAAACTTGAATAAGGTATGGTTGGGTTAGAATAGCTTAAAGGATGAATACACTTCAGATCCGTCATATGTGTGAGACGATTCAGCAATAAATGCCATTGTTAGTCAAAGAGTCATAATACTGTATATTGTAAAATAGGTTGGCAAGACAGAGAGACAGAGATGGGAAGGACGTGCAGCAGGTTAGGGTGATTAAGGATAGGGACGGAAGTCTATTGACAGGTGCCAGTAGTGTGATGGGAAGATGGAAAGAGTACTTTGAAGTGGAAAATGAGAGAGAACAAAGATTAGAAGAGGTGACTGTTGTGGACCAGGAAGTAGCAAAGATTAGTCAGGATGAAGTGAGGAGGGCATTGAAGAGGATGAAGAGTGGAAAGGCAGTCGGTCCTGATGATATACCTGTAGAGGTATGGAAGGGTCTAGGAGAGGTGGCAGTAGAGTTTCTGACTGGGTTGTTCAACAGGATCTTAGATAGTGAGAAGATGCCTGAGGAATGGAGGAGAAGTGTGCTGGTGCCCATTTTTAAGAACAAGGGAGATGTGCAGAGTTGTAGCAACTACAGAGGAATAAAGCTGATGAGCCATACAATGAAGTTATGGGAAAGAGTAGTGGAAGTTAGACTAAGGGCAGAAGTGAACATTTGTGAGCAGCAGTATGGTTTCATGCCAAAAAAGAGTACTACAGATGCAGTATTTGCTTTGAGGATGTTGATAGAGAAGTACAGAGAAGGCCAGAGGGAGCTGCATTGTGTTTTTGTAGATCTGGAGAAAGCTTATGACAGGGTGCCCAGAGAGGAACTGTGGTATTGTATGAGGGAGTCTGGAGTGGCAGAGAAGTATGTTAGAGAAGTGCAGGACATGTATGAGGACTGTAAGACAGTGGTGAGGTGTGCTGTAGGTGTGACAGAGGAGTTCAAGGTGGAGGTGGGACTGCATCAGGGATCAGTTCTGAGCCCCTTCTTGTTGCTATGGTGATGGACAGGCTGACAGACGAGGTTAGACAGGAATCTCCATGGACTATGATGTTTGCAGATGACATTGTGATCTGCAGTGAAAGCAGGGAACAGGTGGAGGAGAAGCTAGAGAGGTGGAGGTTTGTCCTGGAAAGGAGATGAATGAAGGTTAGCCGCAGTAAGACAGAGTACATGTGTGTGAATGAGAGGGACCCAAGTGGAAGAGTGAGGTTACAGGGAGAAGAGATCAAGAAGGTGGAGGATTTTAAGTACTTAGGGTCAACAATCCAGAGCAATGGAGAGTGTGGAAAAGAGGTGAAGAAGCGTGTCCAGGCAGGATGGAACGGGTGGAGAAAAGTGTCAGGTGTGATGTGTGACAGAAGAGTTTCAGCTGGAATGAAAGGAGAGGCGTGTAAAACTGTGGTGAGAGCAGCGATGTTGTTTGGTCTAGAGACAGTGTGACTGAGGAAAAGACAGGAGACAGAGCAGGAGGTAGCAGAGATGAAGATGCTGAGGTTCTCTCTGGGAGTGACCAGGAAGGACAGGATCAGGAATGAGTACATCAGAGGGACAGCACATGTTAGAGGTTTTGGAGATAAAGTCAGAGAGGCCAGACTGAGATGGTTTGGACATGTCCAGAGGAGAGATAGTGAATATATTGGTAGAAGGATGCTGAGTTTTGAACTGCCAGGCAGGAGACCTAGAGGAAGACCAAAGAGGAGGTTTATGGATGTAGTGAAAGAGGACATGAAGGTAGTTGGTGTGAGAGAAGAGGATGCAAAGGACAGGGCTAGATGGAGGCAATTGATTCGCTGTGGCGACCCCTGAAGGGAAAAGCCGAAAGGAAAAGAAGAAGATAGCAAGATAAATAAATTAGATAATAAAATAATAAAATAAAGCCTCTTCTTTAGCAGCAAATCAGTTATCAAAACAAGCAAAAAGCCAGCCAGTTGTCCAAATATTCCAATCAAATAACAGGCCTTTGATGTATGAAGTTATATTTTGAGTTTAGTTTTATGTACATAATTATCAGTTTCTGTATTGTGCTCCAAACCCTGCTTCCTGGCCAGCTCGTGGTGTGACTCCGTTTTTCCCGACCGCCCTGAACGCAGCATGACCACCAGGCAGGAGCAGCGAGGAGCGGAGCGCAGAGGAGGCGCCGCTTCCTGGACCGACACGGAGCGTGGGAGACGAGCCGTCAGGCTCACACGGGACGGGGCCGGAGCGGACGGGACGCCGGGTATGGCTTCAGTTTGTCTGTGAGGCTCTTCGGCTGGTGGGACAGGCGAGAAGAACACAACCGACTGTAGCGACGTGTGATCGGAGCACTGCGGCCGTGGATGTGAACGCACGGCGGCTCCACAGCCGAGGTGCGCCCCTCTCCTCCATCCCATCCGTTCACCACACAGGTCAGGAATTCTGGACGTCAATGCGTCACAACTGCAGTTTTGTGGATGCAACCTTGAGGCTGACGCAGATGTGTTGGTTTGGTTCCTTATAATAGAGAATACTTTATTTCATCATCTTGTTGGAAACACCTTAAAGTCAGTTCTGCTCACACCTGAAACATTTTTACCTGGATCAGGTGTTTACAGCACATCATTTCCTTCCTCCCTCATTTCCAACTTTCCTGGCTGTCCATCAGAGACATGCAGGTTATTGGGTTTGGGAGTCCAGCAAGGACAGAGAGGCAGTGATTGCAGAGGTTTGACTGATGTCATAGAAATCCTGCCCCACTCCCCCTGAGCACACAACCCCAGCTGTCTGCCCCCCCCCACACAGTGGCAGTCTGTGTGGAGGCAGATTCGGTTCTGAGGTTCCTCCTCTCTGGTCAGGGATGATGCTTTAATCTACGACTAAAACAAATGCAGATGGGTGACCCTGTCACTCTGGGACAGGGACTGCAGTCAAAACCTGGTTTTTGAAGGCTGATACTGATGGGGACGTCTCGTTCTAGTAATAGTTTTTGTGTCATGGATTGTTTGTTTGATGCAAAATGCTATTTAACAGCATCCAAACAATGGTTTAGTCTCTGTTTTTCATGAGAATTAGACAGCATGCGCTCATGAATTATGCAGTTCATTAAAAATCAAACTGCCTCAAATCTGATCATGTGACACAACGCTGATTTATGATAAAGGAAAAGCGGTCCCATCTACTGACCGACCGACCCCAGGGAACGTCAGATGGGTCCAGGCTTTGATGTCTAGGGAAGGGGTCAAGCTGTTTTTAATGTTAGTTTCCATGCTGCCCCCCCCCCCCCCCCCCAGCTGATAAGAGACCTGTTATTTCCCATGTGGATGCATACACAGGACCAGGGCAGGCTTACAGCGCTGTAGGATGATGACTGCAGCTGGCTCAAACGGCCTGTCTGAAAGCAGTGCAGGAGGAGACACCATGACGGGGCAGAAATCCCGGGGGCAGGCTGCCCCACATGCCACCACTGATCGATGGGGTATAATAGAAGAACGCCCCTGGACGTGTTTGTATGTTCTAGTAGGTGTTGATGGTGCCTTCACTGACTGAGCTGAGGCAGAGTTGCCTGACAACTTTAACCGTGGAATGTGTTTAACGCCGACATTTCCTGTGTGACCCATTTGTGGGACTAACTACTGTTATCTAAAGGATTAATGTAAATCCAAGATTATGGGATTGTTTGTTACACTTCCTGTAACTGGACAGGATGATTTCAGACTTTTATTATCCACCTACTTCCGTCCCAGAATATGTAACCGACTAAAGGTGTCAGATTTAAAGTTTTGGTAAAGTTTTCTGAGATACATTTGAATTACATCTATAAAATACATTTTTAATGGATGCCCCTCCAAACGGGGTCTGTAGAGGTTCCCTGGTGGCCCTGGGGCTACTGGTGTCCCCTGGGAACCAGTGGACAGAATCAGTGGAACACCACAGACCCTGAGGTTGTGTCTCAGACTTTATTCCATTCATTTGATCATTCTTACATTGATACAGTATTCTAATTGACTATTTATAGAAATATACCTCTGTGTTTACTTGACTAAACAGCTGAGCGGTGTTGTACACGCTACCTGGCTTGCACACACCTGTACAGGTGGTGACGTCTTCCCATCAGAATGAATGTGGGGCTGCTCGGTTGTTCCTACCTCTGTAAACACACACCTTGTACTTTGACCTTAAAACAACTTAAAAGCCATATCTGAATAACAGACCAGGTGATAGATGGGTAATATGGGAGCACTTAGCTGTAATCGCTCTAACTATTGGACCACTCAGGTTTAAACGGTGATTTATTCGTCTCCCAGCTAACTGGACAGTGACCAGTATCTCTTGGAGGAGTCAAGTCGTCTCAGTTGGTGTAGAAACAGGTGGCAGTGTGGTCAGAATGTCTGGCTGTAGGTGTGTGAACTCTACCAAAGAAGAAGAAGAGTCTTCAACCAACCGGAGAGGCCACCTAAAGCCGTCTCTGCTTTCAGGGACATGAGGGGAGACTGCAGCTCCTGTGAGGGCCCAGCAGGAGGGCGAGGAGCCGCCTGATCCCTCCATCCTCACCTCCCTACATCCGCAGCTCCATCATGACCAGCAGGACTCCCACCCTGAGCAAAGAATGTGGGGCCTCGGCGCCGGGGACCCCAGAGACTGGAGTGGACCCTCGCCCAAAGCCAGATATCTTCTGCAAGCTGTGCCTCAGCGAGCATCCGCTCGCCGCCGCCGTGGAGCTGCAGCGCTGCAGCTGCGTCTTCTGCACGCCGGTAGGAGAAGACGACGTTTACACCACACACAGATCACACACACACACACACACACACACACACACACACACACACACACACACACACACACACTCATTCTGGAGCTTCAGCAGCAGCAGTCGTGCACCAACAGGCTATTTTTAGTGAAAACACAGTGTGATCATCCTCTGATCATGTTGCTCGAGCTGTTAGCCAACCTCTGTAGGCGGGGAGGGTTTCACTGGGATGATCCACCAGAAAACTTTTCTCTGGGCAATTTAGCTAAATGTCCAGCAGCCAGTTTTTAGACATGGATAGTCCTCGTTGTTGCAGTAGAACTTCCTGTTTTCACATCTTAAAAATAGATCCTCCGATGTTACAGCTTTAGTGAAATGAAGCCGTTTCAACACATTGACTTTCATCTTCCTTAGAAAAAATTGTTGCATTAATGAAAGTTGATTTCGCTCCTTAAATCAGAGTGTGACTGCTAGAATACAGAGGGGGGGTGTTTTTAAAAGGCAGGAGAACCTGAGCCGACAGGGATCACGTGTGTCTGGAGGGAATCAACCCTCCGATGTGTGTCAGGGCCCTCCTCAGCGGTTGCTCCGATTGTGGCAAGTGTTAATATCCGTCCGGGCAAGCAAAGACGTCAATGTTGCACGCATGAGGTCACACGCACACGCACACACACACACACACACACACACACACAAACACACTTGAATTCAATAAATGCTGCTTATCAGTTGGACATTTTATGAAGCTGGAAGGTCTCCGCTCCGGCCCGAGAGCACGGCCCGTGCACTTTTCTTGTTCCAGATCAGTTTGTGGGCGACCGGTACGTCACACTTTGTGTTGAAGACACAACGAGAGCAGGTCGGCCCGAGACGAGCTGAGAAACATGTGTCAGACTTCTATGAGGAATTCATTCTTTTCATCATTCACTGAAAATAGCCGGTTCTGTTCCTAGAAACTGTGTGTTTTTGTGGAACCTTTACGTAATTCTTTTACACTTCTGTGTTTCGTGGCCCCGGATGATGCATTAATAATCGGAACTGGTGTTTTTGTGGTGGTTAGTTGTCTCTGGTGACAGGTCCATTGGGGTTTCTTTCTCTCTTTTGTTTGTCAGGAGTTGTTTATTTGCGTTGGTTTTCACCCGTGGCTGACAGTCAGGTTACTCCATGATGTTTTATCAAGAGAATTTCTCATGCTTCATGTGTTGCTTCTCCCTGTCTGCAGTGCCTGCAGCAGTATGTTCAGCTGGCCATCGTGGAGGGTGGGGGGGCACCCATCACCTGCCCAGATATGGCCTGTCAGAAGACTGGAGAGCTGCTGGACTCTGAGGTACACCCTGTTGAAAACCAGCGACACAAACATGAACACATTTTCTAATCCTTCCTTAAATGTCAGAGGGGGTGACCACGCCTGTTTGTTTACCGCCCACGGCACCGAAGTCAAACCTCAAATCATTTGTGTGCTCGTTGAGACGTGTGAACTAGATTAACTCTCATGGAGTGATGTGAGAATCACGTTCATCCAGCTGTCAGGACCTGTGTGTGTGTGTGTGTGTGTGTGTGTGTGTGTGTGTGTGTGTGTAAAGGCTTGCTGCTTTGCACACAGTGAACACAACACGGACAAACCGTCTTCCTCGGCTCCTCATTAGTCACACTTTTCTTCTTTGAACAAACCTACATGAAGACTCTTCAGGAAGATCCTCTGAGCTCATTTGAATTAGATTTGAGTTTAGAATGTCTGTCAATAACCAGGCAGCTGTTCCACGTACATTTATTTTAAAGCAAACGTCTGCAGTGTTTGCAATCCTTTGCTTTATGTCAGAAGTTAAAACAGCAGCACAAAAGCAAAGCTTCAGGATAAATCGACTGATTTCTGTTTCACCACTTTTATTCTTACTTCCAAGAAACTGATTTTTAATGATTTTAATATTTAAAGAGATGTAACAGTGATCTTAACCCCCTGTCTCTCTGTGGGATCACAGATAGCGATCTTGGCTGCAGAGGACCAGGCGGAGCTGTACCAACGCCTGAAGTTTGAGAGAGGTAGGTATTGTTGTGTGGGCATGGTGCTGACTGGTGGCCGGCAGCAGGCTATTTCAGGTCACACTGCAGTTGGAGGCATTAACCTAAGCAGCCCTGGGGAGGCCTGGGCTCCACATGCCTGGGATAACATGGGGCCTGGTGCCCTTTATTCCCTCCTTCAGGGTTTAGGACTTTCACTTAAACCAAGCAGTACCGCATTGAATTCCAGGATGCTTCAGGAGACTTCTAGATTTCTACTCAGATCATAAATAAAGAATCTTTACGTGCGGGTAACTTCCTGTGTGTGTAGCTGCTTGAGCCACGAGGCTATTATGACGAAATTAAACAGAATGACATTAATAGATAATCTCAGATTTATTTACCTGGTACTCATGTTTTTATTTTTTTTCTTCTTTTTTACTTCTGCAGTTCAGTTTGAAGCCAATAGTTATTGTTTACTGTCACCGTAAATTACGACACTCATTATACTGGAAGTATAGAGGGCAAAGTGCAGGTTGTTCTGTAAAGGTCTCTGATTCTGTTCTGATTTTCTTGTTCTGATTCACAAAGTAAAGAGCAAGTTTTGTTGTGAAATAGAGGCTTTTTTTTTTTTTTTTTTTTTTTTTTTTGAAATTGAATTTTTGTTCAGTCGTCCTCATAAACTGCCTGGAATGTGCTCCGTAGATAACGGTAACAGAGATAACGTGATCCCACCACACAGTGGTTACATGTTTTAGTCGTGGGACTGCAAGGGTCATTCCGTCCAGCAGTTCAGTGTGGACTCAAATATTTTTTTTTAAGGGGTGAGGTGAAATACGTTCTAGTATCTAATACCGATAACATAACCATGTTTGGAGTCTTAAAATAATTTCACAAGCTGCACACCTGAGCGGAGTATGCATTTCTAGAACAGGTCAAACACGTTAAATATTTCATGATTACATAACTATTGACATTCCCCTCAGACTCAGGTACTTCCTGTTAAATGCTGCTGTGCAACAGTTAGCATGCTAAATTAAAATGGAGCTTATGTTAATCACCTGATACACACAAGTTCATTACCATTGTCATTAGGAGTGTTTGGATACAGTGACTTCAACTCACAGCCCAAAAATGATGGGTTTCATACACCTGAGACTTTATTTTTAAGACTTTTGGGTTTGTAACACCCTCAAAGTGTTAGAAAGTAAAATTTTCTTGTATTACTGCCCCCCCAAAAAAATCAAGAAAATGATCCTGATAAACCAAACAACAAACAAATGAACTTGAATGAACTCATGTCTGTATCAGGTGTAATTATATGAAACTATATGAGAAAGTGGACCCTCACATCTACTCAATGAGCGCCTCAACAACTCACATCCCTTCTCTTGTTCCTGCAGGAGTGAAGCTGGATCCCAGTAAAGCCTGGTGTCCGGTGCTGCGGTGCCAGGCGGTGTGCAGCCTGCAGCCGAGCACCGAGGGCCAACCCACCGCTGTTCCCTGCCCCGCCTGTAACGCCGTCTTCTGCTCGGGGTGCAGAGGGCCGTGGCAGGACAGTCACACCTGCCCCGAGCAGCAGCCCATGATGTCACCCTCCCACGACGGGAGGTCAGTGGTCAGGTCTAGAACGGGAAATTGTGTTTTCATAGTGGCATGAAAAAATGTAGAGTCACATACAGGGTTCTCTCTGGGTTCTCCGGCTTCCTCCCACCTCCAAAAAACATGAGGCGTAGGTGAAGTGATCGCACCTAGGCGTGAGTGTATGTGTTTGTCCTTCATGTGGCCCTGCGATGAACCGGCATCTCGTCCGAGGTGTTCCCTGCCTTTCGCCTGTACACAACGGTGGGACGGGCTGCTCTGTGTTCATTGTTGTGCAGCCTCAGGGTGCGTCTCTGTCAGACGGACTGATGTCATTGGACACCTGCTGACTTGTATTGGAATTCTATTGTCTCTGGGCCAAAGTGAAGGGGGTGGGAACGAGCCGGTTTGCACGCGGTGCAATGTCGTGATCAATCCCATGAGCACAATCTGTCAGCAACTAGTCGTGTCAGCTGAGATGTTTCCCTCAGGTGATGGAGACCGCACGAGTTCTAAATGAGGAGTAAATATTAATCTTTCATTTGACAGGCGTCGGGAAACAATCATTCTAATAAGTAATGATGTGGTCTGTCTGCCGGCTGGGGAAATAAAGATTTATTCGCTAAACAGTAAGTCAACACAACTCTATAAGTGTTGGATTACAGTCTGTGGTTCAGCGGTACGCCCTCCACTCAGCAGGAGGTTCCATTTCCAGCTATTAGGCAAGAGACTGTGTCAAAACTCCTCTCTATGGTGATCCCGAATGTGAGCTCCTCATCCCAGGATAAAATAAAAAGCTAAATAAAGATTGAACACTCTGCTTGGAGAACTTTGAAGCCTGAATGGCTCCATCCAATGCCACCCCTGTTAACCGTCCTGTCCTCTCCGCACACACAGAGCGCGCTCCGACAGCGACGCCGACCCGCCCATCAAGCAGTGTCCCATGTGTGGCGTCTACATCGAGAGAAACCAGGGCTGTGCACAGATGCTGTGTAAAAGCTGCAAACATACTTTCTGCTGGTATTGTCTGCAGAATCTGGATGTGAGTCTACAAGACATTTTTAATAACTGTGAAACCCAATGCGTGTTACTAAAGGAACTGTACTCCTAATCTTCTGTTTAGATTGTGTTGATAATCTCTAACCAGGTTCAAATGGCAGCCTCTGCTCCTCTGCGCCGGCTGATGTTGTGTTCGGACATGTTTTGTAATTGCAGGGGGATATTTTCCTGAGACATTACGATAAAGGGCCCTGCAGGAACAAGCTGGGACACTCCCGGGCTTCGGTTATGTGGAACAGAACGCAGGTGAGGACATGAAGCAGACAGTGGAAGCAGACACAGCATTAATGAGAGGCTTGTGGCCGACGCTGCCTTTGTCTGACAGCATTAACCTGCTGGAGCCAAGCATCCGATCGGCGGTAGGTTACTTCATGCACGGGTTTGATTTTAGTGAAACCGTGCCGTCACACCATCAGGATCGGATGTTAATGATTCTGGACTCTTTCCAAGCTGCTGTTCAGTTCCCAGAGTGTCGACGTGCAGGACAGTAAAATCAATCAACCTGGTTTATCTCACATTAGTGATAATCTAATCTAAAACAAACTCATTCACCGTCAGACTTTAAGAAACACTCATAAGTTTTGATTCGCCCATATGCCGCTCCATTTATTGAAAAATGCCCAATGAGTTAGCTCATTGTTGTCGTGCACCAGTGTGTCCAATCAGTCGTGATCAGTGATAAATCCAAACTAATTCTAGCACTAATCTCAAATTCCTTCCCTTTAATGACGTACTTTGAACGGTCACAGCCGGCGGTTCGGCCTACTTTATTTCCTCTTGCTCTGCTGCTGTAATCACATGCAAAGTATCATGTTTCATTGGCAGCCTACATATTACATCTCAGTGTTTCTGTTCCTTGCAAAACAACTCATGACAGACGTGGTTCCACCCTCGCCCAACAGGTCCTGTAGCTTTTTGCAATCTGTTTGTTTCTACTGCTCTAATTCCCTCTCAGCTGCCCCAAAACGCTGCTGGTGTTACCTTACATTGAAACTCAGGGCGTCCTCTACATCCAGTGGACTCCAACCCCCCCGGGTCGTGGACCGGTACCAGTCCGTGGGTCAATCAGTATCAGTCCATGGGTGTACCGGGTGGCAGAGAAAGAAAACAGAACTTAACAGAACATTATTTCTGATCTGATTCTGAACAAAGTTTTGTTTTTAAATGATTGGATTCTCTCCTCCACATCTGTCTCAGAGTCACTCTTGACCCTTGTCAAGATGCTTGCCTCGGTCACATGACTACCTTCTTAATGGGGAAGCTCCGGCTGCTAACACAGAATACATTACTGCTAAAAAAAAAAATGAACAAAATAAGAACATTAGATTTAAATTTAAACCTCAATTCTGTATGAAATGAAATCCTGTTTGAGTTAGAGAAAATAGATTGACCCAAAACGTGTTCGTTTATTGTTGTTGTTGTTGTTGTTTTCACTTCTTCATTCTCTCATGAAGCTCATTATTATAGTAGATAAATGTCGAGACATTGTGCAATTATTTTATTCAGAGGTGTCGTCTTTGTTTTTTATAAAGACATCACGACCACGAAGCTTCATGGATGTGTGCAAATGAAAAAGGAACGTATAGAAGTCATTCTTGCTGAGTCGAATGTTTAGTTATGTAAAAAAAACCCAAAGGTGGTGGTGGGTCTGGTACTGTATGATCTAAGGACGACAGATTTCTACACTGCTATCACCTTGACTAGTAAAATCCAGCAGCATACCACTAGAGCGCAAACAGATAAAATGTCCTGTACTGAACATGACCAAACTGATCGCTCAGACACTGAAGGGCCAAGTCAAGCACAATCAAGAGAGATGTCTGAGATGAAGGTCGGGCCGAAATATGAGTCCAAACTCTTTACATAATAATGACAGAGCAAAGAGTATGGGAAAGAATGTTTCTTTGGACAAATGAAGTGTAATATGTGACAAAGAGCTGATGACCCAGTCAGAATCTCATTGTAATGGTTCTAGATCGAGACTACATTACCCACATGCGCCACAAGTTCAAATTGGAGTACAATTCACATTTTCAATCCTTAAACAGAAAAAAGAAGTTCAGTAAAATTTTGATCATGGTGTGAAAATATCGATCATGGTTGGAGTTGTTGATCGCTCTCTTCTGAATAATCACTGCAGCAGTCATTGTGTTTATAGTGAAAGAAGCTGTAAACGGAGCGTGTGTGTGTGTGTGTGTGTGTGTGTTGTCCTTCAGGTGGTGGGTATCCTCGTGGGGATTAGCATCGTAGTGCTGGTCACCTCGCCGCTCCTCCTTGTGGCCTCGCCGTGCATCCTCTGCTGTGTTTGCAAGCCCTGCAGCAGGAAGGAGAAGAAGAAGAGGAAGAAGGATCCCGGCCAGCCAGACTCCTCTTCATCATAACGGCCTGGGATTCGTCCAGCAAACACACTAGAGCCAGGAAATGCTGCACGGTGTAATGATGGACTACACACACACACACACACACACACACGCACACACAGTGGAGTGTGTTTTCATGACTGGTCAGTGGTGACTCTGAGAGAGTGCTGCTCAAACGCCGCTCTTAAATAACGGTGTGTACTTCATACGTCAGACTTGTAAATATGAGGCCAATGAATGCAGGTTAGTCACCTTCAGTAGATGTTTTCAGATGCACAACAGATAGAGGGGGGAGGACGGCGTCTGTGGGACACACACAGACACACACACACACGCACACACACTTTCACACTTTCAATTCGAAGTGCAATGCCACCCTCATGTGCCAGATGTCATGATGCCAAACCAGAGGTGTTAGGTGCTCAAGTGCCTCGCTCTCCAGTGCCTGGTTCTTGGTTCTGTTTGCTTTGCCTTCCATTCTGTCTTTTATCTTATGCAAAAAATGTTCGCATAATGAAAATCAGGATTACACAGGGTTGTAAATCCCTTAGCAATGCAAAACATTTCTTCATTATGGGCGAAGGCAAACCGTGTCCTGAATGTACTGTCCGATCTGTATTAACATGAGTTATGATAGGGCTTCAGTGGTGCACAGAAAGCTTTTCTACTGCACAAATTTGTTGGTTCCACCCTGCATACAGTTCGTTCTAGACCAAAGGCTCTAAAGGAGGATGTGTGCTTTTCTAAAGTCTGTTCAAATGTATTTATGGGTTAAATGTGTGCAAATTCTGATATTACGTCTATATTTCTGTTGATGTTTCTGCATCTGATGTTTTATAAAAGCACGATTGTAGCTGAAATAAAGATGCATCAGATGCTAGCGGGTTCATGTTTTTGTTTCCTCCACCAAATAGGTCGTGTTTTCCTCAGCGCTGGTTTGTCTGTTAGCAGCGTTAAATAAAACGAACTTGATGGATTCTGGTTGAACTTTGTGAGAGTTGGACAGAGAAGAACCGTCACATTCTGGAGAGGGTCCATCCATCCGTCCGTCTGTACATCCATCCATCCTTTATCAAAGGATTTTAGGATCGTCTTTGTCGCGTACACACAAACTACTTGATGTCTGCACTCTCCTTTGAAGAAATATTGTTTTCCTTGAATAAAAATCAAATCAATTCTGATAAAAATAGGATAGCAAATGTAGGGTTTTTTTAAGCAGTCATATCATGAGGGTCGACCTACTTCAATGCTGCTTCTGCTACTAGAAGCAATGACATCATAGGGAAACTTGAGTCACCATAGCGGTTTGTTTTTTTTTGTTTGTGTAGTACATTTGAAAACTTTAAAAACAAAAACACAGGGTGTAAAAAAACGACATCATTAAAAACAAAATATAATAAACTGAAATATAAATTTAATATAGAGTATATTATCCAGAATCTACTTAAATGAAAAGGCAGGGACCCTGAGACCATTTATGAAGTCAAACTGAATGCAGCAGGAAAAATATTTGAATCAACATTTGTATTTTCATATGTGTTTGTTTTGTTAAAGATCGCAAAACACGATCGCTGTTTTTATTTATCGTGTACAAACAACGATTTTAAATAATTAACAGGATTGACCAAACCTTTGAACCAAAACTCTGACGTCATCTGCATTCAAACGCCTTAACAAACCAAAGCACTCAAAGTTCCGTCTTCTCCTGAATGCATCTCTTTCAAGAGCCACCGTCGTGGCGCCCCCTGGTGGCTGCGGTGGGGCTGAACAGTCGTTCTACTGTAGTCCGCGTTGGAAAGAGGTGTGTGACGTCAGAGGAACTTGTCGACGGGTCCTGTTGGCCTTTGGCCAGAAGGAAGTTGGCTTTTTGTCCTCATTCTAACTTTGTAGGGTAAAAAACAAAACAAAACAAACACACACACACACACACACACACACACACACACACACACACACACACACACACACACACACACACACACACACACACATACCGACTTCCACGGGACACGTCAGTGTTTTAACGCAGCGACCGAGCTGCCAGAAAGCACCACGTGGACCTCAGGCACACAACAAACGAACTGTCACCTGTGTGTGTGTGTGTGTGTGTGTGTGTGTGTGTGTGTGTGTGTGTGTGTGTGTGTGTGTGTGTGTGTGTGTGTGTGTGGGTGTGTGCTTGCGCGCCCATCATTAGTGAGCAGAATTTAAGAGTTCGCTTCCTCAGGAAAAACACTGACAAGAAGGACATGGGAGTATAGAGATCTATAATGATAATGATAATTCAAACTTTATTGATCCCCAGAGGGGAAATTCTCTAAGAAAATACAATATGTGTGTGTGTGTGTGTGTGTGTTCAGTGAAATCTTTATCTCATGATTACTGAAAAAGTTACTTTTCCACGGTAAACGGTGTTCTGAAAGTGTGTGTTCTGCCAGTGGTACAGGACAGGTTCAGTATTGACTTTCTCAGATCCTAATTATTTTTAGCGACACCTGGTGGCGCCAACAGGGAACTACAGCCTCTGTCTGACAAAGCGGCGCCTCGTCTCCGGCTCAGTCCTCACCGAGGAAACGTAGCAGCGATCCAGACATGGCAGCGCAGGAGGAGTTCTTCACAGGTCAGTCTGTTTCAACGCTAAAACATAAAACCGACTGTTGTCTTTGTTTGTTTGTAGGAACACAGAATGGTCGGTGTGAGACTGTCGGTAAACAGAGGGGGCCTTGTCAGGGAGTGAGGCGCCCACACTGGAACCACCGCCTCTCTGCCAAACTTCTGAGGTGTTTGTCAGAGACTGCTTCATGACATGAACACAGCAGCAGTTTGACACTCCCAGCAGGAAAACAGTCCTGAAATATACCCTGAGATTACATTTGTAGTGTTTGATGTCACAGTCTTGGATTCTTTAAACCTGTCTTTCTGCAGGCATTCCCAGGATTCCATACCAGCCCAGTGCTCAGGCTGCAGAGGTCATGTGTTTCAAACACTACAATGCAGCAGAGGTAGGAGTCACACGCAAACAGTCATGTGGGATCACAGGGACACGCTGTGTTTGTTCTACATTGTCTGTACTTTATTAGGTTCAGAGTACATGTCAGGTGTGACAGCTGATCACAGGTCAGTGTTCCTGTGTGCAGGTGCTGATGGGGAGGAAGATGGAGGACTGGTTGAGGTTCTCCGTGTGCTACTGGCACTCCTTCTGTGGAACTGGTACTGTAGGACTGCTGGAAGCCCTGATCCAGCTCTGAGGTTCAGGTTGTTCTGAGTAAATGAAAGAACCGGTTCCTGAGGATCAGGCCATGCATCAGATGATAGTCATAAATCAATCAATCAACTTTTATTTATATAGTGCTTAATCACATCTGAAGACATTTCTAAGCACTTTACAGATAGAAAGCCAACAATGCCCTCCAGAGAGAGCATAAGCGATCGTGGCGGGGAAAAACTCCCCCATTGAGTAAGAAACTCCGGGCAGGACCCAGGCTCCAGAGGGTGGTCATCTGCCTTGACCTGTTGGTTGGAAAACAGAAATACATTGGGGAGAGAGATAGGTCAAGTAAAAGAGAAAGAGAGAGCGAGAGAGTGGCAGACAGACCAGTTTGAGTTTAATGTCCACAGTGCTGTTGCTGAATTGGGGGCGGGATTTCCAGGCCTTTCGATATCCTGTCTTCCATCCGCGTTCTCCACCTGTGGAACGGAGGCACAAAGACAGCAGCAGTATCGTGCAGACAGAGAGTGTGGTTTGACAGTAATAATACATTTTGGGAGCATAGAAAGATAAAGAAGTGACAGAAGCTTCAGAGTATCTCCCTTTAACGGGAGAGACATAGAAAAATACCCTCAGCAGCCTAGGCCTATAGCAGCATATCTAGTGGGGTGAGTGTTATTTCTAATAATAGGTTCTATCAAAAAGGAGGGTTTTTAGTCTACTCTTAAATAAGCTGAGAGAGTCTGCCCCCCGGACTGAAGCTGGGAGATCGTTCCAGAGTAAAGGGGCCAGATAGCTGAAGCTTCTGCCTCCTGTTCTACTCTTAAAAACCCGACGGGTTGCCAGAAATCCTGCAATCCTCGGATCTAAGGGCCCTGGGTGGGTGATATACTTCAATAAGATCTTCAATGTAAGATGGAGCCTTACAGTGGAGAGCTTTATGTGTGATCATTGTATTCTATAATTAATCGGGAGCCAATGAAGTGACGCTAGGACAGGAGAGATGTGTTCTCTCCTCCCAGTTCGGGTCAGTAAGCGGGCGTCTGCATTCTGAACTAACTGTAGAGTCCTAATAGAGGAGTTAGAACAGCCTGATAATAAGGAATTGCAGTAATCCAATCTAGAAGTAACAAAGGCATGAATGATTTTCTCTGCGTCTTTAAAGGACTTTAGCAATATTTCGCAAGTGAAAGAAGGCTGTCCGGGATACAGACGTGATATGAGAATTAAAGGACAGAATGAAAGCGTTGGGCGTGATTGTTGGCTTCATCAGGTTCCTTCTACCCACAAGTTACTCCTGCCTGCAGAAACAAACTGAACTGATCACTAAGGATGTTTTGTGTGAAGTAAGCCTTTCCTAGTTTACGTTCAGAAACTTTTCTCAGGAGCTGATCCTTTCGGGTTTCCAACCCTCCCCCGGCCCTGGAATGATGGTACTCCTATGGAAGCAGCCAAGAAGCGACTCCGAGCTGCTTTTGAGTTTTTCACCAAGCTTGGTGTGAGTGAAATTGCCTCCTTTTGATACCAAACATCACGGTTACATGCAGACCGAGCACACTTTACCTCCGTTGTGACATCTGTTTTTTTGCTACAGGTGAAATACTACACGTTCCATGACAGGTACGGTTTACAAACTCTTGAGCGAAGTGGTGAGTAAAGTATTACTCCGGTAGTGAATGTATGCCACTGTATGTCCCCTGTTGCCCACAGAGACATGGCCCCTGAAGGCACCACCCTGGAAGAGTCCAACAGGAACCTGGATGAAATAACGGACCTGGCTCTCCAGCTGCAGGGCCTGACCGGGGTCAAGGTGCTGTGGGTCACCTGCAACCTCTTTGCCCACCAAAGGTGTTTAATGTGATACTACAATAGGGTCCCTTTAGTGAAGCCTGTGTCTCCTCAGACAAACATGATGCCCCCCCTCCTGTTGCTGTTACAGGTACATGAACGGTGCAGCCACTAACCCTGACTGTCATGTTCTGGCCTACGCCGGCGCTCAGGTCAAAAAGGGGCTCGAGATTGCCAAGAAGCTGGGGGCAGAAAACTTTGGTAAGGCTTGATGGTGACGTGTGTAATCCACACAGCCCACCGATAAAGTTTTGTCTCCTCAGTGTTCTGGGGGGGGAGGGAAGGATTCCATTCCATCCATAACACGGATGTTGCTGCTGAGCTGAAGCACATGGCCGACTTCTTCAAGATGGCAGTCAGTAAGTGTTCAGACGAAGACTGGATGGAGCAGAGCTTTGGTCGGTTTGTGTCTCACCCTCTTATGTTGTGTCTTGACGTTTGTCACTAGAGTACAAAGAGCAGATTGGGTTGAAGTGTCAGTTCCTCATTGAGCCCAAGCCGAAGGAGCCGTGCAAACACCAGTATGACTACGGTAAAGTTCTTTATTTCATTATAAAAAAGACAAATATTATTCGCCATCTGTTGTTCACGTGTCGCTGTTTCCTTTAGATGCAATGAGTGTCATAGCCTTCCTGAAGCATTATGGTCTGGAGGGCCACTTCAAGTTGAACATCGAGCCCAACCACACCACCCTGGCAGGACACGCCTACGAGCACGATGTCATCATGGCGTCTGCGTGAGACATGTTGACTGTTTGCAGATGTTTGACTTCGTCAGAAAGAACAACATCCACACCGACTGTAACCGACTGTCTGTTCGCTGCTGCGCAGATTCGGCATGCTGGGCTCCGTCGACTCCAACACCGGCTCTCCTGACCTGGGGTGGGACACAGACCAATTTCCCATGGACATCAGAAACACCACTTTGGTGATGAAGGTGAGCTGAATTGGAGCCGGAGATTATTGGTAAAGGCATCTGTGACGTATTTGTGAAGAGGATCATCCAAACACAAACACCAACATGGAGCAACGTTAGCATTTGTTTGGGTGTGACTCTGGCCACCATCTCCCTATCTTCCCTAGGATAGAAACCGTTTTCGTAGAACCAGGTTCAGATTAGGTCCAAGCTCATCAATTTTGCATAGATGTCAGAGGTCACAATACAACGCTCCTATAAAGGTCAAACAAATATTCCTATTGTTCACTCTCGTGTCTCAACCAGCCTGCTGCTCGGAGAAAGATTTTCTTCAAAGCTTTATAATTTTTCACTTCAATAATAGTAATTGCCTCCTTATGTTGTAGAAAGACATTTTCCAAAACGCCATATTTCTGTGTATGTGATGTTCCAACACCTCGACACCTGTGACTTACAGACTGGTGCGGTCTATATATTGATTGTACACTTTTGACAGAAAGCCCTCGGCTGACTTTAGTAGTAGCTGAGATGAGAGCAGTGATCTAGGAACCAGCTTCTTCTTTGTATCTCATTTTCTGCAGACCATCGTGGAACAGGGGGGCCTGCAGCCAGGAGGCCTGAACTTCGATGCGAAGGTGCGCAGGGAGTCCACAGACCTGGAGGACCTGTTCATCGCTCACATCGGAGCCATGGACGCCTTTGCGAGGGGCCTGAGAAATGCTGTTCGTATCATTGAGGAGGGGCTCATTGCTGGTTTGGTGAAGGTGAGTTTGTAGGAGCCAGGAAGGCACTGCTTCAGT